>NC_069500.1:748675475-748995475 GCF_027579735.1 Bombina bombina
TTCGGCAACCCTCTCTCTCCTTTTGGCTTCGGAGGCATAATACGCTTAGCTATGGAGACTGGCTGGACAGCAGCCCCCTGAAAGGGATTACAGCTCATTCTACTAGAGCTGTGGCTTCCACCTGGGCCTTTAAAATGAGGCCTCTGTTGAACAGATTTGCAAAGGCTGCGACTTGGTCTTCGCTTCACACCTTTTCAAAATTTTACAAATTTGACACTTTTGCTTCTTCGGAGGCTGTTTTTGGGAGAAAGGTTCTACAGGCAGTGGTTCCTTCCGTTTAAGTTCCTGCCCTTGTCCCTCCCATCATCCGTGTACTTAGCTTTGGTATTGGTATCCCACAAGTAATGGATGATCCGTGGACTGGATACACTTAACAGAGAAAAACATAATTTATGCTTACCTGATAAATTTATTTCTCTTGTAGGTGTATCCAGTCCACGGCCCGCCCTGTCCTTTTTAAGGCAGGTCTAAATTTTAATTAAACTTCAGTCACCACTGCACCCTATGGTTTCTCCTTTCTCGTCTTGTTTCGGTCGAATGACTGGATATGGCAGTGAGGGGAGGAGCTATATAGCAGCTCTGCTGTGGGTGATCCTCTTGCAACTTCCTGTTGAGAAGGAGAATATCCCACAAGTAATGGATGATCCGTGGACTGGATACACTACACAGAGAAATAAATTTATCAGGTAAGCATAAATTATGTTTTTATGGTAGTTGAAATGAGTACTTTTCTTTTTGAATCTGTTAAAATGTTTTATGGAGTGATCCAGTTCCTAAATGTAACTCCTTTTTAAAAAATTACAAATGTTAAAAGGGTCCTGCTTTTTTAATACTGAAGCTTACTTTTTTACTGGATATACAAATGATTTGTTCAGATCAAATGTTTACTCTTGTAAAACAAAATATTGTGTGTATATATATATATATATATATATATATATATATAAAATAATGTTTGTGTGTGTCTGTGTGTGCGCAGCACTCATTTGCAAGCTCTCAGCTAAGATTAAAAGCAAAAATGGAAGAGTGTTACTGCATCTAGCCAAATGGGGACAAGCCCAGGTACCACGGTCAGGTCTCCTAAAACCTGGTTTCCTATTACAAGCCATGCAATGCAAGCTCTTAATCAAACAGACTGGGAACTGAGATATATCTATCTCCGGAGTAAAATACTGAGCTGAGATCTGCAAAAATGTTTAAAACATTTAACATGTTCACTTTATTAATGATTTGCAAACAACTTGAAAACCCTGTTGAGTATTTATCTCTCTGTGAGCAGTTAGGGCTAGCTATACATTTGTGCGGAATATATAGTAATTTACAGTCTTTCATTTTCGTTAGCTCAAATAATTAGCGAGGAACTAAAGTTTGACTTGATCAAGAGGATATCAGGAAAAACTGGGTAATATTAAAGTAAATAAAACTCCAGGCCCAGATGGAATACACCCAAGGGTTTTATGGGAACTTGACACTGTTATAGCCAAACCTCTACTCTTAATTTTTCAAGCCTCATTATCCTCAGGCATAGTACCTCAGGACTGCTGTAAAGCTGATGTAGTGCCACTTTTTAAAAAAGGGAAGTGGGTCTTATCCAGGAAGCTATAGATCCAGTTAGTCTGACATCAATAGTGGAGAAAATACTTTAAGGGGACATAAGGGATTATATTGATGAGTTTATTTGTAAATAAGCTTGGTTTTATGAGAAATAGATCATTTAAAGCAAATCTAATTAGATTCTTCGAGGAAGTAAGTAAAAATATAAAGGGGAATCAGTTTATGTGATATACTTGGATTTAGCAAAGGTGTTTGATACAGTGCCACATGAGAGATTAATGTACAAAATTTAAGGGACTTGGAATAGTTGAAAATGTTATCTCATAGATAAATAACTGGATAAAGGACAGGGGAGCAACGAGTAGTAGTAAACGGATCATACTCAAATTGGACAAAGGTAATCAATGGAGTCCCCTAGGAATCCTTACTGGGTCCAGTTCTTTTTAATTTTATTAATGACATGGAGCAAGGAATAAATAGCAACATCTCTATTTTTGCACATTATACAAAGTTGTGTACGGTCATAAGGTCAGGGCAGGATAATATTGCTTTACAAGTGTTTTCTCTTGGGAAAAAAAATGCTTGAGAGGTGACATGATTACTTTATATAAATATATTCAAGACCCATATACAGAGATGGCTTATTCCAAGCTAAATTTTGTGACATGAGGTCACAATTTAAGGTTGGAGGAAAGGAGATTTAATTTTTTTTCACTATTAGAGCAAATTGTGGAACTCATTACCTAAAGAGGTAGTAAATGCCAATAACTTAGGTACATTTAAAAATGGTTAAGATACATTTCTGGCTAGAAAGAGAATTCAGGAATATGATTGTGTTAAATGGGTCACCTTTTTTAATGGGATTAATTTAAGCTCAACTGGAGCTTTTTTGTAAGTATATTAAGATGTGTATAGGTTGAATTTGATGGACTTCTGTCTTTCTTTTCTCAACCTCATCTATGTTACTATATTTGGTCACATTTCCTTTGTTAAATATTCAGTTGTAGACAGGCATAAGTGCATAAAATCCAACAACTTTGAAATTCTGTTTCTTCAGCATTCCATTAGCAATAACTTGCTGCATCTGCTTTTTACTATGTAGGTGGTAAAAATCATTTATCAGAAAGTAGTCTTGAGATTCTGTATTCGATAACACACACACCCTTTATTCGGGTGTTGTCTTTTTAGTATTGGCTTCAGAAAGAAACATTGCATACATCACAGTACATCAGAATCACATAAAATTTGAAATTAACATTTTATGGCATAGAAATCAAGTTTCATCTCTAAATCTCTAGACAGATTAAATCACATTTTGGTTAACGACAGCAGTCATAAATCAATATTAATGTATTATTTTTCCCCTCTCCCCATCGATAGCACGATACATGTCCAGTGTGCCGGAAGAGTCTGAGTGGTCAGAACACAGCAACAAACCCCCCAGGACTCACAGACATGAATTTCTCTTCCTCTTCTTCCTCCTCATCCTCCTCCTCCTCAATTGACGAAAATAACACCAACTCAAACAATTCTTGAGCCCTGTGGTTAGATGTGGAGAATTATGAGCCTCCCCTTCTGTGTTTCCATTCCCACACCGATTACGCAATCTACTCTAGCTACTGGAGGATACGGAATGCCTTGACATGGAATCAGCTGGGAAACAAATTTAACTTTTTTTTTTTTTTTTTTTTTTTTTTTTGAGAGTGGAATACTTTAGTTGAAAAGAGAGACTGAACAAAAGAATAATTATAATGGGGGAAGGATTATCCCCCTTTTTAAAACGAGTGAGGTGACTCCTTTATCATTTTATTTAATAAATGCTATGAAGTTTTTAATCTTTAAATTAAAATTGTATGATTTTGCTTCTGGTGTGAGCAGTTACTGCAAAATGGTATTTTCTTGGAGTTTGGCTAAGGGGGAAGGAAATCGGATGTTGGTAAAATAAGCACCAGCTGTAACCTGTGTATGGAGCAGAGGGAGAGGAAACATATCATACAGCTAAATAAGGAATTTACCCACACTCAATATAAAGTATGGTGCCTTCCTACACTGAATCTTTAGCAGGTTATGTTTCTGCATTTCTACCCAAAGGCATTAACAAAAACCAAAATAGATGAGCGTTCACACATACTGCATCTAAACAAAAGCACAGTTCTGGCACTTTAAATGTGGTTTATCATGCTTCCTGCCCTTTATTTTGAATAATAAGAGAAGCCCTTTGAGGCTATCGTCCTTATTTTTGCATGAGCAACAGAATAGTTGGGAAAATGTCATATCAAATATGCCTGTACATAAATATTCCTATACAAGTAGTTTTGTTACTTAGTATCACTGGAGATTATATTTGTTTAAGCAAATACAGGTAGCCCTCAGTTTACGCCAGGGTTAGGTTCCAGAAGGAATGGTTGTAAAAAGAAACCATTGTAAATTGAAACCCAGTTTATAACGTAAGTCAGTGGGAAGTGAGGGAGTTAGGTTCCAGGCTCCTCTTAAAATTGACATAAGTAACACCTGATACATTATTTTTAAAGCTTTGAAATGAAGACTTTACATGCTAAACAACATTATAAATCTAATAAAATAATCACACAACAGACTGTATCATCAAACTAAGTTTAATGAACAAAAAAAAAGTTGTACTTGCTTTTCTCCAACATAGGTGTGTCCGGTCCACGGCGTCATCCTTACTTGTGGGATATTCTCTTCCCCAACAGGAAATGGCAAAGAGCCCAGCAAAGCTGGTCACATGATCCCTCCTAGGCTCCGCCTCCCCAGTCATTCTCTTTGCCGTTGTACAGGCAACATCTCCACGGAGATGGCTTAGAGTTTTTTGGTGTTTAACTGTAGTTTTTATTATTCAATCAAGAGTTTGTTATTTTAAAATAGTGCTGGTATGTACTATTTACTCTGAAACAGAAAAGAGATGAAGATTTCTGTTTGTAAGAGGAAAATGATTTTAGCAACCGTTACTAAAATCGATGGCTGTTTCCACACAGGACTGTTGAGAGGAATTAACTTCAGTTGGGGAAAACAGTGAGCAGACTTTTGCTGCTTGAGGTATGGCACATTTCTAACAAGACGATGTAATGCTGGAAGCTGTCATTTTCCCTATGGGATCCGGTAAGCCATTTTTATTACATAAAGAAAAAAAGGGCTTCACAAGGGCTTTTAAGACTGTAGACATTTTCTGGGCTAAAACGATTTATATATAAGCATATTTTATACTTCATAGCTTTGAGGAATTATTTTATTCTTGGGAATTATGTAAAATAACCGGCAGGCACTGTATTGGACACCTTTTTCTCTAGGGGCTTTCCCTAATCATAGGCAGAGCCTCATTTTCGCGCCTCTATTGCGCACTTGTTTTTGGGAAGCATGACATGCAGATGCATGTGTGAGGAGCTCTGATACATAGAAAAGACTTTCTGAAGGCGTCATTTGGTATCGTATTCCCCTTTGGGCTTGGTTGGGTCTCAGCAAAGCAGATACCAGGGACTGTAAGGGGGTTAAATATAAAAACGGCTCCGGTTCCGTTATTTTAAGGGTTAAAGCTTTCAAATTTGGTGTGCAATACTTTTAAGGCTTTTAGACACTGTGGTGAAATTTTGGTGAATTTTGAACAATTCTTTCATACTTTTTCACATTTGCAGTAATAAAGTGTGTTCAGTTTAAAATTTAAAGTGACAGTAACGGTTTTATTTTAAAACGTTTTTTGTACTTTGTTATCAAGTTTATGCCTGTTTAACATGTCTGAACTACCAGATAGACTGTGTTCTGTATGTGGGGAAGCCAAGGTTCCTTCTCATTTAAATAGATGTGATTTATGTGACACAAAATTTAGAGAAAATGATGCCCAAGATGATTCCTCAAGTGAGGGGAGTAAGCATGGTACTGCATCATCCCCTCCTTCGTCTACACCAGTCTTGCCCACACAGGAGGCCCCTAGTACATCTAGTGCGCCAATACTCCTTACTATGCAACAATTAACGGCTGTAATGGATAATTCTATCAAAAACATTTTAGCCAAAATGCCCACTTATCAGCGAAAGCGCGACTGCTCTGTTTTAGAAAATACTGAAGAGCATGAGGACGCTGATGATATTGGTTCTGAAGTGCCCCTACACCAGTCTGAGGGGGCCAGGGAGGTTTTGTCTGAGGGAGAAATTTCAGATTCAGGGAAAATTTCTCAACAAGCTGAACCTGATGTGATTACATTTAAATTTAAATTGGAACATCTCCGCGCTCTGCTTAAGGAGGTGTTATCTACTCTGGATGATTGTGAGAATTTGGTAATTCCAGAGAAATTATGTAAAATGGACAAGTTCCTAGAGGTCCCGGGGCCCCCCGAAGCTTTTCCTATACCCAAGCGGGTGGCGGACATTGTAAATAAAGAATGGGAAAGGCCCGGCATACCTTTCGTCCCTCCCCCTATATTTAAGAAATTGTTTCCTATGGTCGACCCCAGAAAGGACTTATGGCAGACAGTCCCCAAGGTCGAGGGGGCGGTTTCTACTCTAAACAAACGCACCACTATACCCATAGAAGATAGTTGTGCTTTCAAAGATCCTATGGATAAAAAATTAGAGGGTTTGCTTAAAAAGATGTTTGTTCAGCAAGGTTACCTTCTACAACCAATTTCATGCATTGTTCCTGTCACTACAGCAGCGTGTTTCTGGTTCGATGAACTAGAAAAGGCGCTCAATAAAGATTCTTCTTATGAGGAGATTATGGACAGAATTCATGCTCTCAAATTGGCTAACTCTTTCACCCTAGACGCCACTTTGCAATTGGCTAGATTAGCGGCGAAAAATTCTGGGTTTGCTATTGTGGCGCGCAGAGCGCTTTGGCTAAAATCTTGGTCAGCGGATGCGTCTTCCAAGAACAAATTGCTTAACATTCCTTTCAAGGGGGAAAACGCTGTTTGGCCCTGACTTGAAAGAGATTATTTCTGATATCACTGGGGGCAAGGGCCACGCCCTTCCTCAGGATAGGTCTTTCAAGGCCAAAAATAAACCTAATTTCCGTCCCTTTCGCAGAAACGGACCAGCCCCAAGTGCTACGTCCTCTAAGCAAGAGGGTAATACTTCTCAAGCCAAGCCAGCCTGAAGGCCAATGCAAGGCTGGAACAAAGGTAAGCAGGCCAAGAAACCTGCCACTGCTACCAAGACAGCATGAGATGTTGGCCCCCGATCCGGGACCGGATCTGGTGGGGGGCAGACTCTCTCTCTTCGCTCAGGCTTGGGCAAGAGATGTTCTGGATCCTTGGGCGCTAGAAATAGTCTCCCAAGGTTACCTTCTGGAATTCAAGGGGCTTCCCCCAAGGGGGAGGTTCCACAGGTCTCAATTGTCTTCAGACCACATAAAAAAACAGGCATTCTTACATTGTGTAGAAGACCTGTTGAAAATGGGAGTGATTCATCCTGTTCCATTAGGAGAACAAGGGATGGGGTTCTACTCCAATCTGTTCGTAGTTCCCAAAAAAGAGGGAACATTCAGACCAATCTTAGATCTCAAGATCCTAAACAAGTTTCTCAAGGTTCCATCGTTCAAAATGGAAACCATTCGAACAATTCTTCCTTCCATCCAGGAAGGTCAATTCATGACCACGGTGGATTTAAAGGATGCGTATCTACATATTCCTATCCACAAGGAACATCATCGGTTCCTAAGGTTCGCATTTCTGGACAAGCATTACCAGTTTGTGGCACTCCCGTTCGGATTAGCCACTGCTCCAAGAATTTTCACAAAGGTACTAGGGTCCCTTCTAGCGGTGCTAAGACCAAGGGGCATTGCAGTAGTACCTTACTTGGACGACATACTGATTCAAGCGTCGTCCCTTCCACAAGCAAAGGCTCACACGGACATTGTCCTGGCCTTTCTCAGATCTCACAGGTGGAAAGTGAACGTAGAAAAAAGTTCTCTATCTCCGTCAACAAGGGTTCCCTTCTTGGGAACAATAATAGACTCCTTAGAAATGAGGATTTTTCTGACAGAGGCCAGAAAATCAAAACTTCTAAACTCTTGTCAAATACTTCATTCTGTTCCTCTTCCTTCCATAGCGCAGTGCATGGAAGTAATAGGTTTGATGGTAGCGGCAATGGACATAGTTCCTTTTGCGCGAATTCATCTAAGACCATTACAACTGTGCATGCTCAGTCAGTGGAATGGGGACTATACAGACTTGTCTCCGACGATACAAGTAGATCAGAGGACCAGAGATTCACTCCGTTGGTGGCTGTCCCTGGACAACCTGTCACAGGGGATGAGCTTCCGCAGACCAGAGTGGGTCATTGTCACGACCGACGCCAGTCTGGTGGGCTGGGGCGCGGTCTGGGGACCCCTGAAAGCTCAGGGTCTTTGGTCTCGGGAAGAATCTCTTCTCCCGATAAACATTCTGGAACTGAGAGCGATATTCAATGCTCTCAAGACTTGGCCTCAGCTAGCAAAGGCCAAGTTCATACGGTTTCAATCAGACAACATGACGACTGTTGCGTACATCAACCATCAGGGGGGAACAAGGAGTTCCCTGGCGATGGAAGAAGTGACCAAAATCATTCAATGGGCGGAGACTCACTCCTGCCACTTGTCTGCAATCCACATCCCAGGAGTGGAAAATTGGGAAGCGGATTTTCTGAGTCGTCAGACATTTCATCCGGGGGAGTGGGAACTCCATCCGGAAATCTTTGCCCAAATTACTCAATTGTGGGGCATTCCAGACATGGATCTGATGGCCTCTCGTCAGAACTTCAAGGTTCCTTGCTACGGGTCCAGATCCAGGGATCCCAAGGCGACTCTAGTAGATGCACTAGTAGCACCTTGGACCTTCAAACTAGCTTATGTATTCCCGCCGTTTCCTCTCATCCCCAGGCTGGTAGCCAGGATCAATCAGGAGAGGGCATCGGTGATCTTGATAGCTCCTGCGTGGCCACGCAGGACTTGGTATGCAGACCTGGTGAATATGTCATCGGCTCCACCATGGAAGCTACCTTTGAGACGAGACCTTCTTGTTCAAGGTCCGTTCGAACATCCGAATCTGGTCTCACTCCAACTGACTGCTTGGAGATTGAACGCTTGATCTTATCAAAGCGAAGGTTCTCAGATTCTGTCATTGATACTCTTGTTCAGGCCAGAAAGCCTGTAACTAGAAAAATCTACCACAAAATATGGAAAAAATATATCTGTTGGTGTGAATCTAAAGGATTCCCTTGGGACAAGGTAAAAATTCCTAAGATTCTATCCTTTCTTCAAGAAGGTTTGGAGAAAGGATTATCTGCAAGTTCTTTGAAGGGACAGATTTCTGCCTTGTCTGTGTTACTTCACAAAAAGCTGGCAGCTGTGCCAGATGTTCAAGCCTTTGTTCAGGCTCTGGTTAGAATCAAGCCTGTTTACAAACCTTTGACTCCTCCTTGGAGTCTCAATTTAGTTCTTTCAGTTCTTCAGGGGGTTCCGTTTGAACCCTTACATTCCGTTGATATTAAGTTATTATCTTGGAAAGTTTTGTTTTTGGTTGCAATTTCTTCTGCTAGAAGAGTTTCAGAATTATCTGCTCTGCAGTGTTCTCCTCCTTATCTGGTGTTCCATGCAGATAAGGTGGTTTTGCGTACTAAACCTGGTTTTCTTCCGAAAGTTGTTTCTAACAAAAACATTAACCAGGAGATAGTCGTGCCTTCTTTGTGTCCGAATCCAGTTTCAAAGAAGGAACGTTTGTTGCACAATTTGGATGTAGTTCGTGCTCTAAAATTCTATTTAGATGCTACAAAGGATTTTAGACAAACATCTTCCTTGTTTGTTGTTTATTCTGGTAAAAGGAGAGGTCAAAAAGCAACTTCTACCTCTCTCTCTTTTTGGATTAAAAGCATCATCAGATTGGCTTACGAGACTGCCGGACGGCAGCCTCCTGAAAGAATCACAGCTCATTCCACTAGGGCTGTGGCTTCCACATGGGCCTTCAAGAACGAGGCTTCTGTTGATCAGATATGTAAGGCAGCGACTTGGTCTTCACTGCACACTTTTACTAAATTTTACAAATTTGATACTTTTGCTTCTTCTGAGGCTATTTTTGGGAGAAAGGTTTTGCAAGCCGTGGTGCCTTCCATCTAGGTGACCTGATTTGCTCCCTCCCTTCATCCGTGTCCTAAAGCTTTGGTATTGGTTCCCACAAGTAAGGATGACGCCGTGGACCGGACACACCTATGTTGGAGAAAACAGAATTTATGTTTACCTGATAAATTACTTTCTCCAACGGTGTGTCCGGTCCACGGCCCGCCCTGGTTTTTTAATCAGGTCTGATGATTTATTTTCTTTAACTACAGTCACCACGGTATCATATGATTTCTCCTATGCAAATATTCCTCCTTTACGTCGGTCGAATGACTGGGGAAGGCGGAGCCTAGGAGGGATCATGTGACCAGCTTTGCTGGGCTCTTTGCCATTTCCTGTTGGGGAAGAGAATATCCCACAAGTAAGGATGACGCCGTGGACCGGACACACCGTTGGAGAAAGTAATTTATCAGGTAAACATAAATTCTGTTTTTTATGCAAACAGTTCTCTGCATCGTTAGGATGTTAGATAATATCTGCAGCTATTCTATGCATTCCATTCTGGACTGATTTATAGATAAAAGGGAAGTGGCTGCTAGATCTTGTTCCTTTGAAAGCTGCTCGATAGCTCAAGTCTGGTTACACTGATTAATTTCAGCTTGCATATATTTGCTGCAACACTAAAGGAAAGCTACACCTACTGGCTATTTTAATCAATGCACTGCTTCTCAATGCTTTTCAATAGCAGTCACATGACTGAAAAAAGGGCGTTATTTTGAAACTGCGCAAATTGAACTGTCGTTAACCGAGGGCCATGTGCAATAGTTCAGTGTATTTTTTGAGACAGTGTAGTTGATGGCTGTAACATGGTACAGAAGGTAGGGAATTTAAAACATTCTTTGAAATTTCTCAAAATACTGACAATTTAAAATTCAGAGGAAATGCTATTAAATTTGTTTTTCTCCAACATAGGTGTGTCCGGTCCACGGCGTCATCCTTACTTGTGGGATATTCTCCTCCCCAACAGGAAATGGCAAAGAGCCCAGCAAAGCTGGTCACATGATCCCTCCTAGGCTCCGCCTACCCCAGTCATTCTCTTTGCCGTTGTACAGGCAACATCTCCACGGAGATGGCTTAGAGTTTTTTAGTGTTTAACTGTAGTTTTTCATTATTCAATCAAGAGTTTGTTATTTTCAAATAGTGCTGGTACGTACTATTTACTCAGAAACAGAAAAGAGATGAAGAATTCTGTTTGTATGAGGAAAATGATTTTAGCAACCGTAACTAAAATCCATGGCTGTTCCACACAGGACTGTTGAGAGCAATTAACTTCAGTTGGGGGAACAGTTTGCAGTCCCTTGCTGCTTGAGGTATGACACATTCTAACAAGACGATGTAATGCTGGAAGCTGTCATTTTCCCTATGGGATCCGGTAAGCCATGTTTATTACGATTGTAAATAAGGGCTTCACAAGGGCTTATTTAAACTGTAGACTTTTTTTGGGCTAAATCGATTGATATTAACACTTATTTAGCCTTGAGGAATCATTTATTCTGGGTATTTTGATTTAATAATATCGGCAGGCACTGTTTTAGACACCTTATTCTTTAGGGGCTTTCCCAAAGCATAGGCAGAGTCTCATTTTCGCGCCGGTGTTGCGCACTTGTTTTTGAGAGGCATGGCATGCAGTCGCATGTGAGAGGAGCTCTGATACTTATAAAAGACTTCTGAAGGCGTCATTTGGTATCGTATTCCCCTTTGGGTTTGGTTGGGTCTCAGCAAAGCAGATACCAGGGACTGTAAAGGGGTTTAAAGCTTAAAACGGCTCCGGTTCCGTTATTTTAAGGGTTAAAGCTTCCAAAATTGGTGTGCAATATTTTCAAGGCTTTAAGACGCTGTGGTGAAAATTTGGTGAATTTTGAACAATTCCTTCATGTTTTTTCGCAATTGCAGTAATAAAGTGTGTTCAGTTTAAAATTTAAAGTGACAGTAACGGTTTTATTTTAAAACGTTTTTTGTACTTTCTGATCAAGTTTATGCCTGTTTAACATGTCTGAACTACCAGATAGACTGTGTTCTGAATGTGGGGAAGCCAGAATTCCTATTCATTTAAATAAATGTGATTTATGTGATAATGACAATGATGCCCAAGATGATTCCTCAAGTGAGGGGAGTAAGCATGGTACTGCATCATTCCCTCCTTCGTCTACACGAGTCTTGCCCACTCAGGAGGCCCCTAGTACATCTAGCGCGCCAATACTCCTTACTATGCAACAATTAACGGCTGTAATGGATAATTCTGTCAAAAACATTTTAGCCAAAATGAACCCTTGTCAGCGTAAGCGTGGCTGCTCTGTTTTAGTTACTGAAGAGCATGACGACGCTGATATTAATATCTCTGAAGGGCCCCTAACCCAATCTGAGGGGGCCAGGGAGGTTTTGTCTGAGGGAGAAATTACTGATTTAGGGAACATTTCTCAGCAGGCTGAATCTGATGTGATTACATTTAAATTTAAATTGGAACATCTCCGCATTTTGCTTAAGGAGGTATTATCCACTCTGGATGATTGTGAAAATTTAGTCATCCCAGAGAAACTATGTAAAATGGACAAGTTCCTAGAGGTGCCGGGGCTCCCAGAAGCTTTTCCTATACCCAAGCGGGTGGCGGACATTGTTAATAAAGAATGGGAAAGGCCCGGTATTCCTTTCGTCCCTCCCCCCATATTTAAAAAATTGTTTCCTATGGTCGACCCCAGAAAGGACTTATGGCAGTCAGTCCCCAAGGTCGAGGGAGCGGTTTCTACTTTAAACAAACGCACCACTATTCCCATAGAGGATAGTTGTGCTTTCAAAGATCCTATGGATAAAAAATTAGAAGGTTTGCTTAAAAAGATGTTTGTTCAGCAGGGTTACCTTCTACAACCCATTTCATGCATTGTCCCTGTCACTACTGCCGCATATTTCTGGTTTGATGAACTGCTTAAGGTGCTCGATAGTGACTCTCCTCCTTATGAGGAGATTATGGACAGAATCAATGCTCTCAAATTGGCTAATTCTTTCACTCTAGACGCCTCTTTGCAATTGGCTAAGTTAGCGGCTAAGAACTCTGGTTTTGCTATTGTGGCGCGCAGAGCGCTTTGGTTGAAATCTTGGTCGGCTGATGCGTCTTCCAAGAACAAGCTACTAAACATTCCTTTCAAGGGGAAAACGCTGTTTGGTCCTGACTTGAAAGAGATTATCTCTGATATCACTGGGGGTAAGGGCCACGCCCTTCCTCAGGATCGGCCTTTCAAGGCAAAAAATAGACCTAATTTTCGTCCCTTTCGTAAAAACGGACCAGCCCAAGGTGCTACGTCCTCTAAGCAAGAGGGTAATACTTCTCAGGCCAAGCCAGCTTGGAGACCAATGCAAGGCTGGAACAAGGGAAAGCAGGCCAAGAAACCTGCCACTGCTACCAAGACAGCATGAAATATTGGCCCCCGATCCGGGACCGGATCTGGTGGGGGGCAGACTCTCTCTCTTCGCTCAGGCTTGGGCAAGAGATGTTCTGGATCCTTGGGCGCTAGAAATAGTCTCCCAGGGTTATCTTCTGGAATTCAAGGGACTTCCCCCAAGGGGGAGGTTCCACAGGTCGCAGTTGTCTTCAGACCACATAAAAAGACAGGCGTTCTTACATTGTGTAGAAGACCTGTTAAAAATGGGAGTGATTCATCCTGTTCCATTAAGAGAACAAGGGATGGGGTTCTACTCCAATCTGTTCATAGTTCCCAAAAAAGAGGGAACGTTCAGACCAATCCTAGATCTCAAGATCTTAAACAAATTTCTCAAGGTCCCATCGTTCAAGATGGAAACCATTCGAACTATCCTTCCTTCCATCCAGGAAGGTCAATTCATGACCACGGTGGATTTAAAGGATGCGTATCTACATATTCCTATCCACAAGGAACATCATCGGTTCCTAAGGTTTGCATTCCTGGACAAACATTACCAGTTCGTGGCGCTTCCTTTCGGATTAGCCACTGCTCCAAGGATTTTCACAAAGGTACTAGGGTCCCTTCTAGCGGTGCTAAGACCAAGGGGCATTGCAGTAGTACCTTACCTGGACGACATTCTGATTCAAGCGTCGTCCCTTCCTCAAGCAAAGGCTCACACGGACATTGTCCTGGCCTTTCTCAGATCTCACGGCTGGAAAGTGAACGTGGAAAAGAGTTCTCTATCCCCGTCAACAAGGGTTCCCTTCTTGGGAACAATTATAGACTCCTTAGAAATGAGGATCTTTCTAACAGAGGCCAGAAAAACAAAGCTTCTGGACTCTTGTCGGATACTTCATTCCGTTCCTCTTCCTTCCATAGCTCAGTGCATGGAAGTGATCGGGTTGATGGTGGCGGCGATGGACATAGTTCCTTTTGCGCGCATTCATCTAAGACCATTACAACTGTGCATGCTCAGTCAGTGGAATGGGGACTATACAGACTTGTCTCCGAAGATACTAGTAAATCAGAGGACCAGAGACTCACTCCGTTGGTGGCTGTCCCTGGACAATCTGTCTCAAGGGATGATGTTCCACAGACCAGAGTGGGTCATTGTCACGACCGACGCCAGTCTGATAGGCTGGGGCGCGGTCTGGGGATCCCTGAAAGCTCAGGGTCTTTGGTCTCGGGAAGAATCTCTTCTACCGATAAATATTCTGGAACTGAGAGCGATATTCAATGCTCTCCAGGCCTGGCCCCAGCTTGCGAGGACCAGGTTCATACGGTTTCAATCAGACAACATGACGACTGTTGCGTACATCAACCATCAGGGGGGAACAAGGAGTTCCCTAGCGATGGAAGAAGTAACCAAAATTATTCTTTGGGCGGAGTCTCACTCCTGCCACCTGTCTGCTATCCACATCCCAGGAGTGGAAAATTGGGAAGCGGATTTTCTGAGTCGGCAGACATTGCATCCGGGGGAGTGGGAACTCCATCCGGAAATCTTTGCCCAAGTCACTCACCTGTGGGGCATTCCAGACATGGATCTGATGGCCTCTCGTCAGAACTTCAAAGTTCCTTGCTACGGGGCCAGATCCAGGGATCCCAAGGCGGCTCTAGTGGATGCACTAGTAGCACCTTGGACCTTCAAACTAGCTTATGTGTTCCCGCCATTTCCTCTCATCCCCAGGCTGATAGCCAGGATCAAGCAGGAGAGGGCGTCGGTGATCTTGATAGCTCCTGCGTGGCCACGCAGGACTTGGTATGCAGATCTGGTGAATATGTCATCGGCTCCACCTTGGAAGCTACCTTTGAGACGAGACCTCTTGTTCAGGGTCCGTTCGAACATCCGAATCTGGTTTCACTCCAGCTGACTGCTTGGAGATTGAACGCTTGATTTTATCGAAGCGAGGATTCTCAGATTCTGTTATCGATACTCTTGTTCAGGCCAGAAAGCCTGTGACTAGAAAGATTTACCACAAAATTTGGAAAAAATATATCTGTTGGTGTGAATCTAAAGGATTCCCTTGGGACAAGGTTAAGATTCCTAGGATTCTATCCTTCCTTCAAGAAGGATTGGAAAAAGGATTATCTGCAAGTTCCCTGAAGGGACAGATTTCTGCCTTGTCGGTATTACTTCACAAAAAGCTGGCAGCTGTGCCAGATGTTCAAGCCTTTGTTCAGGCTCTGGTTAGAATCAAGCCTGTTTACAAACCTTTGACTCCTCCTTGGAGTCTCAATTTAGTTCTTTCAGTTCTTCAGGGGGTTCCGTTTGAACCCTTACATTCCGTTGATATTAAGTTATTATCTTGGAAAGTTTTGTTTTTAGTTGCGATTTCTTCTGCTAGAAGAGTCTCAGAATTATCTGCTCTGCAGTGTTCTCCTCCTTATCTGGTGTTCCATGCAGATAAGGTGGTTTTACGTACTAAACCTGGTTTTCTTCCAAAAGTTGTTTCTAACAAAAACATTAACCAGGAGATTATCGTACCTTCTCTGTGTCCAAAACCAGTTTCAAAGAAGGAACGTTTGTTGCACAATTTGGATGTTGTTCGCGCTCTAAAATTCTATTTAGATGCTACAAAGGATTTTAGACAAACATCTTCCTTGTTTGTTGTTTATTCAGGTAAAAGGAGAGGTCAAAAAGCAACTTCTACCTCTCTCTCTTTTTGGATTAAAAGCATCATCAGATTGGCTTACGAGACTGCCGGACGGCAGCCTCCCGAAAGAATCACAGCTCATTCCACTAGGGCTGTGGCTTCCACATGGGCCTTCAAGAACGAGGCTTCTGTTGATCAGATATGTAGGGCAGCGACTTGGTCTTCACTGCACACTTTTACCAAATTTTACAAGTTTGATACTTTTGCTTCTTCTGAGGCTATTTTTGGGAGAAAGGTTTTGCAAGCCGTGGTGCCTTCCATTTAGGTGACCTGATTTGCTCCCTCCCTTCATCCGTGTCCTAAAGCTTTGGTATTGGTTCCCACAAGTAAGGATGACGCCGTGGACCGGACACACCTATGTTGGAGAAAACAGAATTTATGTTTACCTGATAAATTTCTTTCTCCAACGGTGTGTCCGGTCCACGGCCCGCCCTGGTTTTTTTAATCAGGTCTGATATTTTATTTTCTTTAACTACAGTCACCACGGTACCATATGGTTTCTCCTATGCAAATATTCCTCCTTAACGTCGGCCGAATGACTGGGGTAGGCGGAGCCTAGGAGGGATCATGTGACCAGCTTTGCTGGGCTCTTTGCCATTTCCTGTTGGGGAGGAGAATATCCCACAAGTAAGGATGACGCCGTGGACCGGACACACCGTTGGAGAAAGAAATTTATCAGGTAAACATAAATTCTGTTTTTTAGTCTTTATTTGTGGATTAAGCAATTCTATTGTATTTTAATCGTTCTTCAAGCCCTATGATGCCAGATGGACTTGCAGTTCTTTGGAATGTAAGGGGTTAACCTTAACATTTCATTGTGCAATTGCATAGTTAGAGAGACCATGGCAGTATTGCTATGATGGAATGGTGACCATGGAGATACTGTCACATTTTTTATTTTTGTTATAGAAAACAATGTAGCCTCATTCCTTCAAAAAAGTATGGAAATGTATACCAGATAAAGTAATACTTCCTTCAGGTGCCTAAAGCCCTCTAACTGTAGCATGGCAACTTGTCTCTTATTTCTTTTAAATGTTTGTTAAAAGGTTTTGGCATTTTGAAATTCAATTGCATAGCTTTACCTGATAATGCAATAACACTACCCACCTTAAAACTGGAAAGCCATGATAGGTATTTTTGCTGTTAAACAAAAAATAAAATACTTAAGTCTCTAAATATGTAGGCCAAACAAGGAAACACTCAAATAAGGCATTTTAAAAACATACATATACACACACACACTTTCCTGTGAGTGCGCTTCTCTCTGGACGTGGACTCCTTGCTCAGTGTGCTTAGAAGAATATGGCTACACCTCACTGAAGAGACCCAATGAAGGCCGAAACGATCGTCTGGGGTTGCTGTGTTCCTTGTTCAGAGAGGAATTGCCTGGTATTTCAGCGCTGGACTGACCGTAATAGGCGGGATCAGACTGATATACTACAGAAAAGTTCTACTATGAAAAGCATTACTGGGCTAAAAGAAACTGCACCCAGGTGGTAAATAGTTATAGAACAGGCTAACAATGGTATTGAGCTAGTTTGTTTCTGTGAGTGCGCTTCTCTCTGTATGTGCATATATATGTGTGTATGTATATGTGTGTGTATGTGTGTGTTTATATTTATATATATGTGTGTGTGTATGTATGTATGTGTGTGTGTGTGTGTGTGTGTGTGTGTGTATATATATATATATATATATATATATATATATATATATATATATATATATAGTATTCTTCAACATAGGACTGCACTCACTGGGTTTTATAAAAAAAATATTTATTAGGTAACGTTTCGGAGTTCACAGACCCCTTCCTCAGACCAGAGCAAACATGCAACTAAACACAGTGACTTATATACCCCTTAAGCCCCACCCACCACCAAATCAAATGTGAATTGCGCCAAAACTAGGGTTGTCATGGTGACAACCCCTGTATACCTCAGTGTGACCTTACTACCAATACAGGCATTCATATATTTTACAAAATTGCATAGATGGTATAATAAATGCATAAACTATCAGATATGCTAATTATTAAATATGTAAGTGGATCCAGGCAACCATATGTTCATACCTTAGTTGAATCATTACATTTGGAGGCATACAAATTCTAAAACATGTTATATTTATTTTGGACAAACACTGCTATGCGTTGCAAATTCAAATGTCACAATATATCACATTCAATCCCAATAACTATATATGTTATTACCGGTCAAAACAGACCTATACAATTCAAATGTCATATTGCAGCAAGTCCATATTATCGTATACAATCTGTGGATTCATTCAAAATAAAGTATTGTACCTGTAGTTAGTTTACGTCAAATCGTATTATAACAGATTGGTGTGTGATAGTCTCTAGGAAAAAATCATCAATCCTATATCAGATGTAGATGCGTTGCGTGTCAAAAAGTCATGTTCTTCCTAAAGAACAAATCAAGCTCCAAAAGCTCTGTGAGGGAACAACGTAGCGATCAGAAAAATAAACCCTTTTTAGTATCAAGCGCCAAGAGAAGCAGCTCCGGCGCCCGTACTGTTCCTTAGCCTAGCGCATGGCTAATTAGCATATACCAGTGACGTATGCGCGTGTGTGTGCGTCGTCGTGGTAACCTAGTTGCGGGCCTGAAAACAACACTAGTGTGCACTCGTGCCAGCCCGTTGTCACATGTGTTAGCTGTGAACGAGGCTATATGTGGATGTCTCATATAGGGAGTCCCCTGCAGTCAGAGTGTGTATGTTTATTAAAGGTGGACAGCATATTGGGTAGTGTGTATAAATCTATACCACCACGGTTGGTCATTAATGTAAAAAAGAGGCTCATAAGGAAACCAGATTGTACATAAGAAGTACGCAAATGTCTCATGTCTGAGATAAGTAGCGTGCATTTCAAGAGGCCGTATGCACTTCAATATTATGAAACCATCTAATATTTCAACATAGGCACCCCAACAGATACTGGTAGTTTCATACATTATTAACCGTGATCTACTGTCTAATATACTAGCCGTAGGGTTAAGCTACCTGTAGTGTCAAATAAGCAGAATAGAGGCTAATCAATGTCACATACGTGCAAACTTATATAAGATAATATAGTACAATACCTTGTGCCTGGACTCCAACTTGTCCATACAGTAGAACCTCAAATTTTATCATTGGTACACTGTTATAAGTGGCAATCAAAGTTACATCACAACATTACTAATGAATAAGTAAGGATTTAGCAGCATAAAGTTGGTCCTTGTGATCCAATTGGACCCGTGTTAATACATCCAAACAGAGTTCTAGTGTTACGTAGTTATGTATCTGTTCACAGACTAAAAAAGAAGCGGACCCTTAATTCATTCCAGGATCTTCCAAGGTACCGCATGAATACCCATATGCTAATATGACCTGCTTCCATCAGTGTACAGCCACCCTATAGGCCCATAAAAAGACTCTTTAGGAAGAACATGACTTTTTGACACGCAACGCATCTACATCTGATATAGGATTGATGTTTTTTTCCTAGAGACTATCACACACCAATCTGTTATAATACGATTTGACATAAACTAACTACAGGTACAATACTTTATTTTGAATGAATCCACAGATTGTATACGATAATATGGACTTGCTGCAATATGACATTTGAATTGTATAGGTCTGTTTTGACCGGTAATAACATATATAGTTATTGGGATTGAATGTGATATATTGTGACATTTGAATTTGCAACACATAGCAGTGTTTGTCTAAAATCAATATAACATGTTTTAGAATTTGTATGCCTCTAAATGTAATGATTCAACTAAGGTATGAACTTATGGTTGCCTGGATCCACTTACATATTTAATAATTAGCATATCTGATAGTTTATGCATTTATTATACCATCTACAATTTTGTAAAATATATGAATGCCTGTATTGGTAGTAAGGTCACACTGAGGTATACAGGGGTTGTCACCATGACAACCCTAGTTTTGGCGCAATTCACATTTGATTTGGTGGTGGGTGGGGCTTAAGGGGTATATAAGTCACTGTGTTTAGTTGCATGTTTGCTCTGGTCTGAGGAAGGGGTCTGTGAACTCCGAAACGTTACCTAATAAATATTTTTTTTTATAAAACCCAGTGAGTGCAGTCCTATGTTGAAGAATACTATGAATATTATTTGATCTGGCACCCTGGTTGGCGACTATATGACATTGGGAGTGTAGATACACATGGAGGATATATATATAATGTCGTATGCAAAAGTTTAGGCACCCCTGAAAATTTTCATTTATAAATAATTGGGTGTTTGGATCAGCAATTTCATTTTGATCTATCAAATAACTGAAGGGCACAGTAATATTTCAGTAGTGAAATGAGGTTTATTGGATTAACAGAAAATGTGCAATATGCATCAAAACGAAATTAGACAGGTGCATAAATTTGGGCACCCTTGTCATGTTGTTGATTTGAATACCTGTATCTACCTAGCACTGATTAATTGGAACACACAATTGGTTTGAGCCCATTAAGCCTTGAACTTCATAGACAGGTGCATCCAATCATGAGAAAAGGTATTTAAGGTGGCCAATTGCAAGTTGTTGTTCTCTTTGACTCTCTTCTGAAGACCTGAATACAAAGATTGTTCAACATTTTGGGTTAGGGGAAGGCTACAAAAAGCTATTGCAGAGATGTAGGCTGTCAGTGTCCACTGTGAGGAACATAGTGAGGAAATGGAAGACCACAGGCACAGTTCTTGTTAAGGCCAGAAGTGGCAGTCCAAGTAAAATATCGGAAAAGGCAAAGGATGGTGAGAACGGTCAAAAACAGACCACCTCCAAAGACCTACAACATCATCTTGCTGCAGATGGTGTCACTGTGCATCGTTCAACAATTCAGCGCACTTTGCACAAGGAGAAGCTGTATGGGAGAATGATGCGGAAGAAGACTTTTCTCCACACACGCCACAAACATTCGCTTGAGGTATGCAAACGCAGATTTGGACAAGCCAGCTTCATTTTCGAAGAAGGTGCTATGGACTGATGAAACAAAGATTTGGTTATTTGGTCATAACAAGGGGTGTCATGCATGGCGGCAAAAGAACACAGCGTTCCAAGGCAAACACTTGCTACCCACAATAAAATTAGGTGGATATTCCATCATGCTGTGGGCCTGTGTGGCCAGTGCCGGTACTGGGAATCTTGTTAAAGTTGAGGGTTGCATGGATTACATTCAATATCAGCAGATACTTGAGAATAATGTTGAGGAATCAGTAACAAAGTTGAAGTTACGCGGGGGCTAGATATTTCAACAAGACAATGACCAAAACACTGCTCAAAATCTACTCTGGCATTTATGCAGAGGAACAAGTACAATGTTCTGGAATGGCCATCCTAGTCCCCAGACCTGAATATCATTGAAAATGATAAAACCTAACTGAACTGGAGATGTTTAGCAAGGAGGAATTGTCCAAAATACCTTCATCCAGAATCCAGACAATCATTACAGGCTATAGGAAGCGTCTAGAGGCTGTTATTTCTGCTAAAGGAGGCTCTACTAATTTCTTTTTCAAGATACGATGAGTCCACGGATTTCATCCTTGTGGGATATCGTCTACTGGTCAGCAGGAGGAGGCAAAGAGCACCACAGCAGAGCTGTATAAATAGCTCCTCCCTCCCAACCCAGTCATTCTCTTTGCCTGTGTTAGTGATAGGAAGAGACAAAGTGAGGTGTTACTTTAGATTCTTTAATCAAGAGTTTGTTTTTAAAATGGTACCAATGAGTGGTATTTTATTCAGGGTGTAGCTGTATTCCTTGTCAGCCTCTAGAGTAGAGCTACAGGTGGCTTTTAAGCAATGGGAACTGGGGAGATTTTCATTTTCTCTGCGCCTCCCATACTATGTGCTGCCCTGCTGATGATGGTCTTAGCAGATATTATCCAAGACCCTGTTTGTTCCCACAGATCTACAGGAGGAGATGAGGACCTCTTCATCGTGTGGGACAAGGCATGCTGTCGCTAAGTATTGAGGTATGTGCAGTCTCTTGCTTTCTGGGACACTAGTTAACTCAGAACAGACTGTCCTTTATTTCCTATGTAAAGTAAGGAGTAATCAACTTGCTCAAGTCCTTATGTGCATGTGTGTATTCCCCTCATTACTCTGTGAGAGCCGTAATTCCTATGGGCTTTTTATACTGCTAGCCCGGTTGGCTGGAGTGTGGGCTTGACGCTGGGGATCTGTAGCCTGGAGTTATATACTCCGGTGTACTCTGCTCTGGTATTTGCCTTAATAGGCAGTACGTTTTGAGGGGACACAGTGAATGTTTTCATGGGTTTTACTTTGAGATTGAACGCTTAATCGGCATTAGTTTTTTTCTATAACGTTATTTGCCTGGGTTACTTTGAGTTAATATACCGCCCATGAAGGGCGGGGCTTATTGTTTGCGCTTAGCCGCGCAGTTGTTGTTCTGGGACTCAAGAAGTGACCCGATCGGCAGTGTGCCTCGAGGCTCCGGTGTTTCCTAAGACCGCATGTTTCAGTAATATCACAGGTGGTCTTAGGCACGCCGCACACAAGGAAATAGAGAATTATTTGGAAGATTGTTGTCTCGTGGGGGCAGGTAGGCGCCGCAGCAGTGCTGTGGCGAGGTGGTGCAAGTGTTTGAATTTTGCTCTTAAGACATTGCTCAATTTCAGAGGGTTTCTTTTTCAAAAGAAAACGGTTTCTTCTCTGTTTTCTATTATCGAGTGTTGAGCAGAATAATTTAAAGGCACAGTACAGTCGGTTTTCAAAAGTTTTTGTTATTAGTTATATAGATTGATTGCATATTATTTATGTTTTGAATTCATCACATAATTATCAGTACCACAACCAATATTGCATTTGCTTATTTTTTTGTCATGGAAGACCTTCACATCAGTACATGTTCTATGTGTTTGAATGCCAATGTGGAACACCCTCTTACTTTTTGTCCCTCATGCACTGAGAGGGCATTAGAGCTTAGAGAGCAGATTTTCTTTAATAAAAGTATATCTAAGGCGGATGCTTCTCAGGGTTCAGCTGATGGGTCTCAGAGTATGCCGCAACTTTCTCCCCAAGCGTCACAGCCCTTAACGCCCGCTCAAGCGGCACTAATCACTCTACAGGACATTGCTGCGGTTATGTCATCTACACTTTCTGAGGCGTTATCTGCCTTTCCGGTACTCCAAGGCAAACGCAGTAGGAAGGATAACCACATGGTCAATACAACTTCTGATGCTTTGATGGCGATCTCAGATGTACCCTCCCAGGGCTCTGAATTAGAGGGTATGGAGGCTCTACCCAAGGTTGAACTTTCTGACTCAGGAAGTGGCTTACCTCTGACGGATCCAGATGCGGTTTCCTTCAGGTTTAATTCGAACACCTCCGCCTGTTATTGAGGGAGGTTTTGGTAACTCTGGACGACTGATTCAATTGTGGTTCCTCCAGAGAAATTGAGTAAGTTGGACAGATACTTAGAGGCTGGAGTGTGGGCTTGACGCTGGGGATCTGTAGCCTGGTGTTATATACTCTGGTGTATTCTGCTCTGGTATTTGCCTTAATAGGCAGTAGGTTTTGTGGGGACACAGTGAATGTTTTCATGGGTTTCACTTTGAGATTGAACGCTTAATTGGCATTAGTTTTTTTCTATAACGTTATTTGCCCGGGTTACTTTCAGTAAGTATACCGCCCACAAAGGGCGGGGCTTATCGTTTGTGCCCTTAGCCACGCAGTTGTTATTCTGGGACTCAGGAAGTGGCCCGATTGGCAGTGTGCCTCGAGGCTCCGGTGTTTCCTAAGACCGCATGTTTCAGTAATATCACAGGCGGTCTTAGGCACGCTGCACACGAGGAGATAGAGACTTCTTTGGCAAACGCAGTAGGAAGGATAACCACATGGTCAATACAGCTTCTGATGCTTTGATGGCGATCTCAGATGTACCCTCCCAGGGCTCTGAGTTAGAGGGTATGGAGGCTCTACCCGAGGTTGAACTTTCTGACTCAGGAAGTGGCTTATCTCTGACGGATCCAGATGCGGTTTCCTTCAGGTTTAAACTCGAACACCTCCGCCTGTTATTGAGGGAGGTTTTGGTGACTCTGGACGACTGTGATTCAATTGTGGTTCCTCCAGAGAAATTGAGTAAGTTGGACAGATACTTAGAGGTTCCTTCTTATTTAGATGTATTTCCAGTTCCTAAGAGAACTTCGGAAATTATTGCTAAGGAATGGGAGAGACCGGGTATTCCTTTCTTTTTTAAGATACGAGTCCACGGATTTCATCCTTGTGGGATATCGCCTCCTGGTAAGCAGGAGGAGACAAAGAGCACCACAGCAGAGCTGTATAAATAGCTCCTCCCTTCCCTCCCACTCCAGTCATTCTCTCTGCCTTGTTAGTGTAGGAAGAGGTAAAGTGAGGTGTTAGCTTAGATTCTTCAATCAAGAGTTTATTATTTTTTTAAATGGTACCAGTGAGTGCTATTTTATTTAGGGTGTAGCCATATTCCTTGTCGGCCTCTAGTGTAGAAGCTACAGGTGACTTTAAAGCATTGGGAACTGGTGGGATCTTTTATTCTCACTGCGCCTCCTATTTTATTTGCTGCCCTTCAGATTATGGCCTTAGCAATTATTAACTAAGACCCAGTATGTCTTCACAGATCTGCAGGAGGATGAAGGATCTCCTGTTATGTGGGACTGTTCATGCTGTCGCTCAGCATCAAGGTATGTGCAGATTTTTTTCTGGGACATCCATTACTTCAGGCATGGCTGTATTTTACCTTTCAGGTTGGGATATATAGACCTTTATATAAGAGGGCTATCCTTGTTACTTGTTTAGTTTCACTTGAGAGTGTATGTATCGTTCAGGGGCTATTTTTATATTTATAGAGCCTTACTGTGACAATTTATGTGGTGCTGTGGGATGTGATTTATACTTTGATTATGGGGATTTATGCTTTGGGGTATAATTCAAATAATAGGCTGTTTTTTTCTCTTGTTAAGTGTATCCAGTCCACGGATCATCCATTACTTGTGCGATATTCTCCTTCCCAACAGGAAGTTGCAAGAGGATCACCCACTGCAGAGCTGCTATATAGCTCCTCCCCTCACTGTCATATCCAGTCATTCTCTTGCAACTCTCAACTAAGATGGAGGCCGTAAGAGGACTGTGGTGTTTTATACTTAGTTTATTTCTTCAATCAAAAGTTTGTTATTTTTAAATGGTACCGGAGTGTACTGTTTATCTCAGGCAGTATTTAGAAGAAGAATCTGCCTGCGTTTTCTATGATCTTAGCAGAAGTAACTAAGATACTTTGCTGTTCTCACATATTCTGAGGAGTGAGGTAACTTCAGAGGGGGAATAGCGTGCAGGTTTTCCTGTAATAAGGTATGTGCAGTTAAAATATTTTTCTAGGGATGGAATTTGCTGGAAAATGCTGCTGATACCGAAGTAATGTAAGTAAAGCCTTAAATGCAGTGATAGCGACTGGTATCAGGCTTATTAATAGAGATACATACTCTTATAAAAGTGTATTTTAAAACGTTTGCTGGCATGTTTAATCGTTTTTTACATATGTTTGGTGATAAAACTTATTGGGGCCTAGTTTTTTCCACATGGCTGGCTTGAATTTTGCCTAGAAACAGTTCCCTGAGGCTTCCTACTGTTGTAATATGAGTGGGAGGGGCCTATTTTGGCGTTTTTTTGCACAGCAAAAATTACAGACACAGACATCCAGCTTCTTCCTGCATGATCCAGGACTTCTCTGAAGGGCTCAAAAGGCTTCAAAAGTCGTATTGAGGGAGGTAAAAAGCCACAGTAGAGCTGTGGCAGTTGTTGTGACTGTTTAAAAAACGTTTTTGTCATTTGTTATTCCGTTTTTGGTATTAAGGGGTTAATCATCCATTTGCAAGTGGGTGCAATGCTCTGCTAACTTATTACATACACTGTAAAAGTCTTAAAGGCGCAGTAACGTTTTTTTATATTGCTTGTAAACTTGTTTTAAAGTGTTTTCCAAGCTTGCTAGTCTCATTGCTAGTCTGTTTAAACATGTCTGACACAGAGGAACCTACTTGTTCATTATGTTTGAAAGCCATGGTGGAGCCCCATAGGAGAATGTGTACTAAATGTATTGATTTCACCTTAAACCGTAAAGATCAGTCTTTATCTATAAAATAATTATCACCAGAGGGTTCTGTCGAGGGGGAAGTTAGCCCGACTAACTCTCCCCACGTGTCAGACCCTTCGCCTCCCGCTCAGGGGACGCACGCTAATATGGCGCCAATTACATCAGGGACACCCATAGCGATTACCTTGCAGGACATGGCTGCAATCATGAATAATACCCTGTCAGAGGTATTATCTAGATTGCCTGAATTAAGAGGCAAGCGCGATAGCTCTGGGGTTAGGAGAGATACAGAGCGCGCAAATGCTGTTAGAGCCATGTCTGATACTGCGTCACAGTATGCAGAACATGAGGACGGAGAGCTTCAGTCTGTGGGTGACATCTCTGACTCGGGGAAACCTGATTCAGAGATTTCTAATTTTAAATTTAAGCTTGAGAACCTCCGTGTATTGCTTGGGGAGGTATTAGCTGCTCTGAATGACTGTAACACAGTTGCAATTCCAGAGAAATTGTGTAGGCTGGATAGATACTATGCGGTGCCGGTGTGTACTGACGTTTTTCCTATACCTAAAAGGCTTACAGAAATTATTAGCGTGGGATAGACCCGGTGTGCCCTTTTCCCCACCTCCTATATTTAGAAAAATGTTTCCAATAGACGTCACTACACGGGACTTATGGCAGACGGTCCCTAAGGTGGATGGAGCAGTTTCTACTTTAGCAAAGCGTACCACTATCCCGGTTGAGGACAGTTGTGCTTTTTCAGATCCAATGGATAAAAAATTGGAGGGTTACCTTAAGAAAATGTTTATTCAACAAGGTTTTATTTTACAGCCCCTTGCATGCATTGCGCCTGTCACTGCTGCGGCGGCATTCTGGTTTGAGGCCCTGGAAGAGGCCATCCAGACAGCTCCATTGAATGAAATTATTGATGAGCTTAGAATGCTTAAGCTAGCTAACTCATTTGTTTCTGATGCCATTGTTCATTTGACTAAACTAACGGCTAAGAATTCCGGATTCGCCATCCAGGCGCGTAGGGCGCTATGGCTTAAATCCTGGTCAGCTGACGTGACTTCAAAGTCTAAATTACTCAACATTCCTTTCAAGGGGCAGACCTTATTCGGGCCTGGCTTGAAGGAAATTAAAGGCCAAACAGTCTAATTTTCGTGCCTTTCGAAATTTCAAGGCAGGAGCAGCATCAACTTCCTCCGCTTCAAAACAAGAGGGAACTGTTGCTCATTCCAGACAGGCCTGGAAACCTAACCAGTCCTGGAACAAGGGCAAGCAAGCCAGAAAGCCTGCTTCTGCCCCCAAGACAGCATGAAGGAACGGCCCCCTATCCGGAAACGGATCTAGTGGGGGGCAGACATTCTCTCTTCGCCCAGGCGTGGGCAAGAGATGTTCAGGATCCCTGGGCGTTGGAGATCATATCTCATGGATATCTTCTGGACTTCAAAGCTTCTCCTCCACAAGGGAGATTTCATCTTTCAAGGTTATCAGCAAACCAGATAAAGAAAGAGGCATTCCTAAGCTGTGTGCAAGACCTCCTAGTAATGGGAGTGATCCATTCAGTTCCGCGGACGGAACAAGGACAGGGATTTTATTCAAATCTGTTTGTGGTTCCCAAGAAAGAGGGAACCTTCAGACCAATCTTGGATCTAAAGATCTTAAACAAATTCCTCAGAGTTCCATCATTCAAAATGGAAACTATTCGGACCATCCTACCCATGATCCAAGAGGGTCAGTACATGACCACAGTGGACTTAAAGGATGCCTACCTTCACATACCGATTCACAAAGATCATCATCGGTTCCTAAGGTTTGCCTTTCTAGACAGGCATTACCAATTTGTAGCTCTTCCCTTCGGGTTGGCCACTGCCCCGAGAATTTTTACAAAGGTTCTGGGCTCACTTCTGGCGGTTCTAAGACCGCGAGGCATAGCGGTAGCTCCGTATCTAGACGACATCCTGATACAGGCGTCAAGCTTTCAAATTGCCAAGTCTCATACAGAGATAGTTCTGGCATTTCTGAGGTCGCATGGTTGGAAAGTGAACGTGGAAAAGAGTTCTCTATCACCACTCACAAGAGTCGCCTTCCTAGGGACTCATAGATTCTGTAGAGATGAAAATTTACCTGACGGAGTCCAGGTTATCAAAACTTCTAAATGCTTGCCGTGTCCTTCATTCCATTCCACGCCCATCAGTGGCTCAGTGCATGGAAGTAATCGGCTTAATGGTAGTGGTAATGGACATA
The DNA here is from genome assembly GCF_027579735.1 of Bombina bombina. NCBI lineage: Eukaryota > Metazoa > Chordata > Amphibia > Anura > Bombinatoridae > Bombina > Bombina bombina. The sequence continues at coordinate 748,703,555 of NC_069500.1, forward strand.
GTGCCATTTGCGCGCCTGCATCTCAGACCGCTGCAATTATGCATGCTAAGTCAGTGGAATGGGGATTACTCAGATTTGTCCCCTCTACTAAATCTGGATCAAGAGACCAGAGATTCTCTTCTCTGGTGGCTTTCTCGGGTCCATCTATCCAAGGGTATGACCTTTCGCAGGCCAGATTGGACGATTGCAACAACAGATGCCAGCCTTCTAGGTTGGGGCGCAGTCTGGAACTCCCTGAAGGCTCAGGGATCGTGGACTCAGGAGGAGAAACTCCTCCCAATAAATATTCTGGAGTTAAGAGCAATATTCAATGCTCTTCTAGCTTGGCCTCAGTTAGCAACACTGAGGTTCATCAGATTTCAGTCGGACAACATCACGACTGTGGCTTACATCAACCATCAAGGGGGAACCAGGAGTTCCCTAGCGATGTTAGAAGTCTCAAAGATAATTCGCTGGGCAGATTCTCACTCTTGCCACCTGTCAGCGATCCACATCCCAGGCGTAGAGAACTGGGAGGCGGATTTTCTAAGTCGTCAGACTTTTCATCCGGGGGAGTGGGAACTCCATCCGGAGGTGTTTGCTCAACTGGTCTATCGTTGGGGCAAACCAGAACTGGATCTCATGGCGTCTCGCCAGAACGCCAAGCTTCCTTGTTACGGATCCAGGTCCAGGAACCCGGGAGCAACGCTGATAGATGCTCTAGCAGCTCCTTGGTTCTTCAACCTGGCCTATGTCTTTCCACCGTTTCCTCTGCTCCCTCGACTGATTGCCAAAATCAAACAGGAGAGAGCATCGGTGATTCTGATAGCGCCTGCGTGGCCACGCAGGACCTGGTATGCAGACCTAGTGGATATGTCATCTCTTCCACCATGGACTCTGCCTCTGAGGCAGGACCTTCTAATACAAGGTCCTTTCAATCATCCAAATCTAATTTCTCTGAGACTGACTGCATGGAGATTGAACGCTTGATTCTATCAAGGCGTGGCTTCTCCGAGTCAGTCATTGATACCTTAATACAGGCACGGAAGCCTGTCACCAGGAAAATCTACCATAAGATATGGCGTAAATATCTTTATTGGTGTGAATCCAAGAGTAACTCATGGAGTAAGGTTAGGATTCCTAGGATATTGCCCTTTCTCCAAGAGGGTTTGGACAAAGGCTTATCAGCTAGTTCTTTAAAAGGACAGATCTCTGCTCTGTCTATTCTTTTGTACAAGCGTCTGGCAGAAGTTCCAGACGTCCAGGCATTTTGTCAGGCTTTGGTTAGGATTAAGCCTGTGTTTAAAACTGTTGCTCCCCCGTGGAGCTTAAACTTGGTTCTTAAAGTTCTTCAGGGAGTTCCGTTTGAACCCCTTCATTCCATTGATATTAAACTTTTATCTTGGAAAGTTCTGTTTTTGATGGCTATTTCCTTGGCTCGAAGAGTCTCTGAGTTATCTGCCTTACATTGTGATTCTCCTTATCTGATTTTTCATTCAGACAAGGTAGTTCTGCGTACCAAACCTGGGTTTTTACCTAAGGTGGTTTCTAACAGGAATATCAATCAAGAGATTGTTGTTCCATCATTGTGTCCTAATCCTTCTTCAAAGAAGGAACGTCTTTTGCATAATCTGGACGTAGTCCGTGCCTTGAAGTTTTACTTACAGGATATTAAAGATTTTCGTCAAACATCTGCCCTGTTTGTCGTTTACTCTGGACAGAGGAGAGGTCAAAAAGCTTCGGCAACCTCTCTCTCCTTTTGGCTTCAGAGCATAATACGCTTAGCCTATGAGACTGCTGGACAGCAGCCCCCTGAAAGGATTACAGCTCATTCTACTAGAGCTGTGGCTTCCACCTGGGCCTTTAAAAATGAGGCCTCTGTTGAACAGATTTGCAAGGCTGCGACTTGGTCTTCGCTTCACACCTTTTCAAAATTTTACAAATTTGACACTTTTGCTTCTTCGGAGGCTGTTTTTGGGCGAAAGGTTCTACAGGCAGTGGTTCCTTCCGTTTAAGTTCCTGCCTTGTCCCTCCCATCATCCGTGTACTTTAGCTTTGGTATTGGTATCCCACAAGTAATGGATGATCCGTGGACTGGATACACTTAACAAGAGAAAACATAATTTATGCTTACCTGATAAATGTATTTCTCTTGTAGTGTATCCAGTCCACGGCCCGCCCTGTTCTTTTAATGCAGGTCTAAATTTTAATTAAACTGCAGTCACCACTGCACCCTATGGTTTCTCCTTTCTCGTCTTGTTTCGGTCGAATGACTGGATATGGCAGTGAGGGGGGGAGCTATATAGCAGCTCTGCTGTGGGTCATCCTCTTGCAACTTCCTGTTGGGAAGGAGAATATCCCACAAGTAATGGATGATCCGTGGACTGGATACACTACAAGAGAAATAAATTTATCAGGTAAGCATAAATTATGTTTTTACTTTAGTCCGGTGATCGCATAGGCTTCTATGCAGATTCAGGCCGAAGTGTGGGCAGGGTTATCTTTGCGCGCTTTTTTGACGCTGCGCATCTCATTCCCGGCTTCAGGCTGACTTCCGTTCAGATGTGTTTTTCAGCTGGTTGCTGCACGTTGCTTAGTTCACATGTCGCAATTGTAGATGCGGTCTTAGGTGTTCTGAGACTTGGAGGCAGTGGATGATGTAGGCGCCTCAGCAAAGCTGTAGAGGTGCTGTTTAGTGATGTTATAACTGTTTTTGACTATATTTTTTTTCCTGCCTTTCAGTAACATTGTTTGCTTAAATTTAAAGATACAGTACTGTTTAAATTTTTATATTTAAAGAGACACGGCCAAATTTTGTTAAATCTTGTTAAATTTTGTAAAATTTTGTTTAATCATGGATAGTCTGCAAAGTTTAACATGTTCCATGTGTTTGAATGCCAATGTGGAACCCCCTGTTACCTTTTGTCCCTCATGTACTGAGAGCGCATTACAATTTAGAGAGCAGATTTTCTTTGATAAAAAAATTCCAAAAATGAATGTTTCTCTTACTGATGAGATTCAGAGTGTCACAACTTTCACCCCAAGCGTCACAGCCCCTAACGCCCGCTCAAGCGGAGCCAAGTACCGCTGCAGCTTCTGCTGTAATCACTTTAAAAGACGTAGTTTCAGTTATGTCTTCTACTCTTTCAGAGGCGTTATCTGCTTTTCCTGTATTTCAGGGCAAGCGTAAGAGGAAAGAAAACTACATGGTCAATACAGCTTCTGATGTTCTGATGGCAATATCTGATGTACCCTCTCAGGGCTCTGAATTAGCGGGTATGGGGGTTCTGTCTTAAGGTGAACTTTCTGATTCAGGAAATGTCTTGCCAGTGACAGATTCAGAAGTGGTTTCTTTCAGGTTTAAACTTGAACACCTCTGACTGTTATTGAGGGAGGTTTTAGTTACTTTGGAAGACTGCGATTCTATTGTAGTTCCTCCAGAAAAATTGAGTAAGCTGGACAGATATCTTGAAGTCCCTTCTTATTCTGATGTTTTTCCAGTTCCTAAAAGAACTTCAGAAATTATTGCTAAGGAATGGGAGAGACCAGGTATACCCTTCTCTCCTTCTCCTATTTTTAGGAAAATGTACCCTATAGCTGATGCTATCAGGGACTCTTGGCAGGCGGTTTCCAGGGTGGAAGGAGATATTTCTACCTTGGCTAAACGTACTACTATTCCTATTGAGGATAGTTGTGCTTTTAAAAACCCTATGGATAAGAAATTAGAGGGTCTACTTAAAGGGACAGTCTACACCAGAATTTTTGTTTTAAAAGATAGATAATCCCTTTATTACCCATTTCCCAGTTTTGCATAACCAACACAGTTATATTAATATACTTTAAACCTCTGTGATTATCTTGTATCTAAGCCTCTGCAAACTGCCCTTTTTTTCAGTTCTTTTGACAGACTTGCAGTCTAGCCAATCAGTGCCTGCTCCCAGATAACTTCTCGTGCACGAGCACAGTGTTATCTATATGAAATACGTGAACTAACACCCTCTAGTGGTGAAAAACTGTTAAAATGCAATCTGAATGAGGTGGGCTTCAAGGTCTAAGAAATTAGCATATGAACCTCCTAGGTTAAGCTTTCAACTAAGAATACCAAGAGAACAAAGCAAAATTGGTGATAAAAGTAAATTGGAAAATTGTTTAAAATTACATGCTCTATCTGAATCATGAAAGTTTATTTTGGCCTAGACTGTCCCTTTAAGAAAATCTATGTTCATCAGGGGTTGCTTTTACAACCGGCAGCCTGCATTGTTACGGTTACAAGTGCGGCGGCTTATTGGTTTGATGCTATAGAAGAGTCTCTTAAGGTTGAGACTTCTTTGGAAGAGATACAGGATAGGATTAAAGCTCTTAAATTGGCTAATTCCTTTATTACAGATGCTTCTCTGCAGATTACCAAACTGGCGGCCAAGAGTTTGGGGTTCTCCATCTTGGCACGCAGAGCCTTATGGTTAAAATCTTGGTCTGCAGATGTGTCGTCAAAGTCTAAGCTTTTAGCTATTCCTTACAAGGGGAAGACCCTGTTCGGACCTGACTTAAAAGAAATTATTTCTGACATAACGGGAGGCAAGGGTCATCTCCTCCCTCAGGATAAGAAATCTAAACAGAGATGTAGACAGAGTAATTTTTATTCCTTTTGAAATTTGAAGGGTATCCCCTCTTCCTCTAAACAGGAAGGGAACTATTCGCAAACCAAGCCTACCTGGAGGCCTAATCAATCTTGGAACAAGGGTAAACAATCCAAGAAACCTGCTGCTGGCCCCAAGTCAGCATGAAGGGTTGGCCCCCGATCCGGGACCGGTTCTAGTAGGGGGCAGACTGTCTTTCTTCATCCAGGCTTGGATGAGAGATGTTCAGGATCCCTGGGCAATAGATATAGTATCTCAGGGATACAAGCTGGAATTCAGAAATTCTTCCCCCAGAGGAAGTTGTCGTCTTTCTCGATTATCTGTAGACCAGATAAAAAGAGAGGCGTTCTTACGCTGTGTAAAAGACCTCTTCTCCATGGGAGTAATTTGTCCCGTTCCAATTCAGGAGCATGGACAGGGGTTTTATTCAAATCGGTTTGTAGTTCCCAAAAAAAGAGGGAACTTTCAGACCTATCTTAGATCTCAAGAGTCTAAACAAATTTCACTATTCGTACCATTCTTCCATTGGTCCAGGAGGGTCAATTTATGTCAACGGTGGATCTAAAGGATTCATACCTTCATGTTCCTATCCACAGAGATCATTTCAAGTTCCTGAGATTTGCGTTTCTGAACAAGCACTTTCAGTTTGTGGCTCTTCCTTTCGGTCTAGCCACAGCACCCAGAATCTTCACAAAGATTCTGGGGTCTTTACTGGCGGTTCTAATGCCGCGAGGCATTGCAGTGGCGCCTTATCTGGACGATATTCTGATCCAGGCGTCAACATTTCAACTGGCAAGGTCCCATACCGACATTGTGCTTTCTTTCCTAAGAACCCACGGGTGGAAGGTAAACCTAGAAAAGAGTTTGTTAGTTCCTCAGACAAGGGTGCCCTTTCTGGGGACCATAATGAAGATTTTTCTGACGGAGGTCAGAAAGTTAAAAATTCTGAATGCATGTCGAGCCATTCAGTTCAATCCTCATCCATCAGTGGCTCAGTGCATGGAGGTAATCGGATTAATGGTGGTGGCAATGGACATTGTTCCGTTTGCATGGTTTCATCTCAGACCCCTGCAATTGAGCATGCTCAGGCAGTGGAATGGAGATTATACAGATCTGTCTCCTCTAATATTTCTAGATCAAGGGATTCTCTTCTATGGTGGTTGTCACTGGATCATCTGTCTCAGGGGACATGCTTCCGCAGACCCTCATGGGTGATAGTGACAATGGATGCCAGTCTGTTAGGTTGGGGAGCAGTTTGGAACTCCCTAAAGGCTCAGGGTGTATGGACTCCGGTGGAGTCTCTACTTCCCATCAATATCTTGGAGTTGAGAGCAATATTCAATGCTCTTCGGGCTTGGCCTCAGTTGGTTTCAGCCCAATTCATCAGATTTCAGTCGGACAACATATCGACGGTAGCTTACATCAATCATCAGGGAGGAACAAGGAGTTCCTTAACGATGACAGAAGTAGCCAAGATCATACAGTGGGCGGAGTCTCACTCCTGCCATCTGTCAGCGATCTACATCCCAGGGGTGGAAAACTGGGAGGCAGACTTTCTGAGCAGGCAGACATTTCATCCGGGGGAATGGGAACTCCATCCGGAGATATTTTCCAATCTGATTCTCAGGTGGGGCAGGCCAGAGTTGGATCTCATGGTATCTCGTCAGAATGCCAAGCTTCCAAGATACGGGTCCAGGTCCAGGGATCCCCAGGCAGAGCTGATAGATGCCCTGGCAGTGCCTTGGTCTTTCTGCCTAGCTTATGTATTTCCTCCGTTTGCTCTTCTTCCCAGGGTGATTGCTAGAGTCAAACAGGGGAGGGCGTCGGTAATTCTCATTGCTCCTGCGTGGCCTCGCAAAATTTGGTATGCGGATCTGGTGGACATCTCATCTCAGCCACCGTGGAAGCTCCCATTGAGGAAAGACCTCATTCAAGGTCCCTTCCATCATCCGAATCTAGTTTCTCTGCAGCTGACTGCTTGGAGATTGAACTCTTAATTTTATCTAAGCGAGGGTTTTCTGATTCAGTCATAGATACCTTAATTGAGGCACGAAAGCCTGTTACTAGGAAAATTTATCATAAGATATGGCGTAAATATCTTTCTTTCATGTAATTGGCAAGAGTCCATGAGCTAGTGACATATGGGATATACAATCCTACCAGGAGGGGCAAAGTTTCCCAAACCTCAAAATGCCTATAAATACACCCCTCACCACACCCACAATTCTGTTTTACAAACTTTGCCTGCTATGGAGGTGGTTAAGTAAGTTTGTGCTAAGATTTCTACGTTGATATGCGCTTCTCAGCATTGTTGAAGCCGGATTCCTCTCAGAGTACAGCGAATGTCAGAGGGACGTGAAGGGAGTATCACTTATTGAATACGATGATTTCCCTAACGGGGGTCTATTTCATAGGTTCTCTGTTATCGGTCGTAGAGATTCATCTCCTACCTCCCTTTTCAGATCGACGATATACTCTCAATTTACCATTACCTCTACTGATAACTGTTTCTGTACTGGTTTGGCTATCTGCTATATCTGGATGGGTGTCTTTTGGTAAGTATGTTTTTTATTACTTAAGACACCTCAGCTATGGTTTGGCATTTTATGCATTTATATAAAGTTCTAAATATATGTATTGTACTTATATTTGCCATGAATCAGGTTCATGTATTTCCTTCTGCAGACTGAAAGTTTCATATTTGGGTAATATAAACATCTTTTATAGAAATTTTTTTCTTACCTGGGGTTTAGTCTTTTTTCAATTGACTACTTCTTGCAAATTGCGGGTGGCATTAGGCCCGCGGGTGCGTCAAATGCTAAACTTTATTGCGTCATTCTTGGCGTGAAAATATTTTTGGTGCGGAAAAATACGTCTGACGCAACTTCGTCATTTCCGACGTCATACTTGACGCCGAGACCTTTCACACAGTTGCGTCATTAGTGACGCGAGTGTGTCATTTCCGGTTATTTTTATTATTATTTCAATACCCCATTGATGTTTGCCTCTTGATTTTTTTCTTTATCAGAGGCCTATGCTATTTGCTTTTTTTCCCATTCCTGAAACTGTCATATAAGGAAATAGATAATTTTGCTTTTTATGTTGTTTTTTCTCTTACATTTTGCAAGATGTCTATCTGATCCTGCCTCAGAAGTTTCTGCTGGAACATTGCTGCCTGACATCGGTCCAGCCAAAGCTAAGTGCATTTGTTGTAAAATTGTTGAAATTATTTTGCCGAATGTCATTTGTAATAGTTGTCATGATAAACTTTTACATGCAGTTAGTGTATCCATCAGTAATAGCACATTGCCAGTTGTAGTTCCTTCAACTTCTAATGTGCATGATATACCTGTAAATTTTAAAGAATTTGTTTCTGATTCTATTTTGAAGGTTTTGTCTGCATTTCCACCTTCTAATAAATGTAAAGGTCTTTTAAAACTTCTCATTTAGTTGATGAAATTTCAAATGACCAACAACATAATTTATCCTCTTTTGATGAGGATCTATCTGATACAGAAGATCCTTCCTCAGACATTGACACTGACAAATCTACTTATTTATTAAAAATAGAGTATATGCGTTCTTTATTAAAAGAAGTGTTAATTATTTTGGATATTGAGGTAACCAGTCCTATTGACGTTCAGTCTAATAAACGTTTAAATGCTGTTTTTAAACCTCCTGTGGTTTCTCCAGGGGTTTTTCCTATTCCTGAGGCTATTTCTGATATGATTTCTAGGGAATGGAATAAGCCAGGTACTTCTATTATTCCTTCTTCAAGGTTTAAAAAATTGTATCCTTTACCAGCAAAATCTATAGAGTTTTGGGAAAAAATCCCCAAAGTTGATGGGGCTATTTCCACTCTTGCTAAACATACCACTATTCCTATGAAAGATGGTACTTTCTTTTAAGGATCCTTTAGATAGGAAGCTTGGATCTTATCTAACGAAGGCCTATTTATATTCAGGTCATCTTCTCAGACCTGCAATTTCTTTGGCTGATGTTGCGGCTGCATCAACCTTCTGGTTGGAGAATTTAGCGCAACAGGAATTGGATTCTGACTTATCTAGCATTATTTGCCTATTGCAATATGCTAATCATTTTATTGTGATGCAATTTTTTATATCAAAATTGATGTTAGATCCATGTCTTTAGCTGTATTAGCTAGAAGAACATTGTGGCTTAAATCTTGGAATGCTGATATGACATCTAAATCTAGATTACTAGCTCTTTCTTTCCAAGGTAATAATTATTTGGTTCTCAGTTGGATTCTATTTCAACTGTCACTGGGGGAAGGGAGTTTTTCTGCCTCAGGATTATAAACCTAAAGGTAAATCTAAGGCTTCTAACCATTTTCGTTCCTTTCGTCAGAATAAGGAACAAAAACTCAATCTTCCCCCCAAGGAGTCTGCTTCCAATTGGAAGCCTTCCTCAAGTTGGAATAAATCCAAGCCATTTAGGAAACCAAAGTCAGCCCCTAAGTCCGCATGAAGGTGCGGCCCTTATTCCAGCTCAGCTGGTAGGGGGCAGATTAAGGGTTTTCAAAGATATTTGGATAAAATCTGTCCAAAATCAATGGATTCAGAGCATTGTCTCTCAAGGGTATCGAATAGGATTCAGAGTAAGACCTCCTGTGAGAAGATTTTTTCTCTCATGTATCCCAGTAAATCCAGTAAAAGCTCAGGCTTTCCTGAAGTGTGTTTCAGACCTGGAGTCTTCAGGGGTAATCATGCCAGTTCCTCTTCAGGAACAAGGCTTGGGGTTTTATTCAAATCTATTCATTGTACCAAAGAAGGAAAATTTATTCAGACCAGTTCTGGATCTGAAAATTTTGAATCGTTATGTAAGAGTACCAACTTTCAAGATGGTGACTATAAGGACTATTCTGCCTTTTGTTCAGCAAGGACATTATATGTCCACGATAGACTTGCAGGATGCATACCTTCATATTCCGATTCATCCAGAACATTATCAGTTTCTCAGATTCTCTTTTCTAAACAAGCATTACCAATTTGTTGCTCTTCCATTTGGCCTAGCAACAGGTCCAAGAATCTTTTCAAAGGTTCTGGGTGCCCTACTATCTGTAATCAGAGAACAGGGTATTGCAGTGTTTACTTATTTGGATTATATCTTGGTACTAGCTCAGTTTTTGCGTACTGCAGAATCTCACACGAATCAACTAGTGTTTCTTTGGAAACATGGTTGGAGGATCAATTTACCAAAAGTTTCTTGATTCCTCAGACAAGGGTCACCTTTTTAGGCTTCCAGATAGATTCAGTGTCCATGACTCTGTCTCTAACAGACAAGAGACGTTTAAAATTGGTTGCAGCATGCCGGCACCTTCAGTCTCAGTCATTCCCTTCAGTGGCTATGTGCATGGAAGTTTTAGGTCTCATGACTGCAGCATCGGACGCAATCCCCTTTGCTCGTTTTCACATGAGACCTCTACAGCTTTGTATGCTGAATCAATGTACGACACTCTCTGGCATGGTGGATAGATCACCATCGTTTCACTTCTTTTGTTCGGCCAACCTGGACTGTGATCACAACAGATGCGAGTCTTTTAGGTTGGAGAGCTGTTTGGAGATCTCTGACAGCACAAGGGGTTTGGAAATCTCAAGAGGCGAGATTACCAATAAATATTTTAGAACTCCTTGCAATTCTCAGAGCTCTTCAGTGTTGGCCTCTGCTAAAGAGAGAACCGTTCATTTGTTTTTAGACAGACAATATCACAACAGTGGCATATGTCAATCATCAGGGTGGGACTCAGTCCCCAAGCTATGAAAAAAGTATCTCGGATACTTGTTTGGGCGGAATCCAGCTCTTGTCTAATCTCTGCGGTGCTTATCCCAGGTGTAGATAATTGGGAGGCGTATTATCTCAGCCGCCAGACTTTACATCCAGAGGAGTGGTCTCTCCATCCAGATGTGTTTTCTTAGATTGTTCAGTTGTGGGGTCTTCCAGAGATAGATCTCATGGCCTCTCATCTAAACAAGAAACTTCCCAGATACCGTCCAGGTCCAGGGATGTTCAGGCGGAAGCAGGGGATGCGCTGACACTTCCTTGGTCTTATCATCCTGCTTACATTTTCCCGCCTCTACAGGGAGTGCAGAATTATTAGGCAAATGAGTATTTTGACCACATCATCCTCTTTATGCATGTTGTCTTACTCCAAGCTGTATAGGCTCGAAAGCCTACTACCAATTAAGCATATTAGGTGATGTGCATCTCTGTAATGAGAAGGGGTGTGGTCTAATGACATCAACACCCTATATCAGGTGTGCATAATTATTAGGCAACTTCCTTTCCTTTGGCAAAATGGGTCAAAAGAAGGACTTGACAGGCTCAGAAAAGTAAAAAATAGTGAGATATCTTGCAGAGGGATGCAGCACTCTTAAAATTGCAAAGCTTCTGAAGCGTGATCATCGAACAATCAAGCGTTTCATTCAAAATAGTCAACAGGGTCGCAAGAAGCGTGTGGAAAAACCAAGGCGCAAAATAACTGCCCATGAACTGAGAAAAGTCAAGCGTGCAGCTGCCAAGATGCCACTTGCCACCAGTTTGGCCATATTTCAGAGCTGCAACATCACTGGAGTGCCCAAAAGCACAAGGTGTGCAATACTCAGAGACATGGCCAAGGTAAGAAAGGCTGAAAGACGACCACCACTGAACAAGACACACAAGCTGAAACGTCAAGACTGGGCCAAGAAATATCTCAAGACTGATTTTTCTAAGGTTTTATGGACTGATGAAATGAGAGTGAGTCTTGATGGGCCAGATGGATGGGCCCGTGGCTGGATTGGCCCGTGGCTGGATTGGTAAAGGGCAGAGAGCTCCAGTCCGACTCAGACGCCAGCAAGGTGGAGGTTGAGTACTGGTTTGGGCTGGTATCATCAAAGATGAGCTTGTGGGGCCTTTTCGGGTTGAGGATGGAGTCAAGCTCAACTCCCAGTCCTAATGCCAGTTTCTGGAAGACACCTTCTTCAAGCAGTGGTACAGGAAGAAGTCTGCATCCTTCAAGAAAAACATGATTTTCATGCAGGACAATGCTCCATCACACGCGTCCAAGTACTCCACAGCGTGGCTGGCAAGAAAGGGTATAAAAGAAGAAAATCTAATGACATGGCCTCCTTGTTCACCTGATCTGAACCCCATTGAGAACCTGTGGTCCATCATCAAATGTGAGATTTACAAGGAGGGAAAACAGTACACCTCTCTGAACAGTGTCTAGGAGGCTGTGGTTGCTGCTGCACGCAATGTTGATGGTGAACAGATCAAAACACTGACAGAATCCATGGATGGCAGGCTTTTGAGTGTCCTTGCAAAGAAAGGTGGCTATATTGGTCACTGATTTGTTTTTGTTTTGTTTTTGAATGTCAGAAATGTATATTTGTGAATGTTGAGATGTTATATTGGTTTCACTGGTAAAAATAAATAATTGAAATGGGTATATATTTGTTTTTTGTTAAGTTGCCTAATAATTATGCACAGTAATAGTCACCTGCACACACAGATATCCCCCTAAAATAGCTATAACTAAAAACAAACTAAAAACTACTTCCAAAACTATTCAGCTTTGATATTAATGAGTTTTTTGGGTTCATTGAGAACATGGTTGTTGTTCAATAATAAAATTAATCCTCAAAAATACAACTTGCCTAATAATTCTGCACTCCCTGTAGTTCTCCTTCCAAGAGTGATCTCCAAAATCATCATGGAACAATCATTTGTGTTGCTGGTGGCTCTAGCATGGCCACACAGGTTTTGGTATGCGGATCTGGTTTGGATGTCCAGTTGCCCGCTTTGGCCACTTCCGTTCGGCCAGACCTACTATCTCAAGGTCCGTTTCTTTCATGTAATTAGCAAGAGTCCATGAGCTAGTGACGTATGGGATATACATTCCTACCAGGAGGGGCAAAGTTTCCCAAACCTCAAAATGCCTATAAATACACCCCTCACCACACCCACAAATCAGTTTTACAAACTTTGCCTCCCATGGAGGTGGTGAAGTAAGTTTGTGCTAGATTCTTCGTTGATATGCGCTTCGCAGCAGGCTGGAGCCCGGTTTTCCTCTGTGTGCAGTGAATGTTAGAGGGATGTGAAGAGAGTATTACCTATTTGAATTCAATGATCTCCTTCTACGGGGTCTATTTCATTGGTTCTCTGTTATCGGTCGTAGAGATTCATCTCTTACCTCCCTTTTCAGATCGAAGATATACTCTTATATATACCATTACCTCTACTGATTCTCGTTTCAGTACTGGTTTGGCTTTCTACTACATGTAGATGAGTATCCTGGGGTAAGTAAGTCTTATTTTTGTGACACTCTAAGCTATGGTTGGGCACTTTTATATAAAGTTCTAAATATGTGTTTAAACATTTATTTGCCTTGATTCAGGATGTTCAACATTCCTTATTTCAGACAGTCAGTTTCATTATTTGGGATAATGCATATGAATAATCAATTTTTCTTACCTTAAAATTTGACTTTTTTTTCCTGTGGGCTGTTAGGCTCGCAGGGGCTGAAAATGCTTCTTTTTATTGCGTCATTTTTGGCGCTGACTTTTTTGGCGCAAAAATTTTCTTAGTCATTTCCGGCGTCATACTTGTCGCCGGAAGTTGCGTCATTTTTTTGACGTTTTTTGCGCCAAAAATGTCGATGTCACCGGATGTGGCGTCATTTTTGGCGCTTAAAGCATTTAGGCGCCAAATAATGTGGGCGTCTTTTTTGGCGCCAAAAAATATGGGCGTCATTTTTGTCTCCACATTATTTAAGTCTCATTGCTTATTTGCTTCTGGTTGCTAGAAGCTTGTTCATTGGCATTTTTTCCCATTCCTGAAACTGTCATTTAAGGAATTTGATCAATTTTGCTTTATATGTTGTTTTTTCTATTACATATTGCAAGATGTCTCAGATTGACCCTGAATCAGAAGATACTTCTGGAAAATTGCTGCCTGATGCTGGATCTACTAAAGTTAAGTGTATTTGTTGTAAGCTTGTGGTAACTGTTCCTCCGTCTGTTGTTTGTAATGAATGTCATGACAAACTTGTTAATGCAGATAACATTTCCTTTAGTAATGTTCCATTACCTGTTGCTGTTCCATCAACATCTAATATTTAGGGTGTTCCTGTTAACATAAGAGATTTTGTTTCTAAATCTATTAAGAAGGCTATCTCTGTTATTCCTCCTTCCAGTAAACGTAAAAGGTCTTTTAAAACTTCTCATTTTTCAGATAAGTTTTTAAATGAACATCATCATTCTGATTCTGTTTCTGATGATGATTTTTCTGTTTCAGAGGTTGATACTGATAAATCTTCATATTTATTCAAAATGGAATTTATTCGTTCTTTACTTAAAGAAGTCTTAATTGCATTAGAAATAGAGGAATCTGGTCCTCTTGATACTAAATCTAAACGTTTGAATACGGTTTTTAAACCTCCTGTAGTTATTCCGGAGGTTTTTTCCCGTCCCTGATGCTATTTCTGAGGTAATTTCCAGGGAATGGAATAATTTGGGTAATTCATTTACTCCTTCTAAACGCTTTAAGCTATTATATCCTGTGCCATCTGACAGATTAGAGTTTTGGGACAAAATCCCTAAGGTTGATGGGGCTATCTCTATTCTTGCTAAATGTACTACTATTCCTACGGCAGATAGTACTTCCTTTAAGGATCCTTTAGATAGGAAAATTGAATCCTTTCTAAGAAAAGCTTACTTATGTTCATGTAATTTTCTTAGACCTGCTATATCTTTGGCGGATGTTGCTGCAGCCTCAACTTTCTGGTTGGAAGCTTTAGCACAACAAGTAACAGATCATAATACTCATAGCATTGTTAATCTTCTTCAACATGCTAATAACTTTATTTGTGATGCCATCTTTGATATCATTAGGATTGATGTCAGGTATATGTCTTTAGCTAGAAGAGCTTTATGGCTTAAAACTTGGAATGCTGATATGTCTTCTAAGTCAACTTTGCTTTCCCTTTCTTTCCAGGGTAATAAATTGTTTGGTTCACAGTTGGATTCTATTATTTCAACTGTTACTGGGGGGAAAGGAACTTTTTTACCACAGGATAAAAAATCTAAAGGTAAATTTAGGTCTGCTAATCGTTTTCGTTCCTTTCGTCACAATAAGGAACAAAAACCTGATCCTTCCCCTACAGGAGCGGTATCAGTTTGGAAACCATCTCCAGTCTGGAATAAATCCAAGCCTTTTAGAAAGCCAAAGTCAGCTCCCAAGTCCACATGAAGGTGCGGCCCTCATTCCAGCCCAGCTGGTAGGGGGCAGATTACGATTTTTCAAAGAAATTTGGATCAATTCGATTCACAATCTTTGGATTCAGAATATTGTTTCACAAGGGTACAGAATAGGCTTCAAGATAAGGCCTCCTGCAAGAAGATTTTTTCTTTCCCGTGTCCCAATAAATCCAGTGAAGGCTCAAGCATTTCTGAAATGTGTTTCAGATCTAGAGTTGGCTGGAGTAATTGTGCCAGTTCCAGTATTGGAACAGGGGCTGGGGTTTTACTCAAATCTCTTCATTGTACCAAAGAAGGAGAATTCCTTCAGACCAGTTCTGGATTTAAAAATATTGAATCGCTATGGATACCAACATTCAAAATGGTAACTATAAGGACTATTCTGCCTTTTGTTCAGCAAGGGCATTATATGTCCACAATAGATTTACAAGATGCATATCTGCATATTCTGATTCATCCAGATCACTATCAGTTTCTGAGATTCTCTTTTCTAGACAAGCATTACCAGTTTGTGGCTCTGCCGTTTGGCCTAGCAACAGCTCCAAGGATTTTTACAAAGGTTCTCGGTGCCCTTCTATCTGTAATCAGAGAACAGGGTATTGTGGTATTTCCTTATTTGGACGATATCTTGGTACTTGCTCAGTCTTCACATTTAGCAGAATCTCATACAAATCAACTTGTGTCGTTTCTTCAAAGACATGGTTGGAGGATCAATTTACCAAAGAGTTTGTTGATTCCTCAGACAAGGGTAACCTTTTTAGGTTTCCAGATAGATTCAGTGTCCATGACTCTGTCGCTGACGGACAAGAGACGTCTGAAATTGGTTTCAGCTTGTCGAAACCTTCAGTCTCAATCATTCCCTTCGGTAGCCTTATGCATGGAAATTCTAGGTCTTATGACTGCTGCATCGGACGCGATCCCCTTTGCTCTTTTTCACATGCGACCTCTTCAGCTCTGTATGCTGAACCAGTGGTGCAGGGATTATACAAAGATATCACAATTAATATCTTTAAAACTGATTGTACGACACTCTCCGACGTGGTGGACAGACCACCATCGTTTAGTTCAGGGGGCTTCTTTTGTTCTTCCGACCTGGACTGTGATCTCAACAGATGCAAGTCTGACAGGTTGGGGAGCTGTATGGGGGTCTCTGACAGCACAAGGGGTTTGGGAATCTCAGGAGGTGAGATTACCAATCAACATTTTGGAACTCTGTGCGATTTTCAGAGCTCTTCAGTCGTGGCCTCTTCTAAAGAGAGAGTCGTTCATTTGTTTTCAGACGGACAATGTCACAACCGTGGCAATATGTCAATCATCAAGGAGGGACTCACAGTCCTCTGGCTATGAAGGAAGTATCTCAAATACTTGTATGGGCGGAATCCAGCTCCTGTCTAATTTCTGCGGTTCATATCCCAGGTATAGACAATTGGGAAGCAGATTATCTCAGTCGCCAAACATTACATCCGGGCGAATGGTCTCTTCACCCAGAGGTATTTCGTCAGATTGTCCAAATGTGGGGACTTCCAGAAATAGATCTGATGGCTTCTCATCTAAACAAGAAGCTTCCCAGGTATCTGTCCAGATCCAGGGATCCTCAGGCGGAAGCAGTGGATGCATTGTCACTTCCTTGGAAGTATCATCCTGCCTATATCTTTCCGCCTCTAGTTCTTCTTCCAAGAGTGATTTCCAAGATTCTAAAGGAGCATTCGTTTGTTCTGCTGGTGGCTCCAGCATGGCCTCACAGGTTTTGGTATGCGGATCTTGTCCGGATGGCTACTTGCCAACCGTGGACTCTTCCGTTAAGACCAGACCTTCTATCGCAAGGTCCTTTTTACCATCAGGATCTCAAATCCTTAAATTTGAAGGTATGGAGATTGAACGCTTGATTCTCAGTCATAGAGGTTTCTCTGACTCCGTAATTAATACTATGTTACAGGCTCGTAAATCTGTATCTAGGAAGATATATTATCGAGTCTGGAAGGCTTACATTTCTTGGTGTTTTTCTCATCATTTTTCTTGGCATTCTTTTAGAATTCCTAGAATTTTGCAGTTTCTTCAGGATGGTTTGGATAAAGGTTTCTCTGCAAGTTCCTTGAAAGGACAAATCTCTGCTCTTTCTGTTCTTTTTCACAGAAAGATTGCTAATCTTCCTGATATTCATTGTTTTGTTCAGGCTTTGGTTCGTATAAAACCTGTCATTAAGTCCATTTCTCCTCCTTGGAGTTTGAATTTGGTTCTGGGGGCTCTTCAAGCTCCTCCGTTTGAACCTATGCATTCTCTGGATATTAAATTACTTTCTTGGAAAGTTTTGTTTCTTTTGGCCATCTCTTCTGCTAGAAGAGTTTCTGAATTATCTGCTCTTTCTTGTGAGTCTCCTTTTCTGATTTTTCATCAGGATAAGGCGGTGTTGCGAACTTCGTTTAAATTTTTGCCTAAGGTTGTGAATTCTAACAACATTAGTAGAGAAATTGTGGTTCCTTCATTGTGTCCTAATCCTAAGAACTCTAAGGAAAGATTGTTGCATTCTTTGGATGTAGTTAGAGCTTTGAAATATTATGTTGAAGCTACTAAAGATTTCAGAAAGACTTCTAGTCTATTTGTTATCTTTTCTGGTTCTAGGAAAGGTCAGAAGGCTTCTGCCATTTCTTTGGCATCTTGGTTAAAGTCTTTGATTCATCATGCTTATGTTGAGTTGGGTAGAACTCCGCCTCAAAGGATTACAGCTCATTCGACTAGGTCAGTCTCTACTTCCTGGGCATTTAGGAATGAAGCTTCGGTTGATCAGATTTGTAAAGCAGCAACTTGGTCTTCTTTGCATACTTTTACTAAATTCTATCATTTTGATGTGTTTTCTTCTTCTGAAGCAGTCTTTGGTAGAAAAGTACTTCAGGCAGCTGTTTCAGTTTGATTCTTCTGCTTATAATTTCAGTTTTTTTCATTTTATGATTTAAACTTTGTTTTGGGGTGTGGATTTTTTTTTTCAGCGGAATTGGCTGTCTTTATTTTATCCCTCCCTCTCTAGTGACTCTTGCGTGGAAGATCCACATCTTGGGTAGTCATTATCCCATACGTCACTAGCTCATGGACTCTTGCTAATTACATGAAAGAAAACATAATTTATGTAAGAACTTACCTGATAAATTCATTTCTTTCATATTAGCAAGAGTCCATGAGGCCCACCCTTTTTTTGTGGTGGTTATGATTTTTTTGTATAAAGCACAATTATTCCAATTCCTTATATTTATGCTTCGCACTTTTTTCTTATCACCCCACTTCTTGGCTATTCGTTAAACTGATTTGTGGGTGTGGTGAGGGGTGTATTTATAAGCATTTTGAGGTTTGGGAAACTTTGCCCCTCCTGGTAGGAATGTATATCCCATACATCACTAGCTCATGGACTCTTGCTAATATGAAAGAAATGAATTTATCAGGTAAGTTCTTACATAAATTATGTTTTTTCCCTCTTTGGAACTCTTCATTTTCAAGGTTTAATTCCTCTAATATGTTAATAGTTTCCCAATCTAATTCTGATAGATTTTCTATATTTTCAGCATTTTGTTTGTTTTTTTATCTTTTCGTAGTGTCGACATAATGTCAATTTACGAATGAATTTATTAAAATCAATGTATAGATTAAAGGGATTCGGACCACGAGTAGGAGCAAAACTAAGCCCTCTTGATAAGACTTTTAGCTGTGTATCTGAAAAGGAGGTTGTTGATAGATTGAAATTTTTTTAAAAATGGTTCTCTTGTTTCCCCCTTTTCGGGGCTTCTTGGTATTTCGCTTTCTCCTTCTATTTCCCACCATTCCTCCTCCTCTTCTACCTCTTCTGGTCCTTTTCTTTTTCTGTTGCTGTTTATTGACCACTGTGGCCTTAAGTTGATTTCCTGATTTCTTATGCCTGTGTGTGTTTGTAATGGTGTCACGATAATATTTGGTCAATCTCTTGGGTGATGATTTCTTGCCCAACCCTTCTCTAAAAAAATGAGGTTTATTGGATCTATGGTGATTCTGTTGATTATATTGAGTATTTTGTCTATAATTTAACTGATAACTAGGCCCTGGGTTGGAATTTTCCCATTCATATTGGTTTTCTCTATACTGCCCTGGGACGGGTTTATTATGTCCCTTTTGGGATGGATAATGTCTATTCTGATATTGGTGGTTATATCTATATTTGTTTCCATTATAGCCGTTATCTATAGTTTTAGAATCTTGTTTCCAAGATAAAGGAGGAGGTTTGGTCATTCAAGACAAGGTAGACTACATTTCAGAAGCTTATAAATTGCTGAATGACCCTAAAACATATAAAAAGCTTCAAGGTGATCCTACCAGGATGTTCCAAAAGGAATATGGATCAATGCTAGATACAGCTAATCATAATAATTTACTAAACAAAAACAAATTACAATATTTAACACGAGCCCACCCTAGAAAAGCGATCTTTTATCACCTCCCTAAGATCCACAAGAATCCTCCAGGGCGTCCTATAGTCTCTGGAATCGACTCTCACTAACGGCTAGATTGTCGGAATATGTGGA
Organism: Bombina bombina; assembly: GCF_027579735.1. Classification (NCBI taxonomy): domain Eukaryota; kingdom Metazoa; phylum Chordata; class Amphibia; order Anura; family Bombinatoridae; genus Bombina; species Bombina bombina. The sequence continues at coordinate 748,722,968 of NC_069500.1, forward strand.
CTATTTTTTAAAACCTTTAGTTCCACAGTTGAAATCATACATCAAGGATTCCACTGATATTATAACTAAACTAAATAATTTGAAATGGAAAGACACCTATAGATGGATGACACTTGATGTGTCATCACTATATACTAGCATCCCACATAATTTGGGACTACAGGTGGTGTCACATTTTTTAAAAGAGACTGATTTAACTGGAGCACACCAAGAATTTATTATTGAGAGTACTAGATTTGTTCTAGAAAAAAATTACTTTGAAAAATAATTCTTTCTTCAAATTAGCGGGACGGCTATGGGGACAACTATGGCTCCTAGCTACGCTAATTTGTATATGGGAACAAACTTTTATTTATACCAATAATCCATTCACAGACAATGTCATCTGGTGGGGGAGGTATATAGATGACATTGTAGTCATATGGAATGGGGATGAAACAAGGTGTAATGATTTCATTGACTATTTAAACACCAACACGATGAATTTACAATTCACCTTGAAAGTTTCGGACACCAATATAGAATTTTTGGACCTAATTTTATTCCATGAAAAGGATAAAATACTAACTAAATTACATACTAAAGAAACTGTTTGCAATGGATATCTCCAAGCAGACAGTGGTCACTATCAGCCGTGGATTAACAACATCCCATTCGGACAATTTCAACGTCTACGAAGAAATTGTTCAAAACTAAGTGACTATAATAAGGAATCAAACATCCTAAAAGAAAAATGTATCCAAAAGAAATATCCGAAAAAACTAGTAGAGAATTCCCTACAAAGAGTAAGAAATTTAGAAAGGAATAATTTGTTGGAACAAAACAAAAAGTATAGGAACAAGAAGAACTTGAGTAATTTGAATAAAAACATAAATATGATAACTACATATAATGAGGCAGCACCAGAAATCAAAAAAATACTTGGCCTATTTTACAACAGGATGAATTCCTAAAAAACATTGGGAATGCACCAAAAGTAATCTTCAGGAAGAATAGAAATATATAGGGCGTACGAAACGACCCTATAAGAGACGTCTCCTTGAACACATTAAGAACATAGAAACAGGATTCAAGGGTCATAGTGTTTCCCAGCATTTTAAAAAATTCCATCAAAAAGATCCTAAATACTTGAGAGGATCTATTCTAGAACACGTCACTGTACCCAGGAGGGGATGAGATAGATTTCAAAAACTTAGACAAAGAGAAAGCTTTTGGATACATTATATGGGCACCATGAATCCAGGGGGTTTGAATGAAGATATGGACCTTGCTGCTTTTCTGTAAAAAATATAGACGTAAAAAATATAGACTTAAAACATACATTCAACATTAGGAAGATTAAGATATTAGGTCACAGATTCAAAATCATATAACACTGGCATCTATCTAATTCTACTTGTGTAAAGATAAAAGCATTTCTCATCATTCTGACACGTAACATTATGAGAACACACTTACTCTTATGTATTTATGAGGTTAAAAATATAGAGAATTCTGTTTTTGGATTGGAAATCAATCACATCTTATTTTTTGAGCTTATTATTTTTTAAGCATACTTGAAACGAATAATGTTATCTATTTCAAGGCACACCTCTAGATTCATTATGTACGATGGTTTTGTGATTAATTGTGAAGCTTGTCCTTTTTAAAAAAAATCACAGTAGCTAATCCCGTCACAAGTAATAAGTCCGGTATGGCTATATACTTGATTAGTCTTAACAATAGTTTAGCAAACCCTATCAAAGCATGTCCTCTCTAAATGAGCTAATTGTAAATAATTTTGGTTCATGTAACATAGGGACTTGATATTGACAATGCGAGCACACATTGAGATTACCATGGGAACCTACATAATAAAAGAACCGATTGGCTTTCCGGTCCGGAAGAGAAATAGTGTTGCGGTTACCATGGCATTTGTAGACTCGTATCTTCTGATTGGCTGCCGACGTCATATGACGTAGTTACGTCATTCCGTGGAGGAAAAAACACACCCACTTTTTTACTTTTAAATAGCGAGCCGGTCATTCTGTACACCAACACGCCTCTGATGAAGAAGTAGGTATACACTTTCAAAACAAATAAGGTTTTTGTAGTGGATGTACAGCTTGTTCTCACCACGGCACCGGCAGCCGTTATTGTCATCCACATTTTTTTATTGGTTCGATTGAATTTTGCTACAACTAGCAGTCCCAGAGTGAATACTTGCTGTAATACACTGCTATATAGGTGCAAGTGGCACGATATACTAATAACAGACCTTCTGGGATTGTAAAGGATTGACTGTGTGTGTATATGGATACATACTGACAAGTATAGTTTAGATCAGAAAAAATCTTTTATTTATTTATATGTGTTTGCAAATTGTATGAACTTGCAGTTTTGGGCACGCATTGGCACTAAACAAACAGGCCTGTCTTGGTATCTGAAATGTTACAAGGAAAGTACCTTGCTAAAGGACAAATAGCTCAGATAAGATATTGGGCATTTCTATGCTAACAACCTAACAAGAGACTAATTGTTAGTGCTAAGATAAACACCACGCAAGGAAAAGGGAGAGGATACCAATGGATATATCTATTCAACATTGACTCCCCCTTATGTTTTTTGCCTGAATGCTTACCTAATTATGGATTGAGAGCTTAAAGTGCAAGTGTAAACTTCTTAAATGTTCTATGAAATAAACCCATTGTATCACAGAGTTACACTGTGTGTCTTATCTTTCTTTTTCCTACAATACTCTGCTGAAAAATTCTACTACTCAACCATACTCCGGGGAGATACAAAGATACAAGCCTGCAGAGAAAACAGGAAGTTTCTACCAGAAAAGTGTATCCATTGGCTAAAAGTGTCCCAACAAGTGTCAGGTTTTCCTTTGCCCTTCCCCCAATGCCTATAAAGGTTCCTTCTCAGCTGCAGACAAGTGCTTAGTAATTTGTTTGTAGTGAGCACTGTTTCTGAGCCGCATCAGGATTTCTACTCCTGTGATCTTTATTCACTCTCTTAGTGATTAAATCTACAAGCCTAACTCCTATCCTTATTCTGGGAATCTTCAAAGATATATCAGTTTCTCTGAACTGTTATTTTGCTACTGTTACCTATCTGCACGACTGAGATATCAAACTTCAGTGTGGGAGCCTTATATGAAAACATTGTGTCAGTACACACCTTGTGATTTCTGCAGTAATTCACAGCTTGTGTGAACACACAACACAGCTAGTCCTGCACCCTCCTCTTTCTTTAGGAATCTTCAGGTAAACAAACATTAACCTGAAAAAGGGATTAGCATACACATATCTGTATATAATTTGGAGTTACTTACCTTGAACTTGCAAACCTTAAAGGGACACACACGTTAAGAAGATATTGCTTAAAGGGATATACTATACTTTACAGCATACCTAAGATAGGACATTAGCTAATGTCTTACTAATCTTATCTCTGCACATCTGCATATTACCTAGGTGGTATCTGAAGTACTGCTACATAACCTGTGTTATAATTATCAGAGGAACTTTATCAGTACATTCCCAAAAACTTCACTTCTGTCTAATTCTGTAACCCATCCTATTTATGGGTCTACAGTTGAGTTCCATAGACTCAATTCTTCACTTAAACTGACATATTACTAAGCCATAACACAATAGAGCCAGTAGACCTACCGCAAGTTGTTTATAGTCTCTCTCAAAGAGTCGACCAATTGGCACAAGGCCTTAGAGAGCTACAACTTGAAAACCAAACTTTACATGAACTTTTAAAGGAAACCCTGACCTCTAAGACCTCAGAACCTGAACCTCAGGTGTCCCTACCAGATCCATTCTCTGGCAATCGTAGACTTTATCGACGGTTCAAAAACTCCTGCAGTTTGTTATTTCAACTAAAAGCCAAGACATACAAGACTGACAAGATTAAAGTTTTAGCTACCATTTCCTTCTTGAGAGGAGAACCACGGGCGTGGGCAGACACACTATACGAGACAGATGACCCTATCCTTTCATCTCTAGACCGGTTTATACATGCTATGGATGACAGAAAATGAGGGGGCGTCCTGGTTAATCAATAAGTGTATTGATAATTACAAGCTATTACAAGCTATATAATGAAGACAAAAAGTCTTCCAAAGTATCATAAATCAAGAAAAATAAGTAGGTACAATATAGTGAAAAAAATGTAAAAATATACAATAGTGCAATATCAAATATAAGTGACTAGAACAATCAATACATTGCTATATGCTAATAAAGAAAATGATAAATACCAATTGATACTCCAAAAAATAATAATAAAAAATAAAAAATTGCAATAATAACAATTACAAAAATAAAATGTGATTATTAGTGAATAGAAAATTAAATTAATGCCTGAAAATCAGATGTTGAAGGCAATTGATGGAGAAAGAAGCACTTATATCAATAGTATTATATAAAGTCTCTGTAGAGGAGATGGAGGCAGCTATCTGTGGAGATCCAGGCCAGGACCCAGGAACAGCAATCTAAAGAAACAAAAGAGGACAGAAACGCCACATGGAAATGCTATGGATGAACTGTACTTGGATTCCAACCTCCAACAGACCGCCGAGACAAACATGAGAAGTCTCAAACAAGGTAAACGGCAAGTGGAGGAATATATAACGGAGTTTAAACAATACTCCACGGACTCCTTATGGAATACAGTTGTGCTTAAGAACCAGTTTAGGATAGGGTTATCAGACACAATTAAAGATGAACTGGCCCGAATCGACTTACCTGATTCCCTAGAACAACTTATGAGACTTACTACCCAAATCGATAGACGTCTCCGGGAGAGGAGAAGCGAACGGGGTTATCAGGATAATACACACAGAACAACCTCCTCACACCGTTTGCCTCCAGCACACAAAACAACCTCAGATCCTATGGACATAGGTATAATCCGTGGACCACTCACTTCTGAAGAACGCAACCGCAGAAGGACTCAAATGCTCTGCATGTACTGTGCTAATCCGAACCACACAGTGAAGGACTGTCCAACACTGATAAAGAACAAGAGAAGTAAGTGCATTACTATTCATACGTCTTGTGTTTCACATATTAAATCCACTTACTGTCGTCTTCCATTAACTTTGCAGTGGGACCAAAGCAGACTGAAGACAGAAGCCATCGTAGATTCAGGGGCTTATGGAAATTATTTAGATTTAGATGTTGTTAAAAGAAATAAAATTAAGTTTGTGTGCAAGCAGCAACCTGTTTTTGTTTGTGTAATTGATGGTTCAAAAATCCACACAGGTCCTATTACACATGAAACAGTACCTTTGCAGGTACAAACGTCCTCAGGACATACTGAATACTTAGTATTTGAAATACTTCCTTCACCATTGTTTCCTGTTGTTTTGGGTCTTAGTTGGCTACAACAACATAATCCTTTTATCGATGTGAAGAATTTAAAAATAGGGCTTACTTATGACTATTGCAAAACCACTTGTTATCCACAAGTACGCGTCCTACAGCTATCACATTCTGAAGTCAACCTTCCTGAAGTCTACAAGGGTTTTGCTGATGTTTTTAGCAAAAGAGAGGCAGAAACTTTACCACCACATCGTAAATACGACTGCCCTATAGAACTTCAACCAGGTGCCGTTGTTCCCCATTGTTAGGTGTTTCCCCAGGGGGGTAAGTGTCAGGTCAGGCCGAAGCCACGGGCCCAGTGTACCACCTGAGGCAGATGTAGATTATCTGATAAGGATCCCTTAGAATGACTCAGACCATGCAGAAATATGATCTAAAGCCAATCCTGTTTATTGAACAGTGCAAGCATTTCTTATAGTGTACAGTAACCGCATACAGGGTTAAGGGGATGACACGTTAGGACCACGTCATCTTACACAGTTTTACACAGTAGAGCACAGTGTGATTCTGGGAATTCACCAGCTCATAACAATAATCTCATAGCCATAATAAGCTAACAACATCTGCGGAGACAACAAGGTCTCTGGACCATCTTATTGACATTATATTCTTCTGAGCGTACAGCCAAAGTACATTGACAAGGCCGAACAGCTAAACAAACTACCATAACATGCACATAGTTCGCCCTACATAATAACCCATTATAATAAAGTCTAATCATTCCAAAATGGATGCTAATCATCACAAGATGGCTGACGTCAGGTTCATATTACCCCTAACATACCATCCTTTTATTCTAACAGAATAACATAAAAAATAGACAGGCATAGAAAATTAGTAAAGCCTTATATTATGTTAACAGAACTCTATGTGAGAATACTAAAGAGAAAAATATTCCTATGTCGTGATATACTTTTATAGGCTAATTGTCACTGCATATAGGTACAGCCCCTCCAATACCTTCCATCTATCTTCCAGCCCTGCCAAAACTACCGGTCTACCGGCACAGATACCCAACCAGCCCCCCATCTACCCCCAAACAATGCTGCATCATTTATTTCTCCACCTGCATTGCTAGCACCCCCCAATATGTCCAACAGTTCCTTCTCCACAGTAACACATGACATAGCAACAGCACAACTGTCTCTAGGTGGCCTCTGAGCACTTTAAGAACAGTCTTTGTCCATTTGAGAGCGCTGCACCTTGACACTTTGCTATAATACAATTCTCCAACAGTTCATTTGCAGTAGGGGTGCTTATCCAATGTTCTTCCGCAGGGAGATGCTGGAAATCTGATGGTTTGTTCATGGGGTAGACAAGGCAACCCATGGCAAGCAAACACTCGAGTCACAGGGAGTCTAGAAAGCAAACAGAAACAGTACAGGATGAGTACACACCGCAATACAATCACAATTATGTCCAAATAAAACGTCACTTTCATCCTATGTCATTTAAAATCAAACAAAACATTGTTGATATATAATACAAACTAAATACATTGATATTTCTCAGAGAATAATTTATAACTTCTCTATACACTTTTAAATGATACTTCATGAATACTAAGCAAGTGAAAACCTGCCAGACTTCATCAAGGGCCTGAAGGGTTATGCTAAAACTTATGCTAAGGCCTGCCCTGTAGCAAAAAATGGAAAAAAAGAAAACAGTCAATAAAAATACATGAATTTCTTTACAGTGTCACTTTGAACTTCTAAAAAATAAAAGAACCTCGTGTTGCTTTATTCTGCATGGCTGCTATCTATAATGTTTACTTCTCCAACCATGATCCTAATATTCAACAATCTCATCTGATATAAACACTACTAGTTTACTAATTATTTTATGCAACCAAAATTCTCTCACATTCCTATATGAGGAAAGCGTATAAACAGAACATCATTTAAAACTACAAACTCTTTTAAAGGTAACCACATCTTTATGGTAAGAATTACTCTCTTTGACAAACATCAGGAATGACCAAATTCACTTTGCAGATACCATACCAATTAATAAAAGGGAAAAATACATTTGCTTTCATAAACTATAATTATGCTATTTCCTAAACAAATATTTCTCCGTATATTTAACATAAACTTCTAGCTGAGACGTGTCCTCCTTATGTTCTAGAGGGTGAAGGGTCTAAAATATTATGATATATTGCAGCATTTTCCTTAAACATATTTTTATAGTCAGTGGGTCATTCAATAGGGTACAATACTGTGAAGTTCACAGTTACATGTATCTAAAGGGTTACTTTGTTAAGCACATAAACTACAATGTGCACTAATACCAGTAAAGCATATGATCTCTTATACCAAATATGATCAATAAAAATAAAACAAATACAAGAGAATACAAAACAAGCAATATAAGGGATCGAGTTAAAACAATACTCCCCTAATTTAATTGGTTGACCCTGTAACAGCATAACAGGTCCTCCATATCGAGCGGCAAGGCATAGTCCAGAGAAGGATAGTCTTTATGTCCTGAAGACACACATCAGAGGAAACAGTCATGGATTACCCAGAGTCCAGTTCTGGGGCTGGTACCAGCATGCAAAGCAAAGAATGGATCCAAAGATAGTTCAGCAACTTTTACTGCAGTATGGTGGTTAAAACAAGCTTGACAAAAGGTCTTTCATCTTCATCTTTTCTTTCTTTAAAGGTTTACTGGCTTTCAATCTTTAATCTTTTGAAGAGTGCACTTATGGAATTTTGCCTGTACAGATTTGACCTAAATATGGAAACTCAAAAATAATTCAGTTAATGTATTTTAATCTCTGGATACAGCATCATACTCTCATCCTGCAAATACAAATATAGTGTTAAAAACCAAATAGAAAAATAAAACATTTTAGGCATCTGAAATATGAGAGCAAAATACAACACAGAAAGACAATAAAAAGATCTAATCCACCAGGGAGGGGAAAAGGAGTGGGGTCTGGGTCTACAGGCTACGACCGGGGTGGCCATCAAGGTAGATGATGTCCGTGGCCAGATTCCCAATGAAGGAAAGTTCTAGACAATCCTAGGGACGTAGTGCATCCTGCATAGGGGTAAGACAAGGAAATTTAGGGCACAGCTGGTGGTTAGGCAATCCCCCTTGTTTGCGTGAAACATCTCATGTGACACACAAACACAACATAACAAGAGACTTAACAACAAATCATGCACTCTACTCATGCAGAGACAATTCTCAATAGCAAGCAAAATCAAATACACTTCACAATTCAATATGCTGTCCATACAGCACGCTTCCACACGTAGTCACAAAAGAGAAAAACATAACAAACAAACATTGAAAACCAATTGTTCTTGTCTTTCACAAAACAAAACATTAGCTGCCGACACAAATTTCAAACAACCACAATTAACCCAAAATTCAACACATATTCTGACATTCACTGAAATGCAACACTCGCAAAACACTACAAACAATTAAAAACATCCACTATGTACAAAACTTTGATATCACACAAAGAAAGCAATCACAGCAGATGCCCAAGAAACTTCAGTTGCAGATTGTACAAATAAAATTGCGCTTATTTGGGAACAATCAGATAACCATGGTACAGCCACCGTTCTCCTGCCGCATGCACCATGCAAATCCACTGTTAAAGGGACATACTAGTATAAATGAAAATTTCATCATTCAGATAGGACTTTTAATTTTAACCAACTTTCCTAGATTAAACCAAACATAGGTAGGCTCATATGCTAATTTTTAAGCCTTTGAGGGCTGCCTCTTATCACAAGCTGTTGAAATCTCTTTGCAACACCAAGAGACAAAATAGCCATATAAATAAAACTAAAACTGTGTGCTGGAAGAAGGCCCTAGACACAAGGCATGTCAAAACTATAATCAGATAAATTAGCAAGTTATGTAAATGCAGTAGAATCAGATGAATTGTGCATCATTTGTTTGCCATCCCCTATTGCCTTAATATAGGGATGTTTATTGTAGACACATTATAGACCACGGCTTAGCTGGTAAGCAGCAATCAAACTTAATACAGTTATAGTTGTTGACTGGTTAGTAGCCAAATAACTATATATATTTTAAAGTGTCACTTAAATCACTTCATTAAATAATATCTCATTTATTTATTGAACGCAGTGGGGGTTATTGTAAATAACAAAGAGTTCTGTAATATCTGTGAGATACAGTTTGACAGCCACAGAAATAAAATTATCATTTTTAAGCTATATTCTGTGACAGAATATAATATAAATACTGGTTTCTTTGTAGTGAGCAATTTATAGTTATCATTTTTTAGAACATAGAACACCAGTACTGCCTCTTTAAATGTAAAGTACAAATCTTTCTCTCTGTGACAAAGCCAAACACAAGAGAGAACTTTTTTTTTTTTTTTTTAAAGAAAAGCAAAACATGCACAGTGTTATCATTCTTCTCAAGTATAGTAAGGCAAGCTCAAAGTTTCATTTTTACTTAAAGGAAAAACACTGTTTACTGCTTAAAAATATAAAATTCACACTAAAACTTGATAAATGCTAATTAGTTTAACCACAACAAAATTATTGGATTTAACGTTGTGTATAATTTGACATTCACCATTCTGCAGCTCTCCAGCCAAATATAACAACCGCATATAACACAAAAATAAGCTTTCTACAAAAGAATAATAATACAATTTCCCCTTTAAATTATTCCCAATGATCCTTATAATAAAAAATGTATACTGACGTTCATTAAATAGCCTAAGCAAGCATAAGCAGCATAAGAACACACTCACAGCGGGATGCAGGCTAGTTAAAGGGACATTTTACCCAAACTAAAAAATAATCTTTAATTGAAACTGCTAACACAGTGAAATATACTAGTGTTAGGCTTACAGCAAACCTCATTGTCTTTTATGTAAATATTCCCTTAAATTCTCAGATGTTATATCAGTTTGCCTGTATCCCTTTAAATATTTTCACTCCTCTGTTTTTTTTCTTGTGTTTTTTCGCTATTCTCACAGATCACTACACTAAAATTGTAGACAACTTATCACTTCAGTTTGCATTACAGATAGAATTAAGTTATACTGCAAAAATAAATATCTGCTATCTAAATGGCAGATTTAAAATAAATATATACAAAGAAAGGTCTCTTAAAATATAAATTGCAAACTACTAATACAGTGTTATTGCTGCTCCTTTAAATAATAAAATGACAATTTTCTATTGCTCCGTCTACGCACTGAGCTCTGATTTTACAGACAAATATAACATAATGAGATATTCTTATTATCTAAAATTCAACCCATTGCAATCAACTGTGTTTTGAAAGCATAAAACCAGCTACTTCATATATATACAAATAAACTTGCAAATGCAATTTCTCTTATATTTTATACTTTTGTATAAATGCGAGCTCAATCTGATTGGCTGATTGGATCAGCCAATCGGATTGAACTTGATTGATTCTGATTGGCTGATTCCATCAGCCAATCAGAATTTTCCTACCTTAACTCCGATTGGCTGATAGAATCCTATCAGCCAATCGGAATTCGAGGGACGCCATCTTGGATGACATCCCTTAAAGGAACCGTCATTCGTCGGGAAGTCGTTGTCGGAAGAAGATGGGTCCGCGGTGGAGGTCTTCAAGATGGAGCCGGTCCTCATCGGATGAAGATAGAAGATGCCGCTTGGAAGAAGATGGTTGCCGGTCCGGATCTACTCTTCTTCCCGGATAGGATGAAGACTTTGGAGCCTCTTCTGGACTTCTTCAGCCGTCGGATGATGGATGTCTAGCCCCCGCTTGGGCTTAGATGAAGATTTCGGAGCCTGGAACGATCGGTGATACCTGGCATGGTGAAAACAAGGTAGGAAGATCTTCAGGGGCTTAGTGTTAGGTTTATTTAAGGGGGGTTTGGGTTAGATTAGGGGTATGTGGGTGGTGGGTTGTAATGTTGGGGGGGGTATTGTATGTTTTTTTTTACAGGCAAAAGAGCTGAATTCTTTGGGGCATGCCCCGCAAAGGGCCCTGTTAAGGGCTGGTAAGGTAAAAGAGCTTTGAACTTTAGTAATTTAGAATAGGGTAGGGCATTTTTTTATTTTGGGGGTCTTTGTTATTTTATTAGGTGGCTTAGAGTAGGTGTAATTAGTTTAAAATTGTTGTAATATTTTTCTGATGTTTGTAAATATTTTTTTATTTTTTGTAACTTAGTTCTTTTTTATTTTTTTGTACTTTAGTTAGTTTATTTCATTGTATTTATTTGTAGATATTGTATTTAATTAATTTATTGATAGTGTAGTGTTAGGTTTAATTGTAGGTAATTGTAGGTATTTTATTTAATTAATTTATTGATAGTGTAGTGTTAGGTTTAATTGTAACTTAGGTTAGGATTTATTTTACAGGTAATTTTGTAATTATTTTAACTATTTTAGCTATTAAATAGTTCTTAACTATTTAATAGCTATTGTACCTGGTTAAAATAAATACAAAGTTACCTGTAAAATAAATATTAATCCTAAAATAGCTATAATATAATTATAATTTATATTGTAGCTATATTAGGATTTATTTTACAGGTAAGTATTTAGCTTTAAATAGGAATAATTTATTTAATAAGAGTTAATTAATTTCGTTAGAGTTAAATTATATTTAACTTAGGGGGGTGTTAGTGTTAGGGTTAGACTTAGCTTTAGGGGTTAATACATTTATTAGAATAGCGGTGAGCTCCAGTCGGCAGATTAGGGGTTAATGTTTGAAGTTAGGTGTCGGCGATGTTAGGGAGGGCAGATTAGGGGTTAATACTATTTATTATAGGGTTAGTGAGGCGGATTAGGGGTTAATAACTTTATTATAATAGCGGTGCAGTCCGCTCGGCAGATTAGGGGTTAATAAGTATAGGCAGGTGGAGGCGACGTTGTGGGGGGCAGATTAGGGGTTAATAAATATAATATAGGGGTCGGCGATGTTAGGGCAGCAGATTAGGGGTACATAGGGATAATGTAAGTAGCGGCGGTTTACGGAGCGGCAGATTAGGGGTTAATAATAATATGCAGGGGTCAGCGATAGCGGGGCGGCAGATTAGGGGTTAATAAGTGTAAGGTTAGGGGTGTTTAGACTCGGGGTACATGTTAGGGTGTTAGGTGCAGACATAGGAAGTGTTTCCCCATAGCAAACAATGGGGCTGCGTTAGGAGCTGAACGCGGCTTTTTTGCAGGTGTTAGGTTTTTTTTTCAGCTCAAACAGCCCCATTGTTTTCTATGGGGGAATCGTGCACGAGCACGTTTTTTAAGCTGGCCGCTTCCGTAAGCAACTCTGGTATCGAGAGTTGCAGTGGCGTTAAATATGCCTGTACGCTCCCTTTTTGGAGCCTAACGCAGCCATTCTGTGGACTCTCAATACCAGAGTTATTTTAAAGGTGCGGCCAGAAAAAAGCCAGCGTTAGCTACGCGGGTCGTTACCGACAAAACTCTAAATCTAGCCGAAAAAGTCTTACAAACGGAGCTGCTGTAACAGTTTCTTTCGTTTTTTTTTCTTCTGATCTATGTGCGCGCTCAGTGGTGGCCCCCCTTCTTTGCCTGCTACATTTTTTAACACAGAGATTTCTCTATTTACCACACAGCAGTACTCACTGACAGTGTTTTAAACTGCTTCTGCAATGGGAGACATTAGCTACACCTCTCCACCCAGTGGCTTTCTATTCTAAAGTTCTCTCTCCAGCTGAGAGGAACTACTCTATTGGCGATAAAGAACTACTTGCCATAAAACGTTCTCTTGAGCAATGGAGACATCTTTTAGAAGGCACTATCCACCCCATAATCATATACACAGACCATAAGAATTTGGAGTACCTACAGAATAATAAAACCTTGTCTGCCAGACAAGTAAGGTGGAGCTTGTTCTTTACAAGATTCAATTTTACTATTATCTACAGACCTGCAGATAAAAACCGCAAGGCAGATGCCCTATCAAGAAAGGAACCTATTCCTATATTTCATGAGGTGTCCCGAAACATTATACCCAAAGAATGTTTCCTGGGTATCACAACCAACCTACGTATGGAGTTAAAGTCTTCTCTACAAAATGATTCAGATATTCCACATCATGCTGTAACGCTTAAACCGGATGGCTTTTATTATTTCAAGGAAAGGTTGTACATCCCAAGAAATCTTAGAGCACACATTCTCTGACTTTACCACAACACACCATTAGCTGGACACCAGGGAATAAAACGTACCACTGAGAAGCTCTCAAGGGCATACTGATGGCCAGGTTTACATACATCTGTGAAAGAGCATATCCAAACCTGTACCGTGTGTTCCACATGTAAGTCTGATAATCAATCTCCTTTTGGACTCCTAATGTCCCTCGAGTTCCAAGCAAGCCATGGCAACAGGTGGGGATGGATTTCATAGTTGAACTCCCTGAATCAGAACATCAGAATACCATATTAGTAGTAGTTGACCACTTCACAAAGATGGCTCACTTCATCCCTTTCCACAAGCTCCCAACCTTTTCTGAGACAGCGGATCTTTTCTTGAAGCACGTAGTTAGGCTACATGGTCTCCCAACGATCCTGGTTTCTGACAGGGGAACTCAATTCACATCACATTTCTGGAAACAACTCTGCAAGAACCTAAACATCGAACACCGTTTCTCAACGTCTTATCATCCCCAAACTAACGGACAAGTAGAGCGCGTGAATCAGTGGTTGGAACAGTACCTTCGCTGTTACTGCTCACACCATCAAACCACCACCTGGATGCAGTAATTACCAATGGCCGAATTCTCCTTTAATGATGCAATGAATTCCACCACCAACATGTCACCATTTTATGCAAATTACGGATTCCACCCAAAGATAACCTTCGCTGAAGGAGTTATTGCTACTTCTCCCCTGGTCGATTCCATGACAAATTCCTTAATAGAAACCTTCAAGGTACTCCAGGAGAACATCAGAGATGCACAGGCCACTCAAAAGATTTTATGACCTACGAAGAAGGGATCCCCCAAAATATGAAGTGGGACAAAAGGTTTGGCTATCCACAAAAAACCTTAAATTACATATACCCTCTAGGAAGTTATTCACAAAATTCATAGGACCCTTTACCATTAACAAGATCATCAATGTCAATGCAGTTTCATTAGAACTACCATCAAATTTACATGTACACCCGACTTTCCATGTATCGTTATTAAAACCAGCTAGGAACATGAGGGATTCCACTTTGGTTCTACCTCCTACATCGGAGATTGTTCAGCCTGATGAATACGAGGTCCAAACCTTACTGGATTCCAGGTACCACAAGGATCAACTGCAATATCTAATACAGTGGAAGTTTATTCCAGCCAGGAGGATTCTTGGGAACCCTCCACTAAAATTCATGCACCTCGGCTTGTCGCCCTCTTCCACCGCCACAATCCGGATCGTCCTCGGCTTCAAGCTGTGGGACAGCTTGCTTGAAAGGGGGGTCATGTCAGGTTTTCCTTTGCCCTTCCCCCAATGCCTATAAAGGTTCCTTCTCAGCTGCAGACAAGTGCTTAGTAATTTGTTTGTAGTGAGCACTGTTTCTGAGCCGTATCAGGATTTCTACTCCTGTGATCTTTATTCACTCTTTTAGTGATTAAATCTACAAGCCTAACTCCTATCCTTATTCTGGGAATCTTCAAAGATATATCAGTTTCTCTGAACTGTTATTTTGCTACTGTTACCTATCTGCACGACTGAGATATCAAACTTCAGTGTGGGAGCCTTATATGAAAACATTGTTTCAGTAAACACCTCCTTGTGATTTATCTCCTGTCCTGTGTAAATGGTTCAACTTGTCTCGCTCTGCCGCACAGCCCACAGAGGAATCCTCTCTCTCAACATCAGCTGTTAACGGAGCAATCTCCCTGTCACGTCAGAGGAGCCAGCTGGTTCCTAAACTGAAACTACTCACCGGAACAACAGCTGATCCTGTCCGCATCAACGCTGCAGAGTAATACATCAGCGTCTGGGATCTTCACACTCTGTAACCACGGACAAGGCACAGCCTGCAGTAATTCACAGCTTGTGTGAACACATAACACAGCTAGTGCTGGACCCTCCTCTTTCTTTAGGAATCTCCAGGTAAACAATCATTAACCTGAAAAAGGGATTAGCATACACATATCTGTATATAATTTGGAGTTACTTACCTTGAACTTGCAAACCTTAAAGGGACACAGACGTTAAGACGATATTGCTTAAAGGGATATACTATACTTTACAGCATACCTAAGATAGGACATTAGCTAATGTCTTACTAATCTTATCTCTGCACATCTGCATAGTACCTAGGTGGTATCTGAAGTACTACTACATAACCTGTGTTATACTTATCAGAGGAACTTTATCAGTACATTCCCAAAAACTTCACTTCTGTCTAATTCTGTAACCCATCCTATTTCTGGGTCTGCAGCAGACAAAGTGATACAAAACCTTATTTAGGTCTACAGTTGAGTTCCATAGACTCAATTCTTCACTTAAACTGACAACAAACAAGGACATCATAGGAGTGGAACCATTACAGTATAGAGGACCTTTACATCTGGGGTCCATCCCATGCGCTCACATTACCTCATATGATTGGGGTCACTTCTGGCAAGAAGGCAATCATTTACTACTGTCCATTTGTGTTTACCAAAAACAACATTCCTTGGCTTTTGAAACTCTAGAATTTAACAATATACCGTGAAAAGAACTATCATCTCTGTGCGCTGAATCATTCTGATTGTTTTCTCTTGTTTGTTGTATGTATATATATATATGTATGTATATATATGTGTATATATATATATGTATGTATGTGTGTGTGTGTATATGTATGTATGTGTATATATATATATATATATATATATATATGTGTGTGTGTATGTATATGTATATATATATATTTATTTCATGTAATTGGCAAGAATCCATGAGCTAGTGACGTATGGGATATACAATCCTAACAGGAGAGGCAAAGTTTCCCAAAGCTCAAAATGCCTATATATACACCCCTCACCACACCCACAATTCAGTTGTACAAACTTTAACTCCTATGGAGGTGGTGAAGTAAGTCTGTGCTAAGATTTCTACGTTCATATGCCTTTCTCAGCATTTTGAAGCCCGATTTCTCTCAGAGTACAGTGAATGTCAGAGGGATGTGAAGGGAGTATCACCTATTGAATGCAATGGTTTTCCTAACAGGGATCTATTTCATAGGTTCTCTGTTATCGGTTGTAGAGATTCATCTCCTACCTCCCTTTTCAGATCGACGATATACTTTCATATCCCATTACCTCTACTGATAACCGTTTTAGTACTGGTTTGGCTATCTGCTATATGTGGATGGGTGTCTTTTGGTAAGTATGTTTTCATTACTTAAGACACTCAGCTATGGTTTGGCACTTTATGTTTTTATATAACGTTCTAAATATATGTATTGTACTTATATTTGCCATGATTCAGGTTTTCAGTATATTTCCTTTTGCAGACTGTCAGTTTCATATCTGGGAAATGCTTTTTTATGAAAAAAAAAAAAAAATTCTTACCTGGGGTATAGTCTTTTATTCTAATTGACTGTCTTTTAAATTCGCAAGCAGAATTAGGCTAGCGAGGGCGCAAAATTAGTTTATTGCGTCATTTTTGGCGCAAGATTTTTTTGCCGTGAAGTTACGTTCGTTGACGCAAATTCAACGTTTCCGTCGTCTTAGTTGACGCCGAGTTCTTTCACAAGGTTGCATCATCTGTGACATGAGTGTCGTTTCTGGACGTTTTTTTGGCAGCAAAAAATATTTTCTGTTTGTTGTGCGTCATACTTGGCGCCAAATATTTTCATTATTTAAGACCCCATTTCTATTTGCCTCCTGCCTTTTTTCTATGCCAGAGGGCTATGCTGTTTGCATTTTTTTCCCATTCCTGAAACTGCCATATAAGGAAATTGATAATTTTGCTTTATATGTTGTTTTTTTCTCTTACATTTGCAAGATCTCTCATTCTGATCCTGTCTCAGAAATCACTGATGGAACCCTGTGGCCTCATAACAGTTCTACCAAAGCTAAGTGCATTTGTTGTAAACTTGTGGGGGTTATACCTCCAGCTGTGGTTTGTAATGGTTGTTATGATAAACTTTTACATGGAGAGAATGTATCCATCAGTAGTAATTCATTACCTGTTGATGTTCCCTCAACATCTAATGCTCAAGATATACCTGTAAATTTAAAATAATTTATTTCTGATTCTATTCAGAAGGCTTTGTCTGCCATTCCGCCTTCTAATAAATGTAAAAGGTCTTTTAAAACTTCTCATAAGGTTGATGCAATTTCAAATGACCAACAACATACTGAATTATCCTTTTCTGACGAGGATCTATCTGATTCAGAAGATCCTGCCTCAGATATTGACACTGACAAATCCTCATATTTATTTAAAATGTAGTATATTTGTTCTTTGTTAAAAGAAGTGTTGATTACATTAGATATGGAGGAAGTTAGTCCTCTTTATATTAAAACTAGTAAACGTTTAAATTCTGTTTATAAACCTCCTGTGGTTATTCCAGAGGTTTTTCCAGTTCCTGATGCTATTTCTGATATGATTTCTAAAAACTGGAATAAGCCTGGTACTTCTTTTATTCCTTTTTCAAGATTTAAAAAATTGTATCCTTTGCCAGCAGTTAGATTGGAGTTTTGGGAAAAGATCCCCAAAGTTAATGGGGCTATCTCTACTCTTGCTAAACGTACTACTATTCCTACGGAAGATAGTACTTCTTTTAAAGATCCTTTAGATAGGAAACTTGAATCTTATCTAAGGAAAGCTTATTTATATTCAGGTCATCTTCTTAGGCCTGCAATTTCTTTGGCTGATGTTGCAGCTGATTCAACTTTTTGGTTGGAAACTTTAGCGCAACAAGTATCGGATCATGATTTGTCTAGCATTGTTAAGTTGATTCAACATGCTAATAATTTCATTTGTAATGCCATTTTTTATATTATCAAAATTGATGTTAAATCTATGTCTTTAGCTATTTTAGCTAGAAGAGCTTTGTGGCTCAAATCTTGGAATGCTGATATGACTTCTAAGTCCAGATTGCTATCTCTTTCTTTCCAAGGTAATAAATTATTTGGTTCTCAGTTGGATTCAATAATTTCAACTGTCACTGGGGGGGAGGGAGTTTTTTTGCTTCAGGATAAAAGACCTAAGGGTAAATCTAAAGCTTCTAACCGTTTTCGTTCCTTTCGACAAAATAAGGAACAGAATCTTAATCCTTCCCCCAAGGAATCTGTTTCCAATTGGAAACCTTCTTCAAATTGGAATAAATCCAAGCCATTTAAGAGAATCAAAATCAGCTGGTAGGGGGCAGATTAAAATTTTTCAAAGATGTTTGGATCAATTCGGTCCAAAATCATTGGATTCAGAGTATTGTCTCGCAGGGGTACAGAATAGGATTCAGAGTAAGACTGCCTGTGAGAAGATTTTTTCTCTCACGCTTTCCAGCAAACCCAGTAAAGGCTCATGCTTACATGAAGTGTGTTTCAGACCTGGAGTTATCAGGAGTAATCATGCCAGTTTCGTTTCAGGAACAGGGTCTGGGGTTTTATTCATATCTATTCATTGTCCCAAAGAAAGAAGATTCATTCAGACCAGTTCTGGATCTAAAGATTTTGAATCGATATGTAAGAGTACCAACTTTCAAGATGGTTACTATAGGACTAGTCTGACTTTTGTTCAGCAAGGGCATTATATGTCCACAATAGACTTACAGGATGCATATCTTCATATTCAGATTCATCCAGATCACTATCAGTTCCTGAGATTCTCTTTTCTAGACAAGCATTACCAATTTCTTGCTCTTCCTTTTGGCCTAGCGACAGCTCCAAGAATCTTTTCAAAGGTTCTCGGTGCCCTACTCTCTGTAATCAGAGAGCGGGGTATTGCGGTGTTTCCTTATTTGGACGATATCTTGGTACTCGCTCAGTCTTTATGTTCTGCAGAATCTCACACGAATCAACTACTGTTGTTTCTTCAAAGACATGGTTGGAGGATCAATTTACCAAAAAGTTCTTTGATTCCTCAAACAAAGGTAACCTTTTTAGGTATCCAGATAGATTCAGTGTCCATGACTTTGTCTCTAACAGACAAGAGACGTTTGAAATTGTTTGCAGCCTATCGGAACCTTCAGTCCCAGTCATTCCCTTCAGTAGCTATGTGCATGGCAGTTTTAGGTCTCATGACTGCAGCATCAGACGCGATCCCCTTTGCTCATTTTCATATAAGACCTCTCCAGCTTTGTATGCTGAACCAATGGTGCAGGGATTATACAAGGATATCACAATTAATATCCTTAAATCCCAAAGTTCGACTTTCTCTGACTTGGTGGTTAGATCACCATCGTATAATTCTAGGGGCCTCTTTCGTTCGTCCAACCTGGACTGTGATCACAACAGATGCAAGTCTTTCAGGTTGGGGAGCTGTTTGGGGATCTCTGACAGCACAAGGGGTATGGAAATCTCAAGAGGCGAGTTTACCAATCAATATTTTGGAACTCCATGCGATTCTCAGGGCTCTTCAGTTTTGGCCTCTGTTGAAGAGAGAAAACTGTTAATTTGTTTTCAGACAGACAATATCACAACTGTGGCATATGTCAATCATCAGGGTGGGACTCACAGTCCTCAAGCTATGAAAGAAGTATCTTGGATACTTGTTTGGGCAGAATCCAGCTCCTATTTAATTTCTGCGGTTCATATCCCAGGTATAGACAATTGGGAAGCGGATTATCTCAGTTGTTGTCATGTTCTGTCTCAGGATATCATGTGAGAGCCTCATTGTCTGGAACAGTTGCTTTAAAGGAAGATTAGTAGAAGCCATACTGATTGAAAATGAAAACAAATTTATTTAAACAACAAAATACTTTGTTTAAGCAAATACTTGCAGAATATTTAAATATGCTACTCAGGTATGTTAAGACCACATACAGCAGGAGTGAAAATAAACAAACAAAGTAAACAGAGATGCAGATTCAAAAAGGAAAGTCTTTCTCCTGGTAATAACTGAAATGTAAGATTTGCACAAGGCAGAAAACAACTTGTAAACAGGTAGCAGGTTTAAAGGTAAAGTCTTTCTCCTGGTAATTGCTGAGTGCAGGATTTTGCATAAAGCAGGAAACAAACTTGAAGATTGGTAACAGGTTTAAAGGTAAAGGCTTTCTCCTGGTAATACCTTGTAAACAGGTGCAAAGGAAATCTTTCTCCTGGCAATGGCCAAGTGCAGGAATTGCATAAAGCAGGAAACAAACTTGTAGATTGGTAACAGGTTTAAAGGTAAAGGCTTTCTCCTGGTAATACCTTGTAAACAGGTGCAAAGGTGAAGTCTTTCTTCTGGCAATAGCTGAGTGCAGGAATTTGCATAAAGCAGGAAACAAACTTGAAGATTGGTAACAGGTTTAAAGGTAAAGGCTTTCTCCTGGTAATACCTTGTAAACAGGTGCAAAGGAAATCTTTCTCCTGGCAATGGCCAAGTGCAGGAATTGCATAAAGCAGGAAACAAACTTGTAGATTGGTAACAGGTTTAAAGGTAAAGGCTTTCTCCTGGTAATACCTTGTAAACAGGTGCAAAGGTGAAGTCTTTCTTCTGGCAATAGCTGAGTGCAGGAATTTGCATAAAGCAGGAAACAAACTTGAAGATTGGTAACAGGTTTAAAGGTAAAGGCTTTCTCCTGGTAATACCTTGTAAACAGGTGCAAAGGTGAAGTCTTTCTTCTGGCAATAGCTGAGTGCAGGAATTTGCATAAAGCAGGAAACAAACTTGAATATTGGTAACAGGTTTAAAGGTAAAGGCTTTCTCCTGGTAATACCTTGTAAACAGGTGCAAAGGAAATCTTTCTCCAAAGAAGTACAGGAAACAGGTTCTGACTTGACAAAACAGATCCAATGTGAAGACCCAAATGCAGACTAAAAGCCATCCTTAAATAGGGAGGTTTTGCACAGGGTTGGTTCTGATTAATTCCAGAATTGAGAACACCTGTGTGTTGCACAGGTGTAATAACAAGTAAGGCAAATAGTTATTTATCAGATCTTTTAAGATCCATGCTATTGCTAGAACTGGCTGTGGCTCAACATGTAAGCAAACAGAAATAGCGACCGCAGAGCCACAGGTTCAAATCCCCATACAGCCCTTCTTAGCAGAATGCCTCCCAGACCTTTTCTTTTTCTTTTTTTTCTGGAGGCTTGGTTCATGACAGATGCCCCCTCCAAAGAGCGCACTCTGGGCGCTCAAAGCCTGTTCAAACATCTGAAGGTGGGATTTACGAACAAGTGTTCCATTTGAAGCCCTAATACAATCAGATGGAATTGATTCTTCGCTTGGAACAGCTGCCTGAGATTGGGGATCCTTAGAAGATATCACTGTAGGCATAACAAGAGTTGAAGTACAAAAATTGGTTTGATTTGGAGGTTCCTGTTTATGCCCAGCAGTTTGCAATGGACTGGCTGATGGGTACAGTACCTCCGGGTATAATATGACCTCTCCTTCAGAGTCAAGGAATTCATTATCTGTGTCATATTTATCCAATTCAACCATCTCATCCAATTCTTTCTCAGTCAATGAGTAGCTAGGTGAAGGTGGAACAAGGAGGTGTGGATCTTTAGAATTGGCAGAGTCTGATTCAGCAGGAAGGTTTGTCACTTTTATGTCTGATGAGTGACTTTTGTTAGCTGGACCTCCAGCCAGGGCAGAAGCAAGGTAATGTGCAGGATTTCCAGGAGGTATTTTTGCAGAGTTCCCCAATGTGGTTGATGCAGAAACAGACGCAGTGGTATGGGTAATGGATGTAGTTGGAGTTGTACTCCCAATGACCATCTGTTTCAAATCAGGTACCATTTCTTGAAGCGTGTTAGAAACGGTTGTTTGTAGAATAGATGTATTCTCCATAGCTGGGTCATCTCCAGGGGTATCATACAGTTTGCTAGTGGAAGTATAATTTGTTCCCTTAACATCAGAGTTCATTTTCAACTTGGCTGTATCTTGACTTGATCCTCTAGGAGGTCTTACTGGACACGCTGTGATGCGGTGACCAGTTCCCCCACAATAGAAACAGAGGTTAAGCTGTCTTCGCCGAGTCTTTTCCTCTTCTGTTAAGGGTTCTTTAAAACCTTTCCTTGTTTGGGAGGTAACTTCAGACAAGGTTTTGGTTGGGAGAGATAACATTTCCACCAGCTCCATGAAGTTAATCAGTATGTCCTTAATAAACTTTAACACTGATTCCAATACAGCAATAATCCCAGAGGGCTCTCTTTTAGGGTCTTCACATTCTGTCATGTTCTGTCTCAGGATATCATGTGAGAGCCTCATTGTCTGGAACAGTTGCTTTAAAGGAAGATTAGTAGAAGCCATACTGATTGAAAATGAAAACAAATTTATTTAAACAACAAAATACTTTGTTTAAGCAAATACTTGCAGAATATTTAAATATGCTACTCAGGTATGTTAAGACCACATACAGCAGGAGTGAAAATAAACAAACAAAGTAAACAGAGATGCAGATTCAAAAAGGAAAGTCTTTCTCCTGGTAATAACTGAAATGTAAGATTTGCACAAGGCAGAAAACAACTTGTAAACAGGTAGCAGGTTTAAAGGTAAAGTCTTTCTCCTGGTAATTGCTGAGTGCAGGATTTTGCATAAAGCAGGAAACAAACTTGAAGATTGGTAACAGGTTTAAAGGTAAAGGCTTTCTCCTGGTAATACCTTGTAAACAGGTGCAAAGGAAATCTTTCTCCAAAGAAGTACAGGAAACAGGTTCTGACTTGACAAAACAGATCCAATGTGAAGACCCAAATGCAGACTAAAAGCCATCCTTAAATAGGGAGGTTTTGCACAGGGTTGGTTCTGATTAATTCCAGAATTGAGAACACCTGTGTGTTGCACAGGTGTAATAACAAGTAAGGCAAATAGTTATTTATCAGATCTTTTAAGATCCATGCTATTGCTAGAACTGGCTGTGGCTCAACATGTAAGCAAACAGAAATAGCGACCGCAGAGCCACAGGTTCAAATCCCCATACAGCCCTTCTTAGCAGAATGCCTCCCAGACCTTTTCTTTTTCTTTTTTTTCTGGAGGCTTGGTTCATGACAGTTGTCAGACTTTACATCCGGGAGAATGGTCTCTCTGCCCAGATGTGTTTTCTCAAATTGTTCAGATGTGGGGGCTTCCAGAAATAGATCTGATGGCATTTCATCTAAACAAAAAAACTTCCCAGGTACCTGTCCAGGTCCAGGGATCCTCAGGCGGAAGCAGTGGATAACTTTACACTTCCTTGGTGTTATCAACCTGCTTATATTTTCCTGCCTCTAGTTCTTCTTCCAAGAGTGATCTCCAAAATCATCATGGAGCAATCGTTTGAGCTGCTGCTGCTGCTGGCTCCAGCATGGTCTCACAGGTTTTGGTATGCGGATCTTGTTCGGATGTCCAGTTGCCAACCTTGGCCACTTCCATTAAGGCCAGACCTTCTATCTCAAGGTCCGTTTTTCCATCAGGATCTCAAATCATTAAATTTGAAGGTATGGAAATTGAACGCTTAGTGCTTAGTCATAGAGGTTTCTCTGACTCAGTGATTAATACTATGTTGCAGGCTCATAAATCTGTTTCTTAAAAGATTTATTATCGAGTTTGGAAGACTTACATTTCATGGTGGTCTTCTCATAAATTCTCTTGGCATTCTTTTAGAATTCCTAGAATTTTACAGTTTCTTCAGGATGGTTTGGATAAAGGTTTGTCTGAAAGTTCCTTGAAAGGACAAATCTCTGCTCTTTCTGTTTTATTTCACATAAAGATTGCTTAACTTCCTGATATTCATTGTTTTTGTCAGGCTTTGGTTCGTATCAAGCCTGTCATTAAATCAATCTCTCCTCCTTGGAGTCTTAATTTGGTTTTGAAGGCTTTACAGGCTCCACCGTTTGAGCCTATGGCCTCTAGTTATCAAGCCGTCGACTTTCTTGCATTCGACGGCACCAATACGCTCACCTAACATCGCTGCCGCGGACCTGAATACGTTCTCCAAAATTATCAAGAAAGCTGTCAAAAAGCAGCGCACCAAGTACGGAGCGATGAGCAGCGGACTGTAGTTAACTAACAGTCATCGATCTCGCTGCTTTTTGGCTTATTCCCAGCTTTCTTGGTACCCTGTCACTAAGCACCCACACTATACTATACTGTTTACCCCCTATACCGCCACTCCCGGACCCCGCCGCAACTCTAATAAATGTATTAACCCCTAAACCGCCACTCTCGAAGCCCACCGCAACTCTATTAAAGTGTTTAACCCCTAAACCGCCGACACCTACATTATATGTATTAACCCCTAAACCGTCACCCACGGACCCTGCCGACACCTAACTTATATGTATTAACCCCTAAACCGCCGCTCACGGACCCCACCACCACCTACATTATATTTATTAACCCCTAATCTGCCCCCCTTACACCGCCGCCATTATATTAAATGTATTAACCCTTAATCCTAAGTCTAACCCTAACCCTAACACCCCCTAACTTAAATATAATTTAATCTAAATAAATATCCCTATCATTAACTAAATTATTCCTATTTAAAACTAAATACTTACCTATAAAATAAAACCTAAGATAGCTACAATATAACTTATAGTTACATTGTATCTAGCTTAGGATTTATTTTTATTTTACAGGCAACTTTGTATTTATTTTAACTAGGTACAATAGTTATTAAATAGTTGTTAACTATTTAATAACTACCTAGCTAAAATAAATACAAATTTACCTGTAAAATTAAACCTAACCTTTGTTACAATTACAACTAACACTACACTATAATTAAATTAATTGAATAAATTAACTACAATGAAATACAATTAATTAAAATTAAATAAAATTAACTAAATTACAAAAAAAAATAAGTAAGTAAAGTAATCAGTTCTATTACCTGTAAAAAAAAATACAATACCCCCCCAACATTACAACCCACCACCCACACACCCAACCCTACTCTAAAACCCACCCAATCCCCCCTTAATAAAACCTAACACTAACCCCTTGAAGATCACCCTACCTTGAGACGTCTTCACCCAACCGGGTCTAAGTCCTCAACGAAGCCGGGTGAAGTCTTCATCCAGACGGGCAGAAGTCTTCATCCAGGCGGCATCTTCTATCTTCATCCATCCGACGAGGAGCGGCTCCATCTTGAAGACATCCGACGCGGAGCATCCATCCAGACCAACGACTACCCGACTAATGACGGTTCCTTTAAATGACATCATCCAAGATGGGGTCCCTTGAATTCTGATTGGCTGATAGAATTCTATCAGCCAATCCGAATTAAGGTAGGAAAAATCCTATTGGCTGATGCAATCAGCCAATAGAATTGAGCTTGCATTCTATTGGCTGATTGGAACAGCCAATAGAATGCAAGCTCAATCCTATTGGCTGATTGCATCAGCCAATAGGATTTTTCCTACCTTAATTCCAATTGGCTGATAGAATTCTATCAGCCAATCGGAATTCAAGGGACGCCATCTTGGATGACGTCATTTAAAGGAACCGTCATTCGTCGGGTAGTCATCGGTCTGGATGGATGCTCCACGTCGGATGTCTTCAAGATGGAGCCGCTCCTCGTCGGATGGATGAAGATAGAAGATGCTGCCTGGATGAAGACTTCTGCCCGTCTGGAGGACCTCTTCTGCCCGGTTGGATGAAGACTTCGCTCGGCTTCGTTGAGGACTTAGGCCCGGTTGGGTGAAGACATCTCAAGGTAGGGTGATCTTCAAGGGGTTAGTGTTAGGTTTTATTAAGGGAGATTGGGTGGGTTTTAGATTAGGGTTGGGTGTGTGGGTGAGGGGTTGTAATTTTGGGGGGTATTGTAATTTTTTTTTACAGGTAAAAGAGCTGATTACTTTGGGGCAATGCCCCGCAAAGAGTCCTTTTAAGGGCTATTTGTAATTTAGTATAGGGTAGGGATTGTTATTATTTTTGGGGGCTTTTTATTTTATTAGGGGGATTAGATTAGGTCTAATTATCTTAAAAATCTTGTAATTATTTTTTTATTTTCTGTAATTTAGTGGGGGGGTTGTACTTTTGTTAATTTTATTTAATTTTAATTAATTGTATTTCATTGTAGTTAATTTTTTAAATTAATTTAATTATAGTGTAGTGTTAGGTGTAATTGTAACTTAGGTTAGGATTTATTTTACAGGTAAATTTGTATTTATTTTAGCTAGGTAGTTATTAAATCGTTAATAACTTTTTAATAATTATTCTACCTAGTTAAAATTAATACAAACTTGTCTGTAAAATAAAAATAAATCCTAAGCTAGATACAATGTAACTATTAGTTATATTGTAGCTATCTTAGGGTTTATTTTATAGGTAAGTATTTAGTTTTAAATAGGAATAATTTAGTTAATTATAGGAATTTTATTTAGATTTATTTAAATTATATTTAAGTTACGGGGTGTTAGAGTTAGATTTAGGGGTTAATAAATTTAATATAGTGGCGGCGGTGTAGGGGGGGCAGATTAGGGGTTAATAAATATAATGTAGGTGGCGGTGGGCTCAGGGAGCGGCGGTTTAGGGGTTAAACAATTTATTTAGTTGCGGCGGGGTCCGGGAGCGGCGGTTTAGGGGTTAAACAATTTATTTAGTTGTGGCAGGGGCCGGGAGCGCCGGTTTAGGGGTTAATAAGTATAATGTAGGTGGCGGCGGTGTAGGGGGGGCAGATTAGGGGTGTTTAGATTTGGGGTACATGTTAGGGTGTTAGGTGTAAACGTTCCCATAAAAATCAATGAGATATCGGGCAGCAGCGAGCTTGAGCTTGAGCTGCTGTCATACTCCCATTGATTCCTATGGCATCTGCCGCCTCCAGGGCGGCGGCTTAAAAACCAGGTACGCTGGGCCGGAATAGTGGCGATAACTACCAAAAGTAGTCAGATTGTGCTGAACTTACGTTCGGAACATCTGTAGTGACGTAAGCATCGATCTGTGTCGGACTGAGTCCAGCGGATCGTATGTTACGTCACTAAATTCTACTTTTGCCGGTCTGTAGGGTTTGATAACTACGGCGAATCAGGCTCGCCACAAATACGCTGCGAAATTCCAGCGTATTTGTGGTTGAACGCTTGATAAATAGAGGCCTATGCATTCTTTGGACATTAAACTACTTTCTTGGAAAGTGTTGTTTCTTTTGGCCATCTCTTCTGTTAGAGGAGTTTCTGAATTACCTGCTCTCTCTTGTGAATCTCCTTTTCTGATTTTTCATCAGGATAAGGCAGTTTTGTGGACTTAATTTAAATTCTTTCCTAAGGTTGTGAATTCTAACAACATTAATAGAGAAATTGTTGTTCCTTCCTTGTGTCCTAAACCTAAGAATTCTTTGGAGAGATCTTTACATTCTTTGGATGTGGTGAGAGCTCTGAAATATTATGTTGAAGCTACTAAAGATTTCAGGAAGACTTCTAGTCTATGTGTTATCTTTTCTGGTTCCAGGAAAGGTCAGAAGGCTTCTGCTGTTTCCTCGGCCTCGTGGTTAAAGCTTTTGATTCATCAAGCCTATTTGGAGTCAGGTCAAGCCCCGCCTCAGAGAATTACAGCTCATTCTACTAGATCAGTTTCCACTTCCTAGGCTTTTTAGAATGAAGCTTCAGTTGATCAGATTTGCAAAGCTGCTACTTGGTCTTCTTTGCATACATTTACTAAATTCTACCATTTTGATGTATTTGCTTCTTCGGAAGTAGTTTTTGGTAGAAAAGTTCTTCAGGCAGCTGTTTCAGTTTGATTTTTCTGCTTTTGATTTAAGTTTTTTTCCTCACATTTATGAGAATTAACTTATATTTTGGGTTGTGGATTAATTTTTTTCAGCGGAAAATTGCTTTTTTTTTTATCCCTCCCTCTCTAGTGACTCTTGCATGGAGTTCCACATCTTGAGTATTTCTATCCCATACACCACTAGCTCATGGACTCTTGCCAATTACATGAAAGAAAACATTATTTATGAAAGAACTTACCTGATAAATTCATTTATTTCATATTGGCAAGAGTCCATGAGGCCCACTCCCTTTTTTATGGTGGTTATATTTTTTTTGTATAAAGCACAATTATTTCCAAATTCCTTTGTTGATGCTTTTTACTCCTTTGTGGCTATTCGTTAAACTGAATTGTAGGTGTGGCAAGGAGTGTATTTATAGGCATTTTGAGGTTTGGGAAACTTTGCCCCTCCTGGTAGGATTGTATATCCCATACGTCACTAGCTCATGGACTCTTGCCAATATGAAAGAAATTAATTTATCAGGTAAGTTCTTACATATTTTTTTTTTACCCTTGCACAAGGTGAAGACTCAGCATATCCTTCAGAATAGTTTAGAGAAGGGCTTGTTGGCTAGTTCTCTTAATGGCCAGATTTCTGCTCTTTCTGTTTTGTTACATAAAAAGTTGGCATGTTTGCCAGATGTTCAGTTGTTTGTTTGGGCTATTACTAGAATTAGACCTATTGCTCCCCCCTGGAGCCTTAAAGGAATAGTCTAGTCAAAATTCAAGTTTAATGATTCAGATAGAGCATGGAATTTTAAGCAACTTTCTAATTTTACTCCTATTATCATTTTTTTCCCTTTCTCTTGGTATGTTTATTTGAAAAAACAGTAATGTAAGCATGGGAGCCACCCCATTTTTGGTTCAGCACCTGGGTAGCCATTTCTGATTTGTGTCTAAATGCAGCCACCAATCAGCAAGTGCTACCCATGTGCTGAACCTAAAATGGACTGCCTTCTAAGCTTATTCAAATAAAGATAGCAACAAAAATTAATAGGAGTAAATTAGGAAGTTGCTTAAAATTGCATGCTATATCTGAATCAGTGAATCATGAAAGTTTAATTTTGACTAGACTATCCCTTTAATCTTGTTCTATGAGTTCTTCAACCGGCTCCATTTGAGCATATGCATTCTCTTGATATCAAACTTCTAACTTGGAAGGTTGTGTTTTTGTTAGCCATTTCTTCTGCTTTGAGTTTCTGAATTGTCTGCCCTTCAACGTGATCCACCTTACATAGTTTTTTATGCTGAAAAAGCTGTTCTGCCTTACCTAAGGTTGTTTCCATGCACAATAGTAATCAAGAGATCGTCGTTCCATCAATGTCCCAATCCTCCTCCTAAGGAGAGGCTTTAACATAATCTGGACGTAGTTAGAGCTTTTGAAGTTCTATCTTCATGCTACCAAGAAGTTTTGTCAATCATCTTCCTTACTTGTCCTACATTCTGGTAAGCACAAAGGTCAGAAGGCCACTACTGTTTCTATTTTCTTCTGGATTAGAAGTCTGATTCGCATAGTAAATTTGGAAGTGGGCCAGCAGCCTCCATCCTGAATTACGGCACATTCTACTTGTGTGGTTTCTTTTTCCTGGGTCTTCAAGAATGAGGCTTCAGTTGATCAGATATGTTAGGCTGCGACTTGGTTCTCATTGCATACTTTGACAAAATTTTACAGATTTTATGTTTTTGCCTCAGCAGAGGCATCCTTTGGGAGAAAGGTTCTTCAAGCGGTGGTGCCTAGCATTTAGGACTACCTTCCCTCCCTTTTCATTATGTGTCCTCTACAGCTTGGGTATTAGTTTCCTATTGGTAATGAATGAATATGTGGATTTTCACTGCCATTAGAAATAAAACATAATTTATGCTTACCTAAAAAATTATTTTCTTTCTTGGCAGTGAGCTTTGTTGAGGGTGTCTGCCTCCTGGTGGCCAGGTGAGATATTTCCCGTAGGTAATGAATGAATTTGGACTCTCACTGCCAAGAAAGAAAATCTTTTATCAGGTAAGCATAAACTATGTTTTTTCCTCCAACAGCAAACATACCAATTTGTATGTAGTAATCAGAAAATTGGAGAGGAATAGTGTATACAATAACACTGGTATCTCTTTCTATCACATTTATAAGCAGACACTGGCAGTTTGTTTTACAAAGCAAAATAATGGCAGACCTCTAGTTAAGCCTTGCTTCATGGTAAAATATTTTATAAATAAATAAATATATTTAAAAAGTAAGTTACAACGCATCTTCATTACGACTGGTGAATTAAACTCCATCTAAAATATCACTAACATTCCAGATCTGATTTTAAAAAGGGGAGAGTTTACCATCACTTTAAATGAGCTCATGCCATAATATAAACAGCCACTGTCGAGCTAGCTCCAGAAAATTGCAGCATATACTCTAGCCTCTCTGGGGACATGGTGATGGTATAATATGCAGCAGTGAAGTACAGCAACAGTAGATACAATTTAATAAAGTATATGAAAAAATTTACCTATATATAAACGTAAATCTCCAATAATGTTTGTTTATTGTCTTTGTAAGAAAAAAATTGTTACTTAAGACTTCTCATCTTTTAGTTTAAAATAGGTTTGCGTGTTCTTTTCATGTTTATTTTTGGAGTAAATACATTACTGCAGATTGCACTTACATGAACATATTACAATAAATAAATTGTGTGTGTGATATACTCTGAATACTCCCCATAATACTGATAAGTTACCATCTCCTGCAAAGGTGTTTCACTCACATCTCTAATCTGAAATGCAGTCTGGCCATTATGAGATGGAGTCTTTGTATACAAAGGTAATATGCTTCTCAATTCATATTCTCTTAACAGTTCTGTTCTGCATGATCAAATAGGTAAAGGAAGGAAGTGTGAAGAGGGATGGGTGCGTCGAGTTCTGCTTCCCCTTCGTGCCATCCCATTCCCCTTGAGGGCCAGATACATTGGATGGCCATGGTGACGCCACCTTACAGAAGAATAAGAATGATATCCATTCTCCTCAATCCGTTCATGGAATCTGCAGTTTGGGCCATAGTCTTTCTGGAATAGAAATAAGACAATACTAGTAAGAACCTAATAATGTCCCTCCCCAAAATGTATTTCCTCCATAAGGTGGGGAGAATCCACAAGCCATTATTCAAATGTGTGTGTAACTAATGTCACTACATTTATTATTAGGGGAAAAGCCCCTTTATTAGTATTGTAGTAAAACTTTTATTGGTAACCTGTGGGCTTGGTGTTGTGTATTTAATTACACGTATGTAATTTGTTGTTAGCTAAAGTGCTAACCAAAGGATACAACTACAATTTTATCAACAAATTTATAATTTTCAGGAACTAATAGATATATGTAATACAGATTAAGTATAGTTGCCAACATTTTAAAGCAAACAGTAAGTTGCTTTGATTCCTCCTGCATGGTGTATATAATTCTATTGAGAAACTTCGCTTTCATGAAAACGTTTAGCAGTTGCAACCTTTAAAAGGAAAGGTCTTTCAGGAAACAGGTTTTACATTTTACCAGCTGTAGGTTTTACGTCAGCAGCAGATTCCACTCTTTGGTGTGACTCTTTATGGGACCTGTTTTCGGCTGAATCTTCTATGGAAGATTTTCAAGGTCGCATAAAATTCTTTTATTTGTGATGCTTTTGTGGATTTCATCCTGTTTAAAGTAAATGTCAATTTTGATGCTTAAGTGCCCGGTTTTTAAAAATTCAATTAAAAACAGGGGCACTTTAATTCATCAAAATTTAAATTTCCCTCCTGTTGTGAAAAAAAACTTACCTTTTAATCTTCACAGCAGCTCCAGCTTCCTCTGGTCGTTGCAAGCCATTTCTGATGTCAGAAATGATGGATAAGTCATCCTCCAATCACGGCTCCCCCCCCCCCGGGGGAATCAGTGTCTGATTCAACACTGTGATTGGAGGAAGCCGGATTCCTCATTTTAGACCCAGGAAGAGGCTTTGTAACGGGTGGAGGAAGCTGGAGCTGCTGTGAAGATTAAAAGGTAAGTTTTTTTTCACAACAGGAGTGAAATGTCAATTTTGATGAATTAAAGTGCCCCTGTTTTTAATTGAATTTTTAAAAACCGGTCACTTTAGCATCAAAATTGACATTAAATTTAATTCTAAGAATGTGACATTAGCATTTATGACCAGAAGAGCTTTGTGAATAAGTCTTGGTCTGCACATGGTCCTCTAAGGTTTGTCTTTATCTCTTTCCTTTCAGAGGAAGATTTCTTCTGCCCTGGTTGGATATAAACTTTTCGGTTTCTGGAGAAAAGGGGTGCTTTTCTGCCCCTAGAATATAAGTCTATTAGAAGGAATAGATCTGTTGGTAATTTTTGTTTCAAAAGTCTACTTCCTCCTCACCAAGGTCAGACTCTTCTAGACCTTTTTCTGGAAACCATATTCTATTCTAACATGATCAAGCCCAAGCAGAACAAGAAACCACGTTCTTTCTTCCTAAGATATGGTAAATCCATGGGTTCATCTTAATTACTGTTGGGAATATCACTCCTGGCCAGCAGGAGGAGGCAAAGAGCACCACAGTAAAACTGTTAAGTATCACTCCCTTACCCACAACCGCTAGTCATTCTCTTTGCCTTTCGTGCATGGAGGAAGTAAAGTTTAGGTGTCTGATGGGAAGATTGATTTAACTCCTAGCAAGTTTTTAGGGTATAGCCGTATCCCACGTTAGTCTTTACAGTTGAGCTGTGGTGACTTTAAAGCAGTTGGGAACTTGCAAAGAGGTGCTTGCTGTCCTTTTCTCAACATTGCTGCCCTAGTATGGGATAGCAAAGTTAGTTACTTTGCTATCTGCCTTTGTTCTAGGTCTCTGTGGGGAGATGTGTCCTTTCATACCTAAGGACTGTCTACATGCCGGGCAGCAGAGCAGGTAAGTGCTTTTCTTCCAGGTGGGGAGATATGTGCACTTAGGTTAAAAAGCTACACTACCTTGCTAATCTATTTGGGACAAAAATTAGTTCACCCTGGTGTAAGGGCCACACTAAGGCATGACTGCAGGCACAGTGGTGAGGTCTGTGTTGAGAGACTGTCATTAACCTAGAAGGGTTAATGTGTTTGGGTTCTGTTTTTGTCAGCGTAAGAGGGGAATTGCATGAGGGAAATTTATTCTCCGGTCACAGTGGAAGTGATCCGTTTGTATGTAAAAGTGCTGTTGTGAAAAGTGAGACTTTTTGTTTAAATGTTCGGCATTTGTTTGCAGCGTTTGTGAGTTTTCACTTCGGGTTTTGGCTCCGCCCCCCCTTACTGTAGCGCCGCGGGATGTTTTTATGCCTCTCCTTCATCTGATCACGTGATCAGCCTTTCCTCTAAGTTCCTTTTGCAACAGGGTTTCCATCTTCTCGGCTAGCGTAGTCTACAAAGTTGGAGGAGGAATTCTTGTTATGCTGTGGTGGTAAGGTAGGCGCCTCAATAAACTGAGGTGTGGAGGGAGGTTTAGTCAGAGTGAAAGTGCTCATGTTTTTCTCATAGCACTTGATTACATAAACTCAGCAGGTTGATCGTAATTATTTTAAATTATTTGCTTAACACGTCTGAGGTCTGTGTGGAGTGTTGATCAGGACTCTGTTCAGTTAAACCTGTTTATTGTGTTTAGATACACAAATTGCAGCCCCCATGCAACTTTGTTCCTCCTGTGTCAAACAAACATTACAGGGAAAAGATAAATGTTTCAATGTGGAGCCTAATGCCTCTCAGGAGGATGCTGTCCAGGTATTACCAGGGTAATCTCCTATTTCATCCCAAATCTCTATGGCATCTCACACTGTGTCCTGTGGTTCCTCTCTAACTCCCAGTGGATTGTTTTTAAAGGCAGAGATTGCTACACAGGTATCCATGGTGGTATCTGCAGCTTTAGCCAAATTTCCTAGGATTCAGGGAAAGCGTAAGAGGAAACTTAAGAATTTGGATAGTAAGGTATCTGTTCCAAGTTCTAATTCACAGGTTCCTCATAGATCTGAGGATGAGTCTCATTCTGAAGGTGAGATTTCAGATTCGGACAGTATAATTCCTTTTTCTGACAATGAAGGAGTTTCCTTTAGATTCAAGCTTGAACACCTTCGAGTACTGTTAAAGGAGGTTTTAGCTACCTTGGATGACTCCGATACTCCTGTCATAGTCATTTCAAAAAAACTATTAAGTTTACTAGATTTCTTAGATGTATTTTCCTCTTTGGAAGTCTTTCCTGTGCCAGACCATGCTAAGGAGATCATAACCCAGGAATGGGAGAAGCCAGGAGTGGCTTTTACTCCGTCTCCTGTTTTTAAGAAGATGTTTCCGGTGGATCCTCTATCAAGGATCCTTGGTATACGGTTCCCAAGGGTTGAAGGAGCCATTTCTACTCTGGCTAAGAGAACCACTATTCCTATTGAGAATAGTTGCTCTTTCAAGGATCCAATGGATGAAAAGATTTATGTTCATTTAGGCCTGAGATGGCAACCTGTGGTATGTATCGCCACGGTGACTAGTGCAGCATCTTATTGGTTTGACACATTGTCTGACTCTCTTCAGGAAGAGACTCCTTTAGATGAGACTCAGAATAGGATAATGGCTCTTAAGCTAGCACATTTCTTTATAGCGGATGCTGTTCTACAGGTCCTTAGACTAGGAGCTAAGGCTTCTAGTTTCGCAGTCTTAGCCAGAAGGGCTTTATGGCTGAAGTCTTGGTCAACCGATGTTTCTTCAAAGGTCAAGCTTCTGGCGCTTCCTTACAAGGGGAAGACCTTGTTTGGAACTGGGTTGGCTGAAATCATTTCTGATATTACAGGCGGTAAGGGATCTTTTCTGCCTCAAGATAAGAAGGCCAGACCCAAGGGACGCCAGAGTAATTTTTGTTCCTTTCAAAACTATAGAGAAAACCACCCTCTTCCTCATTGAAACAGGACCATAACAAGCCTTCCTGGAAAACAAATCAGTCTTGGAGCAAGGGAAAGCAGTCTAAGAAACCAGTGGCTGACTCTAAGTCAGCATGAAGGGTTTGCCCCCGATCCAGGCTTACATCAAGTAGGGGCAGGCTGTCTCAGTTCTCTCTGGTCTGGATAAGAGATGTTTAAGACCCCTGGGCTGTGGACATTTTTTTCCAGGGTTACAAGTTGGAATTCAAAGCTTGCCCTCCCAGGGGCAGGTTCCACCTGTCAAGACCAGATAAAAAGAGAGGCTTTCTGGAAATGCGTTCAGGATCTCTCTTCTCTGGGAGTGATTGTCCCAGTTCCAATACTGGAACAGGGTCTAGGGTTTTACTCAAATTTTTTGGGGCTCCCAAGAAGGAGGGAACCTTCCGTCCCATTCTAGACCTGAAATGTCTAAACAAATCCTTCAAGATGGAGACTATTCGTACCATTCCTTTAATACAAGAGGGTCAATTCATGACGACCATAGATCTAAAGGATGCATACTTGCATGTACCCATTCACAGAGATCATCAGAAGTTTCTGAGGTTTGCTTTTCTCAACCAGCACTTCCAGTTTGTGGCTCTTCCTTTTGGCCTTGCCACAACTCCCAGAATATTTTCAAAGGATCTAGGGGCCCTCTTGGCTGTGATACGGTCCAGGGGAATTGCTGTGGTTCCCTACTTGGACGACATATTGGTTCAAGCACCATCTTTTCCTCAAGCAGAATCTCACACAGAGATGTTGTCTTTTCTTCATTCTCACAATGGAAAGTGAATTTGGAGAACAGCTCCCTGGTTCCAGCTACAAGGATAGTTTTCTTAGGGACAATAATAGATTCCATTCTGATGAAGATTTTTCTGACAGAGGTCAGAAAAGCAAAGATTCTTTTCTCTTGCCGGTCACTTCAGTCTGCTGTGCATCCTTCAGTAGCGCAATGTATGGAAGTAATTGGCCTGATGGTGGCTTCCATTGGCATTGTCCCCTTTGCTCGATTTCATCTAAGAACTCTGCAGTTGCGCATGCTCAGACAATGGAACAGAGATTATGTGGATCTATCTCAGAAGATAATTCTAGATCAGGAGACGAAAGACTCTCTCCCTTGGTGGATCTCTCAGGAGCACCTGTCTCAAGGCACTTGCTTTCTGAGACCTTCCTGGGTGATTGTGATCATGGACGCCAGCCTGTTGGGCTGGGGAGCAGTCTGGGACTCCTTAAAGGTGCAGGGACTTTGGTCTTGGGAGGAGTCTGCTCTCCCTATCAACATTCTGGAGTTGAGGGCAATTTACAACGCTCTGATGCTCTTGGCCCCAACTGTCTTTAGTCCAGTTCATCAGATTCCAGTCAGACAACATAACCTCAGTGGCTTACATCAACCACCAGGGGGGAACTTGGAGTTCTTTAGCCATGAAGGAGGTGGCTCGGATCATTCAGTGGGTGGAAGCTCACAGTTGCGGTTCCAGGTCGAGGGATCCTCAGGCCTTTCTGATAGATGCATTGGCAGTTCCTTGGAACTTCAGGGTGGCATACCTATTCCCTCCATTTGCTCCGCTTCTACGAGTCATTGCTCGTATAAAACATTGCTCTGGCTTGGCCTCAAAGGATCTGGTATGCGGATCTAGTAGAGATGTAGTCTCTACCTCCGTGGAGACTACCCTTAAGGAAGGACCTTCTACTTCAGGGTCCCTTCCTTCATCCAAATCTCATTTCTCTGAAGCTTACTGTCTGGAGATTGAACGCATGATTCTGTCTAAGCGTGGGTTTTCTGAGTCGGTCATTAAGACCATGATTCAGGCTCATAAGCCTGTTACTCGAAAGGTTTACCTTAAGATATGGCGAAAATATATTTATTTTTGTGAATCCAACTGCTACTTTTGAAGTATGGTTAGGATTCCAAGAATTTTGTCTTTTCTCCAGGAGGGTCTGGAGAAAGGGTTATCTGTTAGCACTCTAAAGGGTCAAATTTTTGGCTTTATCTGTTTTGTTACATAAACGTTTGGCAGATGTGCCAGACGTACAATCATTTTGTCAGGCCTTGGTCAGAATCAGGGCTGTGTTTAAATCTGTTGCTCCGCCTTGGAGCCTTAACCTTGTTCTTAAAGTTTTGCAGCAGGCTCCGTTTGAGCTAATGCATTCCATAGACATTAAGTTGTCATCTTGGAAGGTTTTATTTCTTTTGGCTATTTCTTATGCTCGGAGAGTCTTTGAACTCTCAGCTTTGCAGTTTGATTCTCCTAAGTTAGGTTTCCTGCCTAAAGTTGTTTCTACAAAAAATATTAATCAGGAGATCGTTGTTCTGTCTCTGTGTACGAAGCCTTCTTCTGTTAAAGAACATCTGTAGCACAATTTGGATGTGGTTCGTGCTCTTAAATTCTTTTTCGTAGCGACTAAGGATTTTCGCAAGTTTTCTGCTCTTTTTGTTTGTTTTTCTGGGAAACGTAGAGGTCAGAAAGTTACTGCTTCTATTCTTTCTTTTTGGTTGCGAAGTGTGTCGTCTAGCTTGGGTATTGGTTCCCAACAGTAATTAAGATAAACCCGTGGACTCACCATATCTTAGGAAGAAAACAAAATGTATGCTTACCTGATAAATTTATTTCTTCCAGATATGGTGAGTCCATGGACCCACCCTTTTTTTTTTTTTTTTTTTATAAGAGTTTTTGACTAAACCTCAGATACCTCCGCACCTTATGTTATTCTCTTTTCTCGATTTCCTTTCGGTCGAATGACTGGGGGTTGTAGGTAAGGGAGTGATACTTAAGTTTTACTGTGGTGCTCTTTGCCTCCTCCTGCTGGCCAGGAGTGATTTTCCCAACAGTAATTAAGATGAACTTGTGGATTTACCATATCTGGAAGAAATAAATTTATCAAGTAAGCATAAATTTTGTTTCCTCCAAATTTGCATGATGATAATGATCTAGATCCATTTCTGGTGAGGGACAGGTTAAGACTGTTTCAGTAGGCGTGGTCTCAGTTCCTATCCCTGGGTGTTTAATCATAGCATCTCAGGGTTACTGATTAGGCTTCTGGTCAAGTCCTCCTTGGGGAACATTTCTTCTGTTTCATGTTCCAAAAGTCCCTGAGAAGTGTTTTTGTTCATGTGTTCATGATCTGGATCATATTTCCAGTAATATATTTGGAATGGAGTCAACGATTCCCCCCCCCCCCCCACACAATCTTTTGACGTTCTAAAGAAGGGGGAAATTTAGCCCTATCTTAAATCTGATACTTTTAAAACAGGAAACCATTTGTACCATTTTACCTCTGATACAACAGAGCCCATTTATGTCCACATTATAGTTTATGGATGAATTCCTCCATATCCCTATTCACAGGGATCAACACTTTTTCTGATGTACATTTTGAGTCCAACAATTTGTTGCTTTGCCACGTCCTGGGATCTCTATTTTTGGTGATTAGAGCGCATGATATTTCAGTAGCACCATATCTGGATTATATTTTGGTTCAGGCTCCATCTATACCTATGGCGTTTTCTCATATCAACAATCTACTGTTGATGGGTCGAAAATCAATGTTTCAAGAAGTTTCTTGGTTCTGCAGAACAGAGTCTCTTTTCTAGGGCTATAACAGACTTCTTACTTATGTTTCTATCTTTCATAGTTCACTGCAGATCCAAGTTAAATATGGTTTGTGCCATGTTACATCCGTTGATAGCTCAATGCATGAAAGTTGTGGGTCTGATGTTAGTAGCCTAAAATACAATTCCATTTGCTTGCGTCCCCTTCAACTATGCATACTAAGTCATTGGTGCAGATATTACAATTGTTTGTCTCAAATGATTCTTTATCAAAAAATCAGGAAACAAGCCAAGCACCAATGGGTAAAAATAAAACTTAGAACTTTATTTATGACATTTAAAAAGAGAATTAAGCGGTAGAGAGTATGGGTAACCCCCAAAAAAAGACTAGATAAAGATAATGCCATTTTACCACTAGCCAGCACTTTCTGCATAAGCCCACCGGATCTACTATCTGTGAGGAGGTAAAGGAAAGTTTTTGCCCTCTTCGGAAGTTTCATCTATGGTAATCTGAAACCTTGCCTACACAACCTTGCCAGCAAATAATGAATTTTTAAACCTTCCGTTTATGCCCCTCTTCTACTGTCAATACAAGTTCCTTTACTTTGGGGATCAATCGCAGCCTTTGGGGTACTGTAGGATAACTCCAGTACGCCCCTGATACTTTGAACACGCCCCTGGCCCTTGCCGGTAGTGACACGCAGGATACGTCACTATACTGGGCATTCATTGGACAGGAGCCGGGTGTGACACGCTGGATACGCCACGGAACTGGTTTGTTTGAACAACCGAGCGATACAAGCCACAGGTATTCCCCGTCTGCAGGAGGACGCCGCTCGATCCGCGGTGGTGGACAGACTGAGGTCTGGAAGAGCGTGCGAATAACTGGTGAGATATGTCTAGCTTCTCCTGTTTTATTCTGGGGTGATATAAAGCCGTGGAGTGGTGTTTGAAATTTTGATCGAAGAAATTTTGTTATATTGGGAGTGTGCATTACGGAAAGGTTTATAGAACTGGATACTTTATCTATATTCGCTCTCACTATCATCTGGCGGTTGTAGGTATAAAGACTGTGCCATTTAATCTATATTAAAGAAATGTAAATTGGGCATTATTTGGAACATGTCAACAGTTCACTTATGAATCCTAAGGTGTAACTTCTTGATAAACTCCAGAGGTTCACATTTAAAGTTTATGTTTCCGGTCTAAACTACAGTGGGGCTTTATATAAAGTCTAGTTGGGACTCTTCTTTGTTTTTTTCAAATGATTCTTTTACAGTCAAAAGAAAACAATCCCTTTTCTGGTAAATCGTTTATTTCAATCCCTCTGGGAGCATTTTGTATTCAGCTGTGCTGGGTATTTTTTACTATGAATGCCAGTCTGGTGGGTTTGGGTTGCGGTCTTGGGGTCTTGAAGAGCGCAGGGGTTGGGTTTACTCAGGACATGAGATTTCCAATCAATATTTTAGAACTCTGCGTTTCCAATCAGACAACATCACAGCTACGGTATAACAATCAACAGGGCAGAGTTTGCAGTTTCTTAGGGATGAAAGAGGTTTGATGAATTTTGAGTACAGCAGAACACAGGGGTGAACATTTTGGGAGGCAGATTGTCTCAACCGTTCTTTTCACACGTGAGAATTGTCTTTGCATCAGGAGGTTTTCGATGAGTGCAACGGTGGGACTTCCTAGAAATCGTTTTTATGACTTTTCCCCTAAATCATAAGCTTTCCACATACTGTGCCACTTTCAGAAATCCACAAGTGGAATTATTAGATGCTCTAGTCGTTTCTTTTTCTCTCTCTCAATTGTCCTTATTCCAAAGATCATAGCTCTATTCAAGCAAGAGCTCTCCTCAGTAATTCTGATTGCTCCAGCTTGGTTCTACAGAACTTTATATGCAGATTTAGTCTAGATGTCAAGTGTTCCTCCTTGGTCTTTTCCTCTGCGCAAAGTTCTCTTATCACTGGGTCCCTTTTTTTCATTAAAATTTCTAGGTTTTTTTATTTTATAGGTTGGTGATTTTAACACATTTTTAGATGCAGTAGTTGTTATGTAAGCAAGAAACCACTTAAAATTTTATTTCCTAAAAGAATTGGTAGTCTCTTGACATTCAGACCTTTGTTCAGTTTCTAGTCAGGATGAGTTGTCCAGCCAATCTCTCTTTCTTGGTGCCTTAATTTGGTTTTAAGAGTTTTGCAGTGTCTTGTAAATAGGGTACTGCCTTAATTTTTCCTACCCATTTTTTCATGGACTCCACAGCTTCAGTATTAGATTCCCAGATGTAATGGCTCAAGGACTGTCGCCACCTTTTGAAAGAAGTCTATAAAATGTATCTCTTCAACTGTTGTTATACCTAGTGTCTTTTTATACACGTGTAAGAACCATAACATTTTCCATTTCTTTATTGTTCTTGGATGAGACACACTTCCATGGTTTTACTACAGTATGTACATTCTCCCCTGGCTATCTCTTTAGGTAATACATACCCTCCCGTAAACCTTCCCGTTCCTGTCCATAGCTAAATAGACGCCACTGCTGACTGAGTGGATTGCCACTATTCCCACACTCACAGAGTGGATTTGGAGTATACCTGAAAAATGGAAGGTTTGCATCAGTGAAATGCTGGGAGAGCTGAATACATACTAAATGGGGACTAAAATGTTTAACTTATTTCTTCAATATTTAATCATCTTATATAATTGTCTAATAATATGCATGTTATTTTGATAATCCTTTAAATACATCACTATATATAACATTTATATAGTGTTAATGTCCAAAATAATGCTCATAAAGTTTTATTCATATAGGTGGAAAGGAACATTTATGTAAAGTGTTTGAAAAAAAGAATATATATATATATATATATATATATATTTATTTATTTAATTGTATCAGTACACTGTACCCATTATATTAAAAATCATCTTGGATGTCTTTACACTACCTCCAACTCAATCTGTCCAAAACTGAGCTGTTCTTGACATTTCTCTTATGGTTGGAGACTATTTTCAACACCCCACCCCAGTTCTGCTGTCTTGGGGTCACACTAGACTCAGTTCACACCTACGCAACATTTCCAGAATTTATCGCTTCCTTACTCAAAAAACTACACAAATAATGATTCACTCCCTCATTTTGTCATGCATTGATTATTGCAATCTACTCCTAAATGGCCTTCCAAAACACTGCCTCTCCTCCCTCCAATCTATTATGAATGATCTGCATCAGCTGCTCCGCTCTGCCAGTCTCTACAATGGTTTCCCATACATTCCAGGATACAATTTTAAGTATTAACCCTAACTTACAAAGCACACAACAGTCTAACTCTCAACTATATTTCCTCTCTCATCGTGAAATATTCCCCATCCCGTCCTCTTCGATCAACCTCTGACCTACGTCTCTCCACTCCCGCCTCCAAGATGTCGCAAGTGCTGCTCCTGTTCTCTGGAACTCTCTACCACAGTCCAAAAGACTGTCTCAAACCTAGTATAGCTTCAGACGCTCCTTGAAAACCCACCTATTCAGAGAGGCTTACCATCTCTCCTCCATCCCTCACCCGAACCAAACTAATACATGAACTGCCTGACTCACAACAGATGTGACAAGCTACCCCAACCTTATGTCTCTGCACCCTATAAACCTGTAGACTGTGAGCTCTGCGGAGCAGGGTCCTCTTCCTCCTGTACTAGATTTTTTTAGTTTGTTATGTATTTTATCACAAATCCTTGTCATTGTATATCCCTATCATTTTACCCAGCGCTACGGAATTTGGCGGCGCTATACAAATAAATGATAATAATAATTAAAAGTCCCCTTGATTTTTTAACAGATCCATCTTGCGGTGACAATGTTTCTTCTATAAGGAAACAGGCTGACATCCAGAAAAGCAATGCTGCTTTAAAGTAAACTAAGGCCATGAGCTTTTGGCATACAAAGGTAACTGTGAATATAGGCACTTACCATGTAATGTCCAATGCAAGTCTCTGTGGTACTCTGCCTCACTGCTGTCCCAGTGGTTTATGGCAGCTTGTTTGAAGTCAGTGGCTGAACCTTCAGGGGATTATTGTGACAACAGCCCTACCTTTACTAAACCGACAATGTTTATTCACAGTATAACAGCTAGTCCCAACTATCCATGGTTCATACAGTGTACTGATCAACAAATAGTTTATTTAACTTCCCTCCTCAGTACAGCGAAAAGTGTTATTTACAGGGTAAAACAGATAGTGATGTTATATACAATCTGTTGTGTTTCCCATAGAGTAACTGTGCTTTATCAATATGTCAGATGGAGTGCAATATCGCTATATATTTTACCTTGTTCCTATGTACTGAGGAAGACAGTTATTAATATTATCACTTATTTGTATAGCGCCTCCAAATTCCATAGCACTGGGTATAAAAGTAGGGATTTACAGTGACAAAATTTGTGGTAAGAAACAGACCTATAAAAGAATAAACAGAAAAAATAGTACAGGTGTTGGAGGGCATATACAGGTTCAGGGAGTGGAGAATTAAGGTTTGGGGTAGCTTGTCATATCGATTGTTATTGGAGCACCAAGACGGTGCAGTTCATATATTATTTTGGTTAGGATGAAAAACAGAGGTAAGATGGTAAATCTCTCTAAATAGATGGGTTTTATAGAGTGACTGAAACTATACAAGGTTGGAGACAGTTTGATGGACAAGGGTATAGAGTTCCAGAGGACAGGAACAGCTTATGAGAAGTCTTAAAGAAGACAGATGGAAGCAGAAATAGTAAGAGTGCAGAGATGTAGATCAGAGGTAGATAAAATATGGTAGTTTAAGGGAGTATTTGAAGATGAGTAAGGAAATAGTTAAGATTGAGATTGTTGAGTGCTTTTGAGGGTTAGGATTAATATTTTGAATTGTATTCTAATGTGTATGTAAGTTCAGAGTCATGTGTGACACCAAGACAGCAGAAATGGCATGTGTTGAGAGTAGAGTCTGCTACAGTAAGATAAATGTCAGGTGTACAGTATCCATGAGATGCTCAGTTTTAGACAGATTGAGTTGGAGGTAGTGCGAACACATCCAAGAGGACAGTGCAGAGCAACAGTTGGTGATCTGGTTGAGTAAAGAGGTAGAGATATCAAAAGAAGAATATAGATGTGGGTATCATCAGCAAACAAATGATACTGGAACCCAAAGGAAGATATGTTTTCCGAAAGAGGATTTATAAATAGAAAAAAGCAAGAGATACAAGACAGAGCCTTGGGGTACTCCTATTGAGATAGTCAAAGGGTTAGAAGATATGCTGTTAAAGGAAACTGTAAATTAGCCGTTTAAAAGATAGAAGCAAACCAGGAGAGGACTGTGTCTCAGATGCCAATAGAATGTTGAATTTGTAAGAGGAGAGCACGATCAACTGTGTTGAAAGCTGCAGAAAGTTCTAGAGGAATAAGTAAGGAAGTAGTGGCCTTTTGCTTTAGCTGATAGCAGATTGTTGATTACTTTAGTGAGAGCTTTTAGAGGTGGAAACCAGATTGAAGGGGATCAAGTAAAGCTTTAGTTGAGAGAGGCCATCATAAACTAAGTGTTCCAATAATTTGGAGGCAAAGGGAAGAGAAAGTAAGGAGATAGGTGTGGTGGGATGAAGTGAGGATTTTTTTAGGATTGGTGTGATTAACGCATGCTTGAATATATCAGGAAAAATAAATTATTTCATTATTCAGTTAAAGCATGACATTTTAAGCAACTTTCTAATTTATTCCTATTATAATTTTTTCTTTGTTCTCTTTATTTGAAAAAGCAGAAATCTAAGCTAGAAGCCAGCCCATTTTTGATTCAGCACCCTGGATAGTGCTTGCTGATTGACGGGTACATTTAGCCACCAATTAGCAAGCGCAACCCTGGTTCTGAACCAAAAATGGCCCCGCTCCTAAATTTTACATTCCTGCTTTTAAAATAAAGATAGCAAGAGAACAAAGAAAAATTGATAATAGGAGTAAATTAGTAGAGAGATCCAAGTAAATGGCAGTTTTATGAAGCTGATGAAAATGCTGCAATTATAGTAAGAGACAAGGTTAGAGAGTAAAGGTGAAGT
Organism: Bombina bombina; assembly: GCF_027579735.1. NCBI lineage: Eukaryota > Metazoa > Chordata > Amphibia > Anura > Bombinatoridae > Bombina > Bombina bombina. The sequence goes on from NC_069500.1 coordinate 748,767,661, forward strand.
TAGAAAACTTGGAAATGGCACAGAGGTAAGTAAAGATCAGGTCAATTGAATTGACAGTGGGTTGAATATGTGGTCCACTTGGACAGGCCAAAATAGGTGGTAAAGATAGAAGTTTAAAGGCTTCAGGCATGTTAGGATTCTTTCTCAGTGGGTATATTAAAATCCTTTAAGAGAGAAAATGTGGAGCCAGGCTTTAAAGTGGTCTAAAAATGATGATGCTAGATCAGAGAGCTATGAGAGAGAGGATTAAACAGTAGCAGTTTTGAATATAATATCCAATATACTTATATTTACAAAAAAAATTATAGTAAAAGCCAGTGGAATATGTATATATGCTTTGCATGCCCCATACACCAGCAATCAAACTGGGTCGGCTCAAATATTTAGCACTGGTTGACATGACACGTCACCGCCAACTCTCTGGGTAAGCACAGTGTGTAAATTCTGGTGCACTAGGTATGTGCATCATATGTCAATATGCTGCTAAAACAGAACTAGAAATGCCTCAAAATTAAAATGCACTCATGCACACTTCAATTTAGACCAGTATGTCCTATTAGCAAAGAGCTATTATCCCTTTCAGAACAGAAAACTCCTTACTTGACTTAGAATAAAAAAAAAAACAAGCACAAGAGTCTTGGCCTTGAACTTGGTATATGGGGGACAATAATAATACAAGGGCCAATAATAATACAAGGGCCAATGAGGAGCTGGAGATAAGCTAGGTGACACAAACTATATGTGGTGGACAAAACGGAACCTGGAGCATAGTTGGGTATGATAGGCAGAGATTATCCATGGTAAGGAATATATAAATTAGGATTTGAGTGAGTAGACAACTAATTTTATATAGGCCTCATACAAATAAATCAAGTGGCAGAAGTATTGCAGCAGGGACACTTTGCCAGTTTGTTCTATAGACTAGGCTTAGCTGCCTAGCAGTATAGCTTTTAATGTTTTCTTGGTTTTTTTTTATAAATAAACATAAATCAATAATTATTTGTGGCTGGCAATTGCCTATACTATAGTTAGTAGTATATATTAGCTATATTAGTACTGCTATTATAATTCAAATAACTTTTTCATTGCAGTTGGGGGCACAGTGGGCTCCTTCCAGTTTGCTGTATAAGTTAGGCATTTTGGTCTAAAATAATAAATATAAATATTGTTTTTCTTAGTGGCTGGCTATTGCACACTGTGTATACTAGTTAACTAACTATGGGCTAGATTACAAGTGGAGCGCTAATTTATAATTTGCTTATATACATATATATTTATGTGTATATCCTATATAATAAAAGGCTAAGCATGTTTGTCCAAAGCAGTCATACGCAGTTGAGACTGCACGAGGATAAACATATCTGGTCTTTAGGATCTGACAGCAGAGAAGAGAGGGTGTGCGGAAGCGGCCGTTGCGGGGGAGCTTGGTCAGCGGGAGTGCCGTGATGGGGCGTGCCTGGGGCATGGTCGGGCGGAGCGGCAGTGATGATGGGGCGTGGTCGATCAGGAGTGGGCGTGGTCTGAGAGAGCGAGAGAGAGCAAAAGAGAGGGGGGGAGAGAGTGAGCAAAAGAGAGAGGGAGAGAGTGAGCAGAAGAGGGGGGAGAGAGAGCAAAAGAGAGGGGAGAGGGGGAAGAGAGAGCAAAAGAGAGATAGCCAAAGAGGGGGGAGAGATAGCCAAAGAGAGGGGACAGAGAGAGAGCTTAAAAGAAAGGCAGGAGAGAGAGCGCAAAAGAGAGGGGGAGAGAGAGAGCAAAAGAGAGGGGGGAGAGAGAGCAAGGGGTGGGACCGCTGTACTACAAAAAATGGCCCGTGTACACGGGCTTTAGGACTATAGTACACATATAAACACATAAATATATTCATATACATTTAAATTTGCTGGCCATTACTGCGCGACTTACCCCCTTCGCTGCGCTAGTTCTCATATTGTGTCTGACGGTATGAGAACGAGGCTCTCATTGGAGCCTATGGAAGTGCGCTCTAGTGAGCGCAAAGCTTCCGTGCATCGCAAACACACCTAACGTAATACCAGCGCACATTTGTGTGCGCTGGTATTACTCAGTGGAGCGCAAATATCACTTTTGGGAAGGTGATATTTTGTGCTCCACTTGTAATCTAGCCCTATATATCTTAAATATAGACTATTAATGCTATAATTCAAATAATTGTGGGCGGGCTCCTGCCAGTTTGCTCAAAATGCTGTGCTTTGTTGTCTAGCAGAATATTAGCATATTTTTTTAGTGGCTGGCTATTGCACCCAATGCATATAGCTAAGATACAGTACTACTGCTATAATTCACTTATTTTGTTTATTGTAGTGGGGGCATTATACTTACTACTGATACTGAGTGGGCTCCTGCTTTTCCATTCACTTATTATTTATTAAGTATATTTATTCCAATATTTTAACGTTCACAGAAAAAAGCACAGTAACCAAATCATATAAATCCTCTTTTTGTGTGTCAGAGAGCCCAACAATAAACAACTAGTGGCTATTATATTAATCTGTAATATAATTGTTAGTCTGCCACCACTACCATCTGTAACATCACTACCAGTGCAGAGTCTGTGTCTGCTTCCACTTGTCTAATGCACTTAAGTTAGACAAGCACTGTTGCCTCTCCTTAACAGAGACAGATATAATTGTCAAGGCCATTGCCTACTGCTTTGGCAGCGGCAACAGCAGCAGGGACATCTTCAGCATCTGCTTTATCAGGTAATCCCATAACCACCAGGAGTAGGAAATATGCAAGCCCACCACTAGTAGCAAAATCATTAGCAGCAGTAAGGGTCATCTAAGTCCACCCATAAAAGTAAAGAGGACAATGAGGGGAAATTAAGGTGTAGGTGTTGAATTGACATTGTTTGGCTCTAAGCCTAGTAGTATGATCGGGAGGGGTCTGACATTACCAAGCAGCTGTGGGAGAGTCTCTCGACACATGCAACCATTCAGCAGCTCCTTCATCCTCCTGACAAGTGCTGCTAAGTCACAGCCTATAGAATGAACTGGCCACTCGGGGGGAGGGGCCCAACAGGTGTGACTGGGTCCTGGAGTTCTGCCAATGGTAGTAAAGCCCAGGACGTGAGGAGGGCAGGCAAAGCCGTTAACAGGGGCAGACAAAACAGGCAACTGCTATGGCACCTGCCGCCTTCCCTCCACTCGCCTTTCAAATACAACTTTTCTGATGCAGTGGGTCCTTTTTTTTAAATTATAATTAAATTATAATTTCAATCATATATAGTATTCGCAATATAAAGATTTAGAGGGTGTGTCTCTTCCTACAATGAGATACTTTCCTTTGGTAGCTCAGTGCATGGAGGCGGTGGGTCTTATGGTAGCTGCTTCAATCACAGTTTATTTTGCCCCTATTCAATTGAGACCCCTCTAATGGCTATGCTACCTCAGTGGTCAAAGAATTATCTACATTTGGCACACCGATTGCTTTGGATTTCTCCGTCAGTCAATCTTTTTCTTCAGGTCACAAAGTATGTCTTTGGCCCTTAGAGCATCCTTCCTTCATCGGTCTTGGTATATTGTGCCAATGAATGCCAGTCTCTCAGGCTGGGGGGCAGTCTGAGTTTCTCAAAGAGTGAAATTAATGTGGTATCCTCTAGAGGCAAGGTTTCTAACTAACATTCTGAAACTTCGAGCAATCTTCGGGCTCTTCAGCCTTAGGCCCTAATGAAGGAGGAATAGTTTATCTGTTTCCAGTCAGACAACATCTCGGCGGTGGCCTACATAATTCCTCAAGGGGGTAACTGCAGTCCACTGGACATACAAAAAGTGTCTAATTCTCTGTCTTGGACAGAGAGGAATCATTGCTCCCTATTGGCAATTCACATACCAGATGTGAACTATTGGGAGGTGGATCATCTCAGCAGTCAATCGGTCTATTCCAGAGAGTGGTCTCTCCATAAGGACACTTTCGATCATTCAGTGATCAAAATGGGCTTACAGGGCATAGATCTGATGGCCTCTCACTTAAATGTCACGCTTTCAAGCTATTGTGCAAGATCAAAAGATACAAAGGCTCACATAATAGTTGCCTTGGTATGTCCATGGGACATTCATCTAGCATACCTGTTTTCTTTGTTTGTTTTTCTTCCAGGAGTAGTATTGGATTAAACAGGAGTCAACATCATTAATATTACTTGCAACAATATGATGGTAAAAAAATGGTTTATTAAGCACAAAAAAATAGCAACGTTTCGGGAATAACTTCCCTTAATCATGCAATAAAAATACTGATACAAAGTATCCTTATATACCCAACCACCACAAGGTGGCAGTCAAGGATATTTACAATATTAACTCTTTCAGAACCAATATTTTGGCATCATAGCTCATTTGGATACTAAGTGACCTTACTCATTAAGCAGCATATTTTACAAAAAAGGCTATTTCAAATATTTGATACATTTAAATCATCAGAAAATGTCACAATGTATATTACAAGAAAACATTTCAGCAAACAGATTTATGTACATTCATAAAAATACAGAAAGATGCCTGTTCATGTCATCAGGTTCCATGGTACCTAATTCAAATATCCAAAAACACTCCACAGGAGGTCTCTATCCCCTATTTTTCTTGGTCTAGGGACATATTCAATCATTTGGAACCGTAGCTGGTTAACAGCATGGCCCATTTTGGAAAAATGGCAAGATACAGGTGCAGGTTTATTATTTGTTCTAACCATACTTTTATGTTCAATAATCCTATCTCTGAAAGACCTCGTGGTCTCACCCACATAGCCACGCCCACAAGGGCATTTACTCAAATAAACAACATATTGGGTATTACAAGTATAGAACCCCTTTATGGAATATTTTTTTGCCGGATGAGAAAAAGATGACCCTTTAATCATGTTTCCACAGGAGGAACAGCCAAGGCATGGAAAACACCCATTGTTCTTACTGGTCAAATACCTTTGTTTGTTCAAAGCAGTAACAGAGCCAATATCAGCCCTAATTAATTTTTGATGAATATTAGCACCTCTTTTAAAGGCCGACATAGGAACATCTATGAACTCAGGTGTATCAGGGTTACATTTAGCCAAAATGCCTCATTGTTTTTTAATGATATTTTGTATCAAATAACTTTGAGAGTTGTATTCAGAGACAAAGACCATCCGCCAACTTTTGGGTTTTTAGTAGGGCCTTTCTTAGGAACCAATAGGCTCTCTCTAGAGATATTAGAGACCATATTAATTTCCTTTTCAATCAAAGTCTGCGGATAACCTCTCTCAATGAAAGGATCCCTCATTTCCCTAAGTCTTAGATCAAACAACTTCTCATCCATAACAATTCTATGAACCCTTAATAATTTACTCCTGGGTAAAGCTTTTAAAGGGCTAAGGGTTGAGCGCTATCAAAATGAAGAATGCTATTACAGTCAGTGGATTTCCTAAATAAATCAACTTACTGTAATTCTATTGGCTGATTAGAATAGCCAATATAATTACAGTAGCTCTTATTCTATTGGCTATTCAAATCAGCCAATAGAATTAAAGTAGCTTGCATCCAATTGGCTGATTTGAATTTGAAGGCTCAAATCAGCCAATAGGAATTCAAGGGACGCCATTTTTAATCGCGTACCTTGAATTCCTATTCAGTGTACGGCGCGATCGTATGAAGAGGATCATCCACGCTCCGGCTCCGGTCTTCAGTTCCAGCATCGCTGATCTTCAGTTCCAGATGGACGTGTGGGTGATGGGTTGTAATGGGGGGGGGTTCGTTCTTTTTTTTACAGGTAAAAGAGCTGATTACTTTGGGGCAATGCCCCACAAAAGGCTCTTTTAAGGGTTGGTAATAGAGCTGATTACTTTTTGTAATTTAGATTAGGGTAGGGAAATTTTTTTATTTTGGGGGGCTTTGTTATTTTTTTTTTTTAAGTTTTAAAAGATTTTATTGAGATAAATTACCTTCAGGTACAAAAATAAAATAGAAATTGTGCTTGGAGCATGCAGGCTCCTACATAACACGTAAACAGATAATCCAAGCAGTTCAAACATTCAAGGTTGGTATTTGTTCAAATTATGTAGAGTAAACATAATATAATTCTCTTCAAAGTGAATAGATTGGTAAAGGAGGGGGAGGGGGAAGGGAAAGAAAAGAGGGGGGGGAGGTAGAGTGGGGTGTAGGAGGTAGAGAGAGGATTTCCGTCCTAGGAATAAACAGTGTAGAGATATCTAACTTGCGTTTGCCCCAGTATTCGGGGACCAAGTCATAGCGGGTTTGCCAGTCTGCCCACACTAGTTCAAACAGGTCTGAGTTATTTAAAGTGTAAAAGATATTTTTCTCCATGTTGTAGATATAGGACATGTAGTTTAAAATGTATGACCATTTTGGGGGAGTCGTGGTTTTCCAAGATTTGGCTATCGCCGCTTTAGTAGATGTTAGTAAATAAATGCACAGATATGCTTGGTGTTTGGGTAGGTCTCGGATACCAATGTGGAGAAGGGCGTTTGAGCGGGTTTTGGGGAACGCTATGCCTAAACCGGCTAGTGTTCGAAAGCAGATATTCCATAAGGGTCTTAACCTAGGGCAATCCCACCATATGTGTAAGGAGTCTCCTTTTTTCCCACAATTACGCCAGCACAAATGCGAAGAAGATCCATAAATTTTGTTAAGTCTAGTGGGGGTAATATACCAATGCGTTAGGAGTTTGTAATGGGCTTTGTTATTTTATTAGGGGGCTTAGATTAGGTGTAATTAGCTTAAAATTCTTGTAATCTTTTTTTTGTATTTTTTGTAATTTAGTTTAGTGTATTTAATTGTATTTTAGTTTAGATATTTGTAGTTTATTTAATTAATTTATTGATAGTGTAGGTGTATTTGTAACTTATGTTAGGATTTATTTTACAGGCAATTTGGTAATTATTTTAACTAGGTAGCTATTAAATAGTTATTAACTATTTAATAGCTATTGTACCTAGTTAAAATAAATACCAAGTTACCTGTAAAATAAATATAAACCCTAAAATAGCTACAATGTAATTATTAATTATATTGTAGCTATCTTAGGGTTTATTTTATAGGTAAGTATTTAGATTTAAATAGGAATAATTTAGTTAATATTATTTAGATTTATTTTAATAATAATTAAGTTAGGGGTGTTAGAGTTAGATAGGGTTAATATAGTTAATATATATAATATAATAACTATATTAACTATATTAACCCTAATATAATTAGGGTTAATATAGGTGGCGGCGGTGTAGGGGGGTCAGATTAGGGGTTAATACATTTAATATAGGTGGCGGCGGTGAAGGGGGATTAGATTAGGGGTTAATACATTTAATATAGGTGGCGGCAGTGTAGGGGGATTAGATTACAGGTAAAAGAGCTGATTACTTTGGGACAATGCCCCACAAAAGGCCCTTTTAAGGGCTGGTAATAGAGCTGGTTACTTTGGGACAATGCCACGCAAAAGGCCCTTTTCAGGGCTATTTGTAGGGTTAGACTTAGGTTTAGTGGTAGGGAAATTTTTAGTATTTTAGGGGTTAATAAATTTAATATAGGTGGCGTCGGTATAGGGGGATTAGATTAGGGGTTAATAATTTTAATATAGGTTATTTCCACACTTGCGCCGAAACCTGTGCCGTATATCGGATCGCGCCCTTTATGCACAAGATATACCTGTAAATTTAAAAGAATTTATTTCTGATTCTATTCAGAAGTCTTTGTCTGCCATCCCGCCTTCTAAAAAACGTAAAAGGTCTTTTAAAACTTCTCATAGAGTTGATGAAATTTCAAATGACCGGCAACATACTGATTTATCCTTCTCTGATGAGGATCTATCTGATTCAGAAGATCCTGCCTCAGATATTGACACTGACAAATCCTCTTATTTATTTAAAATGGAGTATATTCGTTCTTTATTAAAAGAAGTGTTGATTACATTTGATATGGAGGAAACTAGTCCTCTTGATATTAAAACTAGTAAACGTTTAAAATCTGTTTATAAACCTCCTGTGGTTATTCCAGAGGTTTTTCCAGTTCCTGATGCTATTTCTGATATGATTTCTAAAGAATGGAATAGGCCTGGTACTTCTTTTATTCCTTCTTCAAGGTTTAAAAAATTGTATCCTTTGCCAGCAGTAAGATTGGAGTTTTGAGAAAAGATCCCCAAAGTTGATGAGGCTATCTCTACTCTTGCTAAACGTACTACTATTCCTATGGAAGATAGTACTTCTTTTAAAAATCCTTTAGATAGGAAACTTGAATCTTATCTAAGGAAGGCTTATTTATATTCAGGTCATCTTCTTAGGCCTGCAATTTCTTTGGCTGATGTTGCAGCTGCTTCAACTTTTTGGTAGGAAACTTTAGCGCAACAAGTATCCGATCATGATTTGTCTAGCATTGTTAAGTTGATTCAACATGCTAATAATTTAATTTGTGATGCCATTTTTGATATCATCAAAATTAATGTTAGATATATGTCCTTAGCTATTTTAGCTAGAAGAGCTTTGTGGCTCAAATCTTGGAATGCTGATATGCCTTCTAAGTCCAGATTGCTTTCTCTTTCTTTCCAAGGTAATAAATTATTTGGTTCTCAGTTGGATTCAATAATTTCAACTGTGACTGGGGGGAAGGGAGTTTTTTTGCCTCAGGATAAAAAACCTAAAGGTAAATCTAAAGCTTCTAACCGTTTTCGTTCCTTTCAACATAATAAGGGACAGAAATCTAATCCTTCCCCAAAGGAATCTGTTTCCAAATGGAAGCCTTCCTCAAATTGGAATAAATCCAAGCCATTTAAGAGATCAAAGCCAGCCCCCAAGTCCGCATGAAGGTGCGGCCCTAATTCCAGCTCAGCTGGTAGGGGGCAGATTAAAATTCTTCAAAGATGTTTGGATCAATTCGGTCCAAAATCATTGGATTCAGAGTATTGTCTCTCAGGGGTACAGAATAGGATTCAGAGTAAGACCACCTGTAAGAAGATTTTTTCTCTCACGCATTCCAGTGAACCCAGTAAAGGCTCAGGCTTTTCTGAAGTGTGTTTAAGACCTGGAATTATCAGGGATAATCATGCCAGTTCCGTTTCAGGAACAGGGCCTGGGGTTTTATTCAAATCTATTCATTGTCCCAAATAAAGAAAATTAATTCAGACCAGTTTTGGATCTAAAGATTTTGAATCGATATGTAAGAGTACCAACTTTCAAGATGGTGACTATAAGGACTATTCTGCCTTTTGTTCAGCAAGGGGATTATATGTCCACAATAGACTTACAGGATGCATATCTTCATATTCCGATTCATCCGGATCACTATCAGTTCCTGAGATTATCTTTTCTAGACAAGCATTACCAATTTGTTGCTCTTCCTTTTGGCCTAGCAACAGCTCCAAGAATCTTTTCAAAGGATCTCGGTGCCCTACTCTCTGTAATCAGAGAGCGGGGTATTGCGCTGTTTCCTTATTTGGACGATATCTTGGTACTCACTCAGTCTTTACGTTCTGCAGAATCTCACGTGAATCAACTAGTGTTGTTTCTTCAAAGACATGGTTGGAGGATCAATTTACCAAAAAGTTCTTTGATTCCTCAGACAAAGGTAACCTTTTTAGGTTTCCCGATAGATTCAGTGTCCATGACTTTGTGTCTAACAGACAAGAGACGTTTGAAATTGGTTGCAGCCTGTTGGAACCTTCAGTCTCAGTCATTCCCTTCAGTAGCTATGTGCATGGAAGTTTTAGGTATCATGACTGCAGCATCGTACGCGATCCCCTTTGCTCGTTTTCATATGAGACCTCTCCAGCTTTGTATGCTGAACCAATGGTGCAGGGATTATACAAGGATATCACAATTATTATCCTTAAATCCCAATGTTCGACTTTCTCTGACTTGGTGGTTAGATCACCATCGTATAATTTTAGGGGCCTCTTTTGTTCGTCCAACCTGGACTGTGATCACAACAGATGCAAGTATTTCAGGTTGGGGAGCTGTTTGGGCATCTCTGACAGCACAAGGGGTTTGGAAATCTCAAGAGGCGAGATTACCAATCAATATTTTGGAACTCCGTGCAATTCTCAGGGCTCTTCATTTTTGGCCTGTGTTGAAGAGAGAACCGTTCATTTGTTTTCAGACAGACAATATCACAACTGTGGCATATGTCAATCATCAGGGTGGGACTCACAGTCCTCAAGCTATGAAAGAAGTATCTCGGATACTTGTTTGGGCGGTATCCAGCTCTTGTCTAATTTCTGCGGTTCATATCCCAGGTATAGACAATTGGGAAGCGGATTATCTCAGTCGTCAGACTTTACATCCGGGAGAATAGTCTCTCCATCCAGATGTGTTTTCTCAAATTGTTCAGATGTGGGGGCTTCCACAAATAGATCTGATGGCTTCTCATCTAAACAAAAAACTTCCCAGGTACCTGTCCAGGTCCAGGTGATCCTCAGGCGGAAGCAGTAGATGTGTTGACACTTCCTTGGTGTTATCAACCGGCTTATATTTTTCCGCCTCTAGTTCTTCTTCCATCATGGAGCAATCGTTTGTGCTGCTGGTGGCTCCAGCATGGCCTCACAGGTTTTGGTATGCAGATCTTGTTCGGATGTCCAGTTGCCAACCTTGGCCACTTCCATTAAGGCCAGTCCTTCTATCTCAAGGTCCGTTTTTCTATCAGGATCTCAGATCATTAAATTTGAAGGTATGGAAATTGAACGCTTAGTGCTTAGTCATAGAGGTTTCTCTGACTCAGTTATTAATACTATGTTGCAGGCTCGTTAATCTGTTTCTAGAAAGATTTATTATAGAGTTTGGAAGACTTACATTTCATTGTGTTCTTCTCATAAATTCTCTTGACATTCTTTTAGAATTCCTAGAATTTTACAGTTTCTTCAGGATGGTTTGGATAAAGGTTTGTCTGCAAGTTCCTTGAAAGGACAAATCTCTGCTCTTTCTGTTTTATTCCACAGGAAAATTGCTAAACTTCCTGATATTCTTTGTTTTGTACAGGCTTTGGTTCGTATGAAGCCTGTCATTAAATCAATCTCTCCTCCTTGGAGTCTTAATTTGGTTTTGAAGGCTTTACAGGCTCCTCCATTTAAGCCTATGCATTCTTTGGACATTAAACTACTTTCCTGGAAAGTGTTGTTCCTTTTGGCCATCTCTTCTGCTAGAAGAGTTTCTGAATTATCTGCTCTCTCTTGTGTATCTCCTTTTCTGATTTTTGATCAGGATAAGGCAGTTTTGCGGACTTCATTTAAATTCTTATCTAAGGTTGTGAATTCTAACAACATTAATAGAGAAATTGTTGTCCCTTCTTTGTGTCCTAATCCTAAGAATTCTTTGGAGAGATCTTTACATTCTTTGGATGTGGTGAGAGCTCTGAAATATTGTGTTGAAGCCACTAAAGATTTTAGGAAGACTTCTAGTCTATTTTTTATCTTTTCTGGTTCCAGGAAAGGTCAGAAGGCTTCTGCCATTTCTTTGGCATCGTGGTTAAAGCTTTTGATTCATCAAGCTTATTTGGAATCGGGTAAAGCCCCGCCTCAGAGAATTACAGCTCATTCTACTAGATCAGTTTCCACTTCTTGGGCTTTTAAGAATGAAGCTTAAGTTGATCAGATTTGCAAAGCAGCAACTTGGTCTTCTTTGCATACATTTAGTAAATTCTACCATTTTGATGTGTTTGCTTCTTCGGAAGCAGTTTTTGGTAGGAAAGTTCTTCAGGCAGCTGTTTCAGTTTGATTCTTCTGCTTATGATTTAAGTTTTTATTTTTATTTTTTGAGAATAAACTTATAATTGGGTTGTGGATTTATTTTTTTCAGCGAAATGGCTGTTTTTATTTTGTCCCTCCCTCTCTAGTGACTCTTGCATGGAGTTCCACATCTTGGGTATTGCTATCCCATACGTCACTAGCTCATGGACTCTTGCCAATTACATGAAAGAAAACATAATTTATGTAAGAACTTACCTGATAAATTCATTTCTTTTATATTGGCAAGAGTCCATGAGGCCCACCCTTTTTTATGGTGGTTATGATTTTTTGTATAAAGCACAATTATTTCCAAATTCCTTTGTTGATGCTTTTTACTCCTTTCTTTATCACCCCACTTCTTGGCTATTCGTTAAACTGAATTGTGGGTGTGGTGAGGGGTGTATTTATAGACATTTTGAGGTTTGGAAAACTTTGCCCCCCCTGGTAGGATTGTATATCCCATACGTCACTAGCTCATGAACTCTTGCCAATATGAAAGAAATTAATTTATCAGGTAAGTTCTTACATAAATTATGTTTTTCAATGTATTTTTGATGTGTCCAGACCTATGAGGTTGCGCTATCCCAACGCGTGTTTATTTTCAACTTGTAAAACGAGCGCTACATCCAATGCGCGCAAACAACCGCGATAAACCCAATATTGCTTTCATGTAATTGTTAGCGTATTACTCATAATCTGGACCTATATGTCCAGAAACAAATATAATCAACACATAGCATGATGAATGAAAGATAGGATTAGATATAGGGCTGTATCACCTGCTAATAGGCTAAAGCAGATGGGAAATATGCACTGGCAGCGAAATGTATGAGTCTTACATTAATTATATCTAAATCTACAAGGGAGACAACAAATGCTATGGGTAGGGTGGTATTCATAACTGAACTGAGTGTGTCTACTAGTTATTCATATGACAGGACATTATTTTTTCAAAAAACTATTATAGCTAAGGTAGATCAAGAAGTGTATATTTACATATTAATCAAGAAATGAGAAAGGCTAGTGGAGAACTCTAAAGAGGTTAAATTATTCAAGGTTATTCTAGGTTATACTAGTAAATAACTAGGACAAAACCTCAGCACTCTTTCAATATAAAACGGTACCTAGGCAATTGCTTGGTGCAAAACAAAACAAAACCAACACAAAAAAATAAAAAAAGGGGAGAAGAACAAAAAGCAATCAACCACTAGACTATAAGGCCCTGTCTAATCTGGGAAAAAGACATACAATTTAGAAGGCCAACTAGTCACTTAGAAACTATAAAGAGTAGTACGGCTTGAATCTAGAACTTTTCAACTCAACAGTTAAATACCTCTGATACCTAAGAACATATATTATAAACAGCTCTCATCTTAAATAGGCAATAAGGTAACACCAAAAAATACAAAAAGGTGCCAGATACTGAAGCTCCACCTCTTCATACTGGGTGCCACCATCTTGGAGCTCACAGTCTGTGACAGAAGCAGTGCACTCTCACAGATCGGTAATATTGCCTATTCTTTACAGCTGTATAATGTCCTTCAGGTTAAGGTGCAGAAACTTAACATGTTTGCATTTTTACATAGTTTTACCGATACACAAAATATAATTTAAAACATCAATCAACATTATTATAGTGCATTGCAGCCACTGCAAAAATGTAAAGCTCTTGCTTTGTATCATGCACCCTTACCTGAAATACATTATACAGCTGTAAAAAAAATAGGCGATATTACTGATCTGTGAGAGTGCACTGCTTCTGTCATAGGCTGTGAGAATACCTGAGCTCCAAGATGGCAGCCCCCAGTACAAAGAGGTGGAGCTTCAGTATGTGGCCACCTTTAAGCTATTAAAACAGGAGAACTGATTTGAAACGAGCTGCAGGAGCATTATGAAATGCTATAACATAGCGAATAGTAACCATTCTAGAGTAGTTAGGTCCAGCAGTTTAATTATTATAGATCCAGCTGCATGTGTACCACCTGCCATTTTTTGCTGCCATAGTTACAACCGTATGGGCAATGCTTCAGAGTACCATGCCTAACCTAGTTTAAAGGGACAGTATACATCTTGTAATTATAAGATTTGTCTGAAGTATTGTAATAAACTAACATAGGGCTAGATTACAAGTGGAGCACTAATTTAACATGCGCCTGTAAATGGGTAAATTTGCCCGTTTACAGTCGCATGTTAAATAACCAGCCATTACAAGTGGCTGGTTAATGCTACCACGAGCTATGGTTAATTAACAAAATGTCTCCCAATTGCCCCTGAAATAAAGTGTAAGGTTCCTTTAATAAAATAAAAAAATGTAGCATCTTTATTTTTTAATTTGATTATAAAAATAACTGCACAAAGCAGTTATAAGGGGTTAAAGCGCCTTTACATTGCGGTTTATAGGGACTGCGTTTAAAGTGAAAATAAATATGTATATGCTTATATATTTATGTGTTTATACTGTATGTGTATATACACATATAACAGATAAATATATATGTATATATTCATATATATTTAAACTTTGCTGCCCAAGCAACGCTGTGCGATTTACCCCCTTCGATGCGCTAGGTTCTGTGCCATGTCTATCGGCATAAGAACAAGGCTCCCATTGGAGCCTATGGAAGCATGCTCTTGTGAGTGCAAACCTTCCATGCAATGCGAACGAGAGGTCATTTTCGCATTGCGCACAACTTGTAATACCAGTGCACATTTGCGTGCGCCGGTATTACTGAGAGGAGCGCAAATATCAAACTCGTAATCTGGCCCATAATAAGTTAGAAAATGTTTGCTGCAATTGTTTTCATTAGCCCATCTCCACCTACCACTTGCCTTATTTGGGGGAGTCAATCCAAGCTTGTGCTTGTTACTGTAGTAGACAAGTCTTGTTACGGTCATTATGTTGTTAAGAGCTATAAAACAGTGAAGAGTTTATTATCTAATTCTCTTTTCTTAAGACAATTAGGGACATATATGTGACATTACTTATTAAACCTAGCTTTTGCCCTTCCAGTTCTCAAAACTGAAAAACTTTTCATTTTCAGACTTATATTACAAAAACAAAGTTGCAAATTTAAATAATAAAATTATATTGTAAAGGTTGTGTTTTTTTCTTTTACTACACATAAATAAATATTTTATATTAAAAACGCATAGTCAAAAGTGATTCTAGAGGAGGAGCAAGGCGCACCCAATCTTCTATTTTACACCCCCATTGGGATGAGAAGGGTAAAGAGGTAAAAAAAAACTTTCTGCCCCTGTCCTTTTAGGCAGGCCATGTCCCACAATTTCACTTAACATTGTAATGATTCTATTGTTAATGTTACTTTAAAAGACAATGTGATGTCATGAAAATTAACCCCTTAATGACCACAGCACTTTTACATTTTCTGTCCGTTTGGGACCAAGGCTATTTTTACATTTTTGCGGTGTTTGTGTTTAGCTGTAATTTTCCTCTTACTCATTTACTGTACCCACACATATTATATACCGTTTTTCTTGCCATTAAATGGACTTTCTAAAGATACCATTATTTTCATCATATCATATAATTTACTATAAAAATTTTTTATAAAATATGAGGAAAAAATGGAAAAAAACACACTTTATCTACAACCACCAAAAAACACCCATGCTAAATAGTTTCAAAATTTTATCCTGAGTTTAGAAATACCTAATGTTTACATGTTCTTTGCTTTTTTTGCAAGTTATAGGGCAATAAATACAAGTAGCACTTTGCTATTTCCAAACCATTTTTTATCAAAATTAGCGCTAGTTACATTGAAACCCTGATATCTGTCAGGAATACCTGAATATCCCTTGACATGTATATATTTTGTTTTAGAAGACATCCTAAAGTATTGATCTAGACCCATTTTGGCATATTTCATGCCACCATTTCACCGCCAAATGTGATCAAATAAAGAAAATTGTTCACTTTTTCACAAATTTTTTCACAAACTTTAGGTTTCTCACTGAAATTATTTACAAACAACTTATGCAATTATGGCATAAATGATTGTAAATGCTTCTCTGGGATCCCCTTTCTTTAGAAATAGCAGACATGTATGGCTTTGGCGTTGCTTTTTGGTAATTAGAAGGCTGCTAAATGCCACTGCGCACCACATGTGTATTATGCCTAGCAGTGAATGGGTTAATTAGGGCGTATGTAGGGAGCTTCTAGGGTTAATTTTAGCTGTAGTGTAGTGTAGTAGACAACCCCAAGTATTGATCTAGGCCCATTTTGGTATATTTCATGCCACCATTTCACCGCCAAATGCGATCAAATTAAAAAAAACGTAAATTTTTTCACAATTTTAGGTTTCTCACTGAAATTATTTACAAACAGCTTGTGCAATTATGGCACAAATGTTTGTAAATGCTTCTCTGGGATCCCCTTTGTTCAGAAATAGCAGACATACATGGCTTTGGCGTTGCTTTTTGGTAATAAGAAGGCCGTTAAATGCTGCTGCACATCACAAGTGTATTATGGCTAGCAGTGAAGGGGTTAATTAGGTAGTTTGTAGGGAGCTTGCAGGGTTAATTTTAGTTTTAGTGTAGAGATCAGCCTCCCACCTGACACATCACACCCCCTGATCCCTCCCAAACAGCTCCCTTCCCTCCCCCACCCCACAATTGTCCCCGCCATCTTAAGTACTGGCAGAAAGTCTGCCAGTACTAAAATAAAAGGCATCTTTGAATATTCTTTTAAAAAAATTGAGCATATTTACATATGCTGCTATGTAGGATCCCCCCTTAGCCCTAACCTCCCTGATCACCCCCAAAACAGCTCTCTAAGCCCCCCTCTCTGCCTTATTGGGGGCCATCTTGGGTACTGGCAGCTGTCTGCCAGTACCCAGTTTGCAACAAAAAAAAGGGTTTTATTATTTTTTATTTTTTTTTTCTGTAGTGTAGCTTCCCCCCCACAGACTAACACCCCACCATACCGATCTTGCTACCCGATCTTGCTAAATTTTAAATAATATCCCCCTTTTCCCCCACTTCTACATAAAATATTTCTGTAGTGTAGCGGTTCCCACCCGCTCCCTCCCCGTGCACGCTCCCGCCCCCGCCTCCCCGTGCACGCATCTGTGCGCGCGCCCTGACATCGCCGCCCACGATCCCGTCCCCCTCCGCATCAACCAGGGCCATCGATGGCCGCCACCCGCCTCCCGGTCCTGCTCCCACCCACCAACGGAGTAAGTCACCGATCTCCCGGTGCAGAGAGGGCCACAGAGTGTCTCTCTCTGCATCGGATGGCCATCTAGAGTTATTGCAGGATGCCTCCATATCGAGGCATCACTGCAATAACCGGAAAGCAGCTGGAAGCGAGCAGGATCGCTTCCAGCTGCTTTCCACACCGAGGACGTGCAGGGTACGTCCTCAGGCGTTAACTGCCTTTTTTTTGAGGACGTACCCTGCACGTCCTCGGTCGTTAAGGGGTTAACCAATTGATGGTGTTTTAATCATTTTTAAGATGTGTGTGGTAGAAGCTTTTTCTCTGACATGCACATATATTTTTCGTCCTTGGTGGAGTATTTTAAAGGGACATAATACTCATATGCTAAATCCTACAACTGATGCAGTATAACTGTAAAAAGCTGACAGGAAAATATCACCTGAGCATCTCTATGTATAAAAGAAGATATTTTACCTCACAATCTCCTAAGCTCAGCAGAGTAAGTTCTGTGTATAAAGTTATACTTCAGCTGTTGCTCAGCTGCAGGTAAAAAAATAAATAAATGAAGAAATGAACAGCAGCCAATCAGCATCAGCAGTAAACTTCCTTAAACTAAATAGGGAAATAAGATGAGTGTGCACGTAAGTTCACTTCCTTAGCTGTCCCGGGACAGACATACTGATTTGCTGCTTAGAAGTCCTTTACAATGGGATGTGGCTACTGAGGAATTTTTGATGTAAAATATCTTTCTTTTTTACATAGAGATGTTTAGGTGATATTTTCTAGTCAGCTTTTTACAGCTATGCTGCATCACTTTCATGTGTTTAAACATTTGGGTATCATGGCCCTTTAACTTCATTTTGGGAAAAAAGTTTTAAAGGCCTGTGGACTTCTTCATACTTCATGTCCCATAAGTGCCTAACAACACCACCTGGCTCTGCCCTCATCCTGCCCCCACCTATGGAACACCAGCAACTAAACCCAGGAATCTTTGTCCCCCCCTTATAATATGTTTTCTGGAAACGCCCACTGCTCATCATCTCTTTAACTTTTACATAATAAAGTGTTTAAATTATGTTTTAAGGTAAACAAACCTGCTCAATCACCTTAGAACAATTTCTTTTCTGTGAACCTTGTACCTTTAAAGGGGCATTGCAGTGCAAAAACTAGCTACGTGTCATTGTATAAAGAGGGGTCCTAAGAAATGTGTCACCCTGATGCACTCAGTACTCACTGTCAGAGAAGTATCTTCGAATGCCCTTCACATTACCCATCCTGTCAATGGTTAAAAAGAAACCAGTGGCTGAGAAAAGACGTCTCCATCGCACATCCCCTTCCAGGTGCTTGTAATTGTGAATCCATCGGTTCTGGGAGTCAGAGGAGCCCACCGGGGAGGCAGTAAAAAGCAGCAGAGCACATGATGTCAGACAGATGGACTGGGCAGCAGGCAGGGGAGAAAGACACATATCAACCAATACCTTCTGGAGAGAAGAGATTGAATTATCAACATACAGTATCAGTTAGTGTAGGAAGGTGTTATATCAGTGAAACGGAACAAAATAACCACTGATAATGAGTCAGCTTTTATCAAAGACCAAACATTTAAAATTTAGAACATAGGCTACAAACAAAACGAATCTGCTATGCTTGTTCAATACCCTAATATGTAATATATTTAAAGCATATGCACTAGGAATATGCTTCTTAATTGCAATTATCCTCAAGGACAAAAGTTAATTTTCCAGACTGCTCTTTACTGATCTTTTCACCGCATTTCAGTGTATACCTATCCTGTATCTATATTGCACAACTCTGTAACATGCAACCTGTGCTTATTAGTCTCTGCTATGTTCCCTAACTCTCTAGCGTGTTGCTATATCCAGTGGAACAAGAAGATAGGTCCACAGCACCTTCTCTCTCAAGACTTTTTTATTGCAGACAGATGATAAACAAAAGCGACGTTTCAGGGAGAACCCCTTAATCATGTATAACTATAATTATGCATGATTAAGGGGTTTGCACGGAAAACGTTGCTTTGTTTATTATCTGCAATAAAAAAAGTCTTGAGAGAGAAGATGCTGTGGACCTATCTTCTTGTCTATAATTGTTGGGATTGGCAGAGTCCTTGGTTGACACAGGCACACATATACTCAGAAGCTGCTCTACTTACCATTTGTGCTGTATATCCAGTGGGACCATCAACTAAAATGGCCTGTGTTTATAAATGGGATTTTCTAGTGGTGAAATAAAATGCTCTAATTTGTTAGTGTTTTTTTTAACACTAGTGTTCCTTGCAGACTGTGGTTACCATCACAAAGTGGTTAAACACAAAGCTAAAGTAATGCTCAAGAGCAGTCGGTGATTGGGGCTACATTAGTATGCCACTCACCACTAGGCTCACCAGCTATGCACCTGCTAAGAAGCTGAAACGTGTCACTAGTTTTCATGGCACAATAGAGTTATTATAAAATTCTATGTCAAATGACTTACTTTTCCATATAAAATCTTCCCTACTCTACAAATCTTCTTTCTACACGGTTCCCTGGTAAAGGATAGATTTTCCTCCTTCTGCTTGTTGCTTTTTCACAGGTTTCACTGTATCACTGACTCACATTATAATAGTTATAACTGTCATCCAAAGTCTCTCATACTCAGCTTCGTAGCTTACCTTTATCATCATAAAATATATATTATAGTATAAAATCTAGGTGGAATTAATCACTCATTCCACACTGGGATTGTATTACTGAATCATAACATGAAAACTTCCAAGTATCAGTTTTATTTTTTGGAGCTTTATTAAAATAAATATGTACCATTACAAAAATGTTTTAATATTGTTTTTTATGCACGAGTGGATCTAAAAATCTGTCACCCTGAATAAGTCACAGTAAACTTTTTTTTATCTGAATCACAAAACTTTAAGTTTGACTTCCATGTCCCTTTAAATCAACATGAAACACAACATTTTTTATTCCTGATTCAAATAGAGCACATCATTTTAAACTACTTTCCAATTTACTTTGATTTTTAAATTTGCTTCATTCTCTTGGTATTCTTTCTTGAAGGAGCAGTTTAAATTTGCTTCATTCTCTTGGTATTCTTTCTTGAAGGAGCAGCGATGCACTACCAGAAGCTAGCTGAATACATTGGTTGAGCCAATGAAAAGAGGCATAGCCACCAGTGAGCAGCTAGTTCCCAGTAATGCATTTCTGCTTCTGAGAACAAAGAAAATTAAATAATATAAGTAAATTGGAAACTTGTTTAAAATTGCATGCTGTATCTGAATCATGAAAGTTTAATTTTGACAGGGCTACCTTTTTCTACCTGGCCTGTTGGGGGTACTTGAGGAGCGTGGTTCAGAAACCCTGGTTTAAACCATTACATTCCGTTTCAATAATATTCCTCTGTGCACTCTCCTCTGCCGGCCAACTGGAAACTACTATATTTTTTTATAGTGATGTTTTCACCGCTCGGCCAATCCGTGTGTATGCCATATGACCAAGATTGGCCAAGTGGAGTTTCCAGTGGGCTGACAGAGGAGAGTGCACTAAGGATTATTATTGGAACAGAATTTAACCATTTAAACTATGCTTAAAGGGAAAAAATGTAGCTCTACACTTATACAGTAACTAATTTTGTAAGCTGAACTTGACCATCACTTTAACAAAACCAGAATTTGAAAAACAGTAAAACGGTAGTAATGTCACACATAAACACCTGTTTAACTGATCCTGAGTATTATTTTAGTTGGACCTGAAATAAAACTGTTGTGATTTATAAAATGATGACATTCCTGCATTGACATTAGCATTTAGAATATTTCTTGGATTTTCTAGGTTCACAATTTGATATGCTATGCAACTTGATCACTAAGGAATGTAAGTGTTTGTGAATTAGCTGCATATAACAAGAAAACTGGAGAGACTGGTTAGGAGATTTGGTGAATTTTGCCCACTGTCTCTACAAACACAACTATTCTCTCCACCATCATTTACTTTTTAAATATTCACATATGCTATTCTTCATTTATACCCATACCAATGTATGCTTCTCTTTAAATAGACAGGAAAGTCAAATTAAATTTAAAGGGCCATGATACCCACATTTTTTCTTTCATGATTTAGAAAGATAATGCATTTTTAAACATCTTTCTTATTTACTTCTATTATCTAATTTGTTTTATTCTCTTGATATTCTTTGCTGAAAAGCATATCTAGATATGCTCAGTAGCTGCTGATTGGTTGCTGCACATAGAAGCCTCATGTGATTGGCTCACCCATGTGCATTGCTTTTTCTTCAAATCAGGATATCTAAAAAATGAAGCAAAATAAATAATAGAAGTAAATTGTAATGTTGTTTAAATTTGTATGTTCTATCTGAATCATGAAAGAAAGATTTTGGGTTTAGTGGCCCTTTAAATTAATTGGATAGAGCATTAAATTTTCCACTATCCAATTTACATATATTATCAAGTTTGTTAAAGGGACACTGAACCCAAAAAATTTCTTTTGTAATTCAGAAAGAGCATGCAATTTTAAGCAACTTTCTAATTTACTCCTATTATCAATTTTTCTTCGTTCTCTTGCTATCTTTATTTGAAAAAGAAGGCATCTAAGCTTTTTTGGTTTCAGTACTCTGAACAGCACTTTTTTATTGGTGGATGAATGTATCCACCAATCAGCAAAGACAACCCAGGTTGTTCACCAAAAATGGGCCGGCATCTAAACGTACATTCTTGCATTTCAAATAAAGATACCAAGAGAATGAAGAAAATTTGATAATAGGAGTAAATTAGAAAGTTTCTTAAAATTGCATGCTCTATCTAAATCACGAAAGAAATTTTTTTGTTACAGTGTCCTTTTAAGCTATCTTGTGGTTAAAGAGTAATCCTAGGCAAGCTCAGAAGCGTGCATATTTCTTAAGTCACCTGGAAGCAGTATTTGCAACAATGGTTTGTAACATAGTTGCACACACTGCTGCAATAGAATGCTATAGACACGTGCACTCTTCTGAGCTTCTATCAGCCTACCTGAGTTTACTCTTCAACAAAGGATAAAAATAGAACAAAGCTAATTTGATAACAAAAGTAAATTGAAAAGTTGTTTAAAATTGCATGATCTATCTGAATTATGATCATTTAATTTTGACTTTACAGTCACTTTAACAAAAAAAAAATATCTGTATTGTTTAAAACTAACACCTTAGTAAACAATAGAATATTAGTCTCTAATACAGCAAGCCAGCCTTTTAATAGATTCGCCAAATACTGGATGATGTAAGTAATATAGTTGACTCATCAGAGGCTGAGAATAATTTAAAAAAAAATGTTTTTATTTAACTTTTTAGGAAATTGTGACTTATGAGAAACAAACAGGATGTTTTGCTTAAAAATTGTATTTTTTTAAGAAAAAAACAAACCCATAAAATGTGTTAATTTGGTTGTTACAGAGAGGGCTGGAACACTCCCTTTAAAGGAAACATTAGTTTACACAGTGCCACTCATATATTTAGTTCCTTTGATAAGCTAAGACTAAAAAAGCCTCTCCATTGTCTGTATATTGCCTACAGCCTATTCATTAAAGCTTACTCATCTTCTTTAGCAAATAGGTTCTATATAATAAAATAAACTTAATAATGTAGATGTCTATTCTGTCTAACTAAATCTATGAGAATATTTGGTACACACAATAGATCACAGCTTACTTAGAGCCAGCAGATGCATGTCAACTTTACATGCAGTTAAAGGGACAGTTCACCCAAACATTTTCTCTCATTTAAATTGTTCCCAATGATCTATTTTATGTGCTGGAGTGTATTAAATAGTTTACAAGTAGCTCCTATCCCTATTTTGGCCTTTGAAATAGCTGATTTAGCTTGTGGTTTCCCAACCTATACTAAAAGTTTTGATACTGGAGTATCAGCTATTGAATAGCCTAAGTAAACACAGCCAGCAGAATAATTGATACTCCCAGTGGGGTGCAGGATAGTTAAGTAATAAAATTATAATTTTCCATTGTTCTCTCTATGTATTGAGCTTTAGTTTTCCAGACAAATATAAGATAAGGAAGCCTCTGTGTGTACATAAAAATGATAACATAATGAGATCTGATATTACCTGAAGCTCAACCCATTGTAATAGGCTGTGGTTTAAAAGCACAAAACCAGCTATTTCGTATACACAAATAAACCTGAAATGAAAATGTAATTTCTCATACATTTTATACTCTGCAGCTGGTTTAACAAGTCATTGAAATTACATTAATATAAAAACAATATTACAGTGTATTGTCCCTTTAAATATATTAGTTTAAATGTTTCATAGTCCAGATGAGTATACAGCGAGAAGATATTCAATTGATTAATTTAACTGACCCATATTTCATTAGTAGTTCTAACTGATCCACATTATTATCAGCCCCACCATAACTCAAGAATTACCCTTTGCTCTTACCTGTCTGGATCATCACAGATGTAAGACACCACAACCACCAAGTTGATGTCAACTCAAGAAAGGTCAATATGAGATTCTACTATGATCTAAGCAGCTTATCCTGACATGTCACATTCCTACCACCCTAAACATAATGTCACCTGACCACAGACATATTTATTATTTGAGCTGTCTGATATGTAGTAATCTCACAATAATGAGTGTACACACAGCATAGATAAACTCATAAAGTTATTTACAAACAAGTTCAAAGTGTTTACTATGTGTTAATCAGTGGGTGGGAGAAGAAGAATATTTCTATGAATCTTGCTATAAATAAACTGATTATACATGTACTGTAGGTGTCATCAGTATTTATATGCAATAAAATCCTGCAGTAAATATATAATCTACCTCCCACACACAATATACTGTAAAAATGTGGCAGATTTTAAATAAGAGTATCTTATATGATGGCTTTTTGTTTAGTTAGTTAAAAAGGGTCAGTTGATTGTCACTCTGTTTTAGAGTGTCCATGATTTTCAGGGGGGGGGGGAAAGAAAAATTATACTATAGGATGACATTACTAAAGACAGTTACAGTTTGGGTTGTTTTAACTCAACCAATAGATTATAATTAATTTGGGTGCAGGAAGAAAGGGTGAGTGTGTAATGTTTTACATTTTATTGGGGTAGGAAGAAGCTGCTATAATAGGGGCCTCCATACCTTCTCCAGGTAAGCATGGATTAGTACAGGAAAAATCAAAACACACTGCTGATTGGCACTTCCCTGATTGGTTGGTCATTGTTGGCAGTGCAACTCACCAAGTGAGTTAAAGGGCCATAATACCCAAATGTTTAAACACTTGAAAGTGATGCAGCATAGCTGTAAAAAGCTGATTAGAAAATATCACCTGAACATCTCTATGTAAAAAATAAAGATATTTTACCTCAAAAGTTCCTCAGTAGCCACCTCCCATTGTAAAGGATTTCTAAGCAGCATTTTAGTGTGTTTGTCCTGGGACATCTGAAGGGACTAGCATCGTGCACGCTCATATTATTTCACCAATCAGGTAAAGGAAGCTTACTATGAAATCTCATGAGAGTTAAGTCAAATCTCATGAGATCACAGTAAGAGTTCATGACCTCAGCACTGCTGATGCTGATTGGCTGCTGTTCATTTCTTCATTTTTTTTAAATTTTTTACCTGCAGCTGGGAGCAGCTGAGTATAACTTTTTACACAGAACTTACTCTGGTGAGCTAAGGAAATTGTGAGGTAAAATATCTTCCTTTTTTACATAGAGATGCTCAGGTGATATTTTCCTGTCAGCTTTTTACAGTTATACTGCATCAGTTTCAAGTGATTTAGCATATGAGTATTATGTCCCTTTAAGATCCGACCAAGATTACCAGTTTTGCTTCCATCAGTGATCGCATCTCCATTGACAGGGACTAATCCTAAAGGAACAACTAATCATGGCTCGTGATTGCCCCCTAAGCACATAATTAGAATTGTAATTGAATTGTCTCATCCTGTGAATAAGGCCAGTTTTATCTTATTGAAACATCAGTGTGCCAATCAAAATAATGCTTTTAAAATGTTGCAAGGAAGAACACAGGAAGACAAAAGAGAGGCGCTTGTGTGTACCAGTAGAATGAAGAAAAATAGTAAATAACCACAACAGGGTACTCACATTTGTTAACAGCACTCATACAGTGCTATCAGACATGTACTGGGCACTCACAGCAACCCAGCTTGCTGTATTCCTACGTGGGAACAGGAACACTCTTGGAGGATTTCTTAGGAACTAAGAAAAAAACTTGCCCACAGGAGCAACTCCACATGCTGGATACAGGAGATCAGAGCAAACACAGGAACTTAGCAGAGGCTTCCAAACAGGGTAGTCTCAGTCCCAATCAGGGATAGGCACGAGCCAAGGCTGTGGTGGACATTTTCTAAAGTAAAGACCTTTAGTGAAGGACACCAAGGTACATTTACAATTAAAACTATCATTTTATAGTGCTGAATTTTATTATACTGATGCAGATACCTCTGATCCTATAACCAGCCCTTGTCTGGCTATACACATGTGCCAGTGTCAATTCTGTGTCTTTGTATAGAGCTGGGTGTTATTATACAGATACAGAAGATACGCATCCAGTATTTCACTCAGGCTTTATTTATTCCATAACTTATCACCCAATATTGCTAGCAGTCTCTTGACAAGCCACTAATTTTATTCTCACTAAATATTTTCCCTTTCCTATTATTTTATCAGAAATAAAAGATATACTAAGGTTATGATTCACAACCTTACTATATCTTTTCTTTCTATTTAAATACTACTTATAATAAACCTCAGGTGCTGGTTAAAGTGCTTTACCTTTGCATATAAAGCTCCAGGGACACAGTGGCAGCTTGCTTCTTGAATCTTCCCTCTCTCTCTATCTCACTCAGAGTCATTTTCTAGTACTAAGCGGCATCATGTGGGAGTGGCCACAACCCTGCAAAACGTGGCGCCGCGTGTGTTAAGGAGGAGTCAGGACCAGTATTCATCTGTCTTACTCCTCCCTCCCCACAGCAAAATGGGCGGCGGACACTGCAAGTGCCAGTCATGGACACCAGTGTCCGTGTACGGACACCTTGCCTATCCCTGGTCCCAATGGTGATGGTAGGTAGGTGGTGTGTAAAGAATCAGTGGCGTTTCCAGAAATAGAGCTCCTGCAGTGCTTAATTCACAGCTCCACAAAACATGTTGACTAACCTGAGCCTCTTTAGAAAAGCAGTGACTTTGTGAAGCCCAAGAAAGCTTCTGTGAGGAAAACTGTCTCAAATGACCACATGAACTGGGACAATTATTCTTGCCACATATAGAAGGCTTGGTGGACATCCTAGCTACAGTAATGCGTCCCTTCAGTGAGAATGCCATGGTTAAATTGACCTTCATCACCACCAATCAGCAGCTAGAACCTAGGTTTTTTGCTTCTCCTGAGTTTATCTAGATAAACCTTTCAATAAAGGATAATAAGAGAAGGAAGCAAATTAAATATTAAGTAAATTGGAAAGTTGTTAAAAATTGTATGCTCTGTCTAAATCATGAATGACTAATTATGAGTTTACTGTCCCTTTAACACTCAAGCAGGAGCGTTAAATAACGCTCCACTTGCAATCTGTCCCTAAATAAATTGAACACTGGAAAAGATGCTGGAATCGTGAGCGGAGTGAGAGTGTTCTTTAGGTTTGCTATGAGTAGGTTGGTTTTGCAAATAGGTTTCCCAAGTAGCTGTCATATGTTTATATGTTACCAAGCTGTAAATAATGATATTTCTCCAAATCTAATAAATCAGATACTTAGGGGCCTATGTATCAAGCTCCGAAAGGAGCTTGACGGTCCGTGTTTCTGGCGAGTCTTCAGACTCGCCAGAAACAGCAGTTATGAAGCAGCGGTCACAAAGACCGCTGCACCATAACCTGTCCGCCTGCTCTGAGCAGGCGGACAGACATCGCCGGAAATCAACCAGATCGGGTTGATTGACACCCCCCAGACCTTGATAAATAGAGGTCTTAATATCTACATGGATAATGAGGTATTTCCTCTTCTTTTCCAATGTTTTGCTATCAAGATATTAACTATATTATGATCTTGAAGAAATTGCAATCTGGTTTATATTTCATCTTTGGAGGTTTATTTAATAATCAAATCAGTGGATCTAAAGAAAAGACAGGATGAAATATTTATTTTTCTATTTCTGTGATAACAGAAAACACACAAACATTTGATATGAGAGCACCAACACCACAAGTAACCCATGCCAATATTGACATCTGTTTGCCTTGTGTGGGAAAAGTCTATGTAAACTTTGAGTAGTATAGTACCACCTATGCAAAAATTTGAAGTTTATTTCTAGCATTACGTCAGATATTGATGATACAGCAGTACATTGGAAAGTATAACCCTGTTAATATACTGTAAAAAGGTAATTGCCTTGATTGGAGACTGGAACCAGTTTCATGGGCGATATGTTGCAGGCCCAAGTCAAGTACAGGTTACAGTAGATATCATATAAAGAAAGAGAAGCAATCTGCCAGGAACAAACAACAGTTCAGTGGCTTATTCTGTGACCCGGTTACCACCTGGGAGTATCTTCTTTATCCCAATTGTGCTTTTTACAGAGGAGAACTTTCCTGAAGTATATCAGTCTGATCCCATCTAACAAGGTCAGTCCAGCCCTTAAATTACATCAGATGAGCATCAGTAGCAATAGGTCAGCAAAGGATAATCTAAAGAGATGTCAGAAGCTAGGCCAGGATTCAGCACCAGACCAGTAGACAGGAACCAAACTTCACAGTAAAGGGTTAAAACAGGTAAGTATTGGTGAGGCAAGAAGCATAAGTTAGGATACAGGCCAGGGTCAGAACCAGGGAAACAAACCAGAAACAGGAACTTCAGACTTCCATGAAAAACTAACCAAGCAAAGAAAAGGAGTCAGAAGGGGTCTTTTAAAACCACCACCATAGACCTTGGCGCCAAAACACCTGCAGGGTCATTTCTGATCTAAAGGTTACAAATAACACTACCCTTAGCACAAGTCACTGTATCCGGATAGCTGTGCACAGGAGACAGAACCTGACAGTAGAGGGAGAATCATTTCTAAATCTGTTTCTTAGTTCTCCAAACTAGCAGGAAGGAATCCATAGTATGGTGAATAGGAATTTTGTAAATAATAGATAAGAGGTGGCTACTTGGGGGTGCCATCATACAATAAAAACACATTTTGAGACTTTTTTGTGTGGGGTGGTGTCTATGGAAACATTGTTGCTCTCCAGAAAGCTGGTTAGGATGTCTTGGAAACAAACATTAGCACCATATGTCACTAGATGGGAAAGGAAAAATATGTGACAGTTTTGGAGATTCGAAATCTAATCTCCTCTCAAATAGTTAAATTGAATGTAAAAGTGCTGCTTAGACGGTATCTGATACCTAGGCGGTTGTAAAGTATCTATTCACATGAATATAACCAGAAGTATGAAATTAGTTAGCATATAACTCATTAAAATGAATAAACTTCTTAACTAAGGTTATATGTTTTGTGTTTTTAAAGGAGATGTTGTGGAAAATTATTATTAATGCTGTTATTGGAAACATGTGTCTGAACTGAGGTCCCATATTTTTGGTAAATAACTCCTTAAAAGGTCATACAAGTCAATAGTATGCTGTGCTTGTACAGCCCTAGCATATTTGTAAACATATTTTACAGTTTAAATCAAGTTCAAAAACACAAAAGCAAACTATAGGCAAAAAAATAAAAATAAA
The DNA here is from genome assembly GCF_027579735.1 of Bombina bombina. Lineage (NCBI taxonomy): Eukaryota > Metazoa > Chordata > Amphibia > Anura > Bombinatoridae > Bombina > Bombina bombina. The sequence continues at coordinate 748,796,290 of NC_069500.1, forward strand.
TACTGCCCTTCTTATCAACCTCTGCCTTCCACAGTCTCTCTCAAGACTTGTACAATAAAAACTGCCTCAACAGCGGCACAGGTCTCTTTAGGGAGTATATTTTCCACCCTCAGTTTTCAAAGGGCAACTTCCCGTTTTATCACTCCTGGTTTCTTTCATGTAATTAGCAAGAGTCCATGAGCTAGTGACGTATGGGATATACATTCCTACCAGGAGGGGCAAAGTTTCCCAAACCTCAAAATGCCTATAAATACACCCCTCACCACACCCACAAATCAGTTTTACAAACTTTGCCTCCTATGGAGGTGGTGAAGTAAGTTTGTGCTAGATTCTACGTTGATATGCGCTCCGCAGCAGGTTGGAGCCCGGTTTTTCTCTCAGCGTGCAGTAAATGTCAGAGGGATGTGAGGAGAGTATTGCCTATTTGAATGCAGTGATCTCCTTCTACGGGGTCTATTTCATAGGTTCTCTGTTATCGGTCGTAGAGATTCATCTCTTACCTCCCTTTTCAGATCGACGATATACTCTTATATATACCATTTCCTCTACTGATTCTCGTTTCAGTACTGGTTTGGCTTTCTACTACATGTAGATGAGTGTCCTGGGGTAAGTAAGTCTTATTTTCTGTGACACTCTAAGCTATGGTTGGGCACTTTTTATATAAAGTTCTAAATATATGTATTCAAACATTTATTTGCATTGACTCAGGATGTTCAACATTCCTTATTTCAGACAGTCAGTTTCATATTTGGGATAATGCATATGAATAATTCATTTTTTTCTTACCTTAAAAATTTGACTTTCCCTGTGGGCTGTTAGGCTCGCGGGGGCTGAAAATGCTTCATTTTATTGCGTCATTCTTGGCGCTGACTTTTTTGGCGCAAAAATTATTTTCTGTTTCCGGCGTCATACATGTCGCCGGAAGTTGCGTCATTTTTTACGTTCTTTTGCGCCAAAAGTGTCGGCGTTCCGGATGTGGCGTCATTTTTGGCGCCAAAAGCATTTAGGCGCCAAATAATGTGGGCGTCTTTTTTGGCGCGAAAAAATATGGGCGTCACTTTTGTCTCCACATTATTTAAGTCTCATTGATTTTTTGCTTCTGGTTGCTAGAAGCTTATTCACTGGCATTTTTTTCCCATTCCTGAAACTGTCATTTAAGGAATTTGATCAATTTTGCTTTATATGTTGTTTTTTCTATTACATATTGCAAGATGTCCCACGTTGAAGCTGAGTCAGAAGATACTTCTGGAATATCCCTGCCTGGGGCTGGAGCTACCAAAGCTAAGTGTATCTACTGTAAATTTATGGTATCTGTTCCTCCAGCTGTTGTTTGTACTGTTTTGTCATGACAAACTGTTTATGCAGATAATATTTCCTTTAAGTACTGTTACATTACCTGTTGCTGTTCTGTCAACATCTAATACTCAGAGTGTTCCTGATAACATAAGAGATTTTGTTTTTAAATCCATTAAGAAGGCTATGTCTGTTATTCCTCCTTCTAGTAAATGTAAAAAGTCTTTTAAAACTTCTCATTTTTCAGATGAATTTTTAAATGAACATCATCATTCTGATTCTGATAATGGTTCTTCTGGTTCAGAGGATTCTGTCTCAGAGGTTGATGCTGATAAATCTTCATATTTATTTAAAATGAAATTTATTCGTTCTTTACTTAAAGAAGTCCTAATTGCATTAGAAATTGAGGATTCTGGTCCTCTTGATACTAAATCTAAACGTTTAGATAAGGTTTTTAAATCTCCTGTAGTTATTCCAGAAGATTTTCCTGTCCCTAGTGCTATTTCTGAAGTAATTTCCAGGGATTGGAATAATTTGGGTAATTCATTTACTCCTTCTAAACGTTTTAAGCAATTATATCCTGTGCCATCTGACAGATTAGAGTTTTGGGACAAAATCCCTAAAGTTGATGGGGCTGTCTCTACTCTTGTTAAGCGTACTATTCCTACGGCAGATGGTACTTCCTTAAGGATCCTTTAGATAGGAAAATTGAATCCTTTCTAAGAAAAGCTTACTTGTGTTCAGGTAATCTTCTTAGACCTGCTATATCTTTAGCAGATGTTGCTGCAGCTTCATCTTTTGGTTAGAAGCTTTAGCGCAACAAGTAACAGATCATAATTCTCATAGCATTTTTATTCTTCAACATGCTAATAATTTTATTTGTAATGCCATCTTTGATATCATTAGAGTTGATGTCAGGTATATGTCTCTAGCTATTTTAGCTAGAAGAGCTTTATGGCTTAAGACTTGGAATGCTGTTATGTCTTCTAAGTCTACTTTTCTTTCTAGGGTCTTCTAAGTCTCCCTTTCTTTCCAGGGTAATGATCGTTTTCATTCCTTTTGTCACAACAAGGAACAAAAACCTGATCCTTCATCCTCAGGAGCGGTATCAGTTTGGAAACCATCTCCAGTCTGGAATAAATCCAAGCCTTTTAGAAAATCAAAGCCAGCTCCACATGAAGGTGCGGCCCTCATTCCAGCTTAGCTGGTAGGGGGCAGATTACGTTTTTTCTAAGAAATTTGGATCAATTCCGTTCACAATCTTTGGATTCAGAACATTGTTTCAGAAGGGTACAGAATTGGCTTCAAGATAAGGCCTCCTGCAAAGAGATTTTTTTCTTTCCCGTGTCCCAGTAAACCCAGCGAAGGCTCAAGCATTTCTGAAATGTGTTTCAGATCTAGAGTTGACTGGAGTAATTTTGCCAGTTCCAGTTCTGGAACAGGGACTGGGGTTTTATTCAAATCTCTTCATTGTACCAAAGAAGGAAAATTCCTTCAGACCAGTTCTGGATCTAAAAATATTGAATCGTTATGTAAGGATACCAACATTAAAAATGGTAACTGTAAGGACTATCCTGCCTTTTGTTCAACAAGGGCATTATATGTCTACTATAGATTTACAGGATGCATATCTGCATATTCCGATTCATCCAGATCACTATCAGTTTCTGAGATTCTCTTTCCTAGATAAGCATTACCAGTTTGTGGCTCTGCCGTTTGGCCTAGCTACAGCTCCAATAATTTTTTACGAAGGTTCTCGGTGCCCTTCTGTCTGTAATCAAAGAACAGGGTATTGTGGTATTCCTTATTTGGACGATATCTTGGTACTTGCTCAGTCTTCATATTTAGCAGAATCTCATTCGAATCGACTTGTGTTGTTTCTTCAACATCATGGTTGGAGGATCAATTTACCAAAAAGTTAATTGATTCCTCAGACTTAGGTAACCTTTTTAGGTTTTCAGATAGATTCAGTATCCATGACTCCATCTTTGATAGACATGAGATATCTAAAGTTGATATCAGCTTGTCGAAACCTTCAGTCACAATCTTTCCCTTCGGTAGCCTTATGCATGGAAATTCTAGGTCTTATGACTGCGGCATCGGACGCGATCCCCTTTGCTCGTTTTCACATGCGGCCTCTTCAGCTCTGTATGCTGAACCAGTGGTGCAGGGATTACACAAAGATATCTCAATTAATATCTTTAAAACCGATTGTACGACACTCTCTGACGTGGTGGACAGATCACCATCGTTTAGTTCAGGGGGCTTCTTTTGTTCTTCTGACCTGGACTGTAATTTCAACAGATGCAAGTCTTACAGGTTGGGGAGCTGTGTGGGGGTCTCTGACAGCACAAGGGGTTTGGGAATCTCAGGAGGTGAGATTACCGATCAATATTTTGGAACTCCGTGCAATTTTCAGAGCTCTTCAGTCTTGGCCTCTTCTGAAGAGAGAATCGTTCATTTGTTTTCAGACAGACAATGTCACAACTGTGGCATACATCAATCATCAAGGAGGGACTCACAGTCATCTGGCTATGAAAGAAGTATCTTGAATTCTGGTTTGGGCGGAATCCAGCTCCTGTCTAATCTCTGCGGTTCATATTCCAGGAATAGACAATTGGGAAGCGGATTATCTCAGTCGCCAAACGTTGCATCCGGGCGAATGGTCTCTTCACCCAGAGGTATTTCTTCAGATTGTTCAAATGTGGGAACTTCCAGAAATAGATCTGATGGCTTCTCATCTAAACAAGAAACTTCCCAGGTATCTGTCCAGATCCCGGGATCCTCAGGCGGAGGCAGTGGATGCATTATCACTTCCTTGGAAGTATCATCCTGCCTATATCTTTCCGCCTCTAGTTCTTCTTCCAAGAGTAATCTCCAAGATTCTGAAGGAATGCTCGTTTGTTCTGCTGGTGGCTCCAGCATGGCCTCACAGGTTTTGGTATGCGGATCTTGTCCGGATGGCCTCTTGCCAACCGTGGACTCTTCCGTTAAGACCAGACCTTCTGTCGCAAGGTCCTTTTTTCCATCAGGATCTCAAATCCTTAAATTTAAAGGTATGGAGATTGAACGCTTGATTCTTGGTCAAAGAGGTTTCTCTGACTCTGTGATTAATACTATGTTACAGGCTCGTAAATCTGTATCTAGAGAGATATATTATAGAGTCTGGAAGACTTATATTTCTTGGTGTCTTTCTCATCATTTTTCCTGGCATTCTTTTAGAATTCTGAGAATTTTACAGTTTCTTCAGGATGGTTTAGATAAAGGTTTGTCCACAAGTTCCTTGAAAGGTCAAATCTCTGCTCTTTCTGTTCTTTTTCACAGAAAGATTGCTAATCTTCCTGATATTCATTGTTTTGTACAAGCCTTGGTTCGTATTAAACCTGTCATTAAGTCAATTTCTCCTCCTTGGAGTTTGAATTTGGTTCTGGGGGCTCTTCAAGCTCCTCCGTTTGAACCTATGCATTCATTGGACATTAAATTACTTTCTTGGAAAGTTTTGTTCCTTTTGGCCATCTCTTCTGCCAAAAGAGTCTCTGAATTGTCTGCTCTTTCTTGTGAGTCTCCTTTTCTGATTTTTCATCAGGATAAGGCAGTGTTGCGAACTTCTTTTGAATTTTTACCTAAGGTTGTGAATTCCAACAACATTAGTAGAGAAATTGTAGTTCCTTCATTATGCCCTAATCCTAAGAATTCTAAGGAGAAATCATTGCATTCTTTGGATGTTGTTAGAGCTTTGAAATATTATGTTGAAGCTACTAAGACTTTCCGAAAGACTTCTAGTCTATTTGTCATCTTTTCCGGTTCTAGAAAAGGCCAGAAAGCTTCTGCCATTTCTTTGGCATCTTGGTTGAAATCTTTAATTCATCATGCCTATGTTGAGTCGGGTATAACTCCGCCTCAGAGGATTACAGCTCATTCTACTAGCTCAGTTTCTACTTCCTGGGCGTTTAGGAATGAAGCTTCGGTTGATCAAATTTGCAAAGCGGCAACTTGGTCTTCTTTGCATACTTTTACTAAATTCTACCATTTTGATGTGTTTTCTTCTTCTGAAGCAGTTTTTGGTAGAAAAGTACTTCAGGCAGCTGTTTCAGTTTGAATCTTCTGCTTATGTTTTCATTTAAACTTTATTTTGGGTGTGGATTATTTTCAGCAGGAATTGGCTGTCTTTATTTTATCCCTCCCTCTCTAGTGACTCTTGCGTGGAAAGATCCACATCTTGGGTAGTCATTATCCCATACGTCACTAGCTCATGGACTCTTGCTAATTACATGAAAGAAAACATAATTTATGTAAGAACTTACCTGATAAATTCATTTCTTTCATATTAGCAAGAGTCCATGAGGCCCACCCTTTTTTGTGGTGGTTATGATTTTTTTGTATAAAGCACAATTATTCCAATTCCTTAATTTTATAATTTCGCACTTTTTTCTTATCACCCCACTTCTTGGCTATTCGTTAAACTGATTTGTGGGTGTGGTGAGGGGTGTATTTATAGGCATTTTGAGGTTTGGGAAACTTTGCCCCTCCTGGTAGGAATGTATATCCCATACGTCACTAGCTCATGGACTCTTGCTAATATGAAAGAAATGAATTTATCAGGTAAGTTCTTACATAAATTATGTTATTTATTTAAAATGGAATTTATTCGTTCTTTACTTAAAGAAGTACTAATTGCTTTAGAAATAGAGGATTCTGGTCCTCTTGATACTAATTCTAAACGTTTAGATAAGGTATTTAAATCTCCTGTGGTTATTCCAGAAGTTTTTCCTGTTCCTAATGCTATTTCTGCAGTAATTTCCAAAGAATGGGATAAATTGGGTAATTCATTTACTCCTTCTAAACGTTTTAAGCAATTATATCCTGTGCCGTCTGACAGATTAGAATTTTGGGACAAAATCCCTAAAGTTGATGGGGCTATTTCTACCCTTGCTAAACGTACTACTATTCCTACGTCAGATGGTACTTCGTTTAAGGATCCTTTAGATAGGAAAATTGAATCCTTTCTAAGAAAAGCTTATCTGTGTTCAGGTAATCTTCTTAGACCTGCTATATCATTGGCTGATGTTGCTGCAGCTTCAACTTTTTGGTTGGAAACTTTAGCGCAACAAGTAACAGATCATGATTCTCATGATATTATTATTCTTCTTCTTCAGCATGCTAATAATTTTATCTGTGATGCCATTTTTGATATTATCAGAGTTGATGTCAGGTTTATGTCTCTAGCTATTTTAGCTAGAAGAGCTTTATGGCTTAAGACTTGGAATGCTGATATGGCTTCTAAATCAACTCTACTTTCCATTTCTTTCCAGGGTAACAAATTATTTGGTTCTCAGTTGGATTCTATTATCTCAACTGTTACTGGTGGGAAAGGAACTTTTTTACCACAGGATAAAAAATCTAAGGGTAAAAACAGGGCTAATAATCGTTTTCGTTCCTTTCGTTTCAACAAAGAACAAAAGCCTAATCTTTCATCCTCAGGAGCAGTTTCAGTTTGGAAACCATCTCCGGTCTGGAATAAATCCAAGCCTACTAGAAAGGCAAAGCCTGCTTCTAAGTCCACATGAAGGTGCGGCCCTCATTCCAGCTCAGCTGGTAGGGGGCAGGTTACGTTTTTTCAAAGAAATTTGGATCAATTCTGTTCACAATCTTTGGATTCAGAACATTGTTTCAGAAGGGTACAGAATTGGTTTCAAGATGAGACCTCCTGCAAAGAGATTTTTTCTTTCCCGTGTCCCAGTAAATCCAGTGAAAGCTCAAGCATTTCTGAATTGTGTTTCAGATCTAGAGTTGGCTGGAGTAATTATGCCAGTTCCAGTTCCGGAACAGGGGATGGGGTTTTATTCAAATCTCTTCATTGTACCAAAGAAGGAGAATTCCTTCAGACCAGTTCTGGATCTAAAAATATTGAATCGTTATGTAAGGATACCAACGTTCAAGATGGTAACTGTAAGGACTATCTTGCCTTTTGTTCAGCAAGGGCATTATATGTCCACAATAGATTTACAGGATGCATATCTGCATATTCCGATTCAACCAGATCATTATCAGTTCCTGAGATTCTCTTTTCTGGACAAGCATTACCAGTTTGTGGCTCTGCCGTTTGGCCTAGCTACAGCTCCAAGAATTTTTACAAAGGTTCTCGGTGCCCTTCTGTCTGTAATCAGAGAACAGGGTATTGTGGTATTTCCTTATTTGGACGATATCTTGGTACTTGCTCAGTCTTTACATTTAGCAGAATTTCATACGAATCGACTTGTGTTGTTTCTTCAAGATCATGGTTGGAGGATCAATTTACCAAAAAGTTCATTGATTCCTCAGACAAGGGTAACTTTTCTGGGTTTCCAGATAGATTCAGTGTCCATGACTCTGTCTTTAACAGACAAGAGACGTCTAAAATTGATTTCAGCTTGTCGAAACCTTCAGTCACAATCATTCCCTTCGGTAGCCTTATGCATGGAAATTCTAGGTCTTATGACTGCTGCATCGGACGCGATCCCCTTTGCTCGTTTTCACATGCGACCTCTTCAGCTCTGTATGCTGAATCAATGGTGCAAGGATTACACAAAGATATCTCAATTAATATCTTTAAAACCGATTGTTCGACACTCTCTAACGTGGTGGACAGATCACCATCGTTTAATTCAGGGGGCTTCTTTTGTGCTTCCGACCTGGACTGTAATTTCAACAGATGCAAGTCTCACAGGTTGGGGAGCTGTGTGGGGATCTCTGACGGCACAAGGAGTTTGGGAATCTCAGGAGGTGAGATTACCGATTAATATTTTGGAACTCCGTGCAATTTTCAGAGCTCTTCAGTTTTGGCCTCTTCTGAAGAGAGAATCGTTCATTTGTTTTCAGACAGACAATGTCACAACTGTGGCATACATCAATCATCAAGGAGGGACTCACAGTCCTCTGGCTATGAAAGAAGTATCTCGAATTTTGGTTTGGGCGGAATCCAGCTCCTGTCTAATCTCTGCGGTTCATATCCCAGGTATAGACAATTGGGAAGCGGATTATCTCAGTCGCCAAACGTTGCATCCGGGCGAATGGTCTCTTCACCCAGAGGTATTTCTTCAGATTGTTCAAATGTGGGAACTTCCAGAAATAGATCTGATGGCGTCTCATCTAAACAAGAAACTTCCCAGGTATCTGTCCAGATCCCGGGATCCTCAGGCGGAGGCAGTGGATGCATTATCACTTCCTTGGAAGTATCATCCTGCTTATATCTTTCCGCCTCTAGTTCTTCTTCCAAGAGTAATCTCCAAGATTCTGAAGGAATGCTCGTTTGTTCTGCTGGTAGCTCCGGCATGGCCTCACAGGTTTTGGTATGCGGATCTTGTCCGGATGGCCTCTTGCCAACCGTGGACTCTTCCGTTAAGACCAGACCTTCTGTCACAAGGTCCTTTTTTCCATCAGGATCTGAAATCCTTAAATTTAAAGGTATGGAGATTGAACGCTTGATTCTTGGTCAAAGAGGTTTCTCTGACTCTGTGATTAATACTATGTTACAGGCTCGTAAATCTGTATCTAGAGAGATATATTATAGAGTCTGGAAGACTTATATTTCTTGGTGTCTTTCTCATCATTTTTTTTTGACATTCTTTTAGAATACCGAGAATTTTACAGTTTCTTCAGGATGGTTTAGATAAGGGTTTGTCCGCAAGTTCCTTGAAAGGTCAAATCTCTGCTCTTTCTGTTCTTTTTCACAGAAAGATTGCTATTCTTCCTGATATTCATTGTTTTGTACAAGCTTTGGTTCGTATAAAACCTGTCATTAAGTCATTTTCTCCTCCTTGGAGTTTGAATTTGGTTCTGGGAGCTCTTCAAGCTCCTCCGTTTGAACCTATGCATTCATTGGACATTAAATTACTTTCTTGGAAAGTTTTGTTCCTTTTGGCCATCTCTTCTGCCAGAAGAGTTTCTGAATTATCTGCTCTTTCTTGTGAGTCTCCTTTTCTGATTTTTCATCAGGATAAGGCGGTGTTGCGAACTTCTTTTGAATTTTTACCTAAAGTTGTGAATTCCAACAACATTAGTAGAGAAATTGTGGTTCCTTCATTATGTCCTAATCCTAAGAATTCTAAGGAGAAATCGTTGCATTCTTTGGATGTTGTTAGAGCTTTGAAATATTATGTTGAAGCTACTAAGTCTTTCCGTAAGACTTCTAGTCTATTTGTTATTTTTTCCGGTGCTAGAAAAGGCCAGAAAGCTTCTGCCATTTCTTTGGCATCTTGGTTGAAATCTTTAATTCATCTTGCCTATGTTGAGTCGGGTAAAACTCCGCCTCAGAGGATTACAGCTCATTCTACTAGGTCAGTTTCTACTTCCTGGGCGTTTAGGAATGAAGCTTCGGTTGATCAGATTTGCAAAGCAGCAACTTGGTCCTCTTTGCATACTTTTACTAAATTCTACCATTTTGATGTATTTTCTTCTTCTGAAGCAGTTTTTGGTAGAAAAGTACTTCAGGCAGCGGTTTCAGTTTGAATCTTCTGCTTATGTTTTTCATTAAACTTTATTTTGGGTGTGGATTATTTTCAGCAGGAATTGGCTGTCTTTATTTTATCCCTCCCTCTCTAGTGACTCTTGTGTGGAAAGATCCACATCTTGGGTAATCATTATCCCATACGTCACTAGCTCATGGACTCTTGCTAATTACATGAAAGAAAACATAATTTATGTAAGAACTTACCTGATAAATTCATTTCTTTCATATTAGCAAGAGTCCATGAGGCCCGCCCTTTTTTTGTGGTGGTTATGATTTTGTATAAAGCACAATTATTCCAATTCCTTATTTTATATGCTTTCGCACTTTTTTATCACCCCACTTCTTGGCTATTCGTTAAACTGAATTGTGGGTGTGGTGAGGGGTGTATTTATAGGCATTTTGAGGTTTGGGAAACTTTGCCCCTCCTGGTAGGAATGTATATCCCATACGTCACTAGCTCATGGACTCTTGCTAATATGAAAGAAATGAATTTATCAGGTAAGTTCTTACATAAATTATGTTATTTGTTTCCCTAGGGAACAGGAAACAATATGGTGTAGTACATAGAAAAAGAGAAAGGACACTAATGGAAAATACTCATAAGCAGTCCAGGTGTCCAAAAAATCATACAATTTATTCCATGTAAAAACAGATATAGATACAGCATCAGTTCCAATTAAAAAGCTCAAAAGGCTCAACGCGTTTCGGCAACCAAAATGCCTCTCTCAAGAGCCAGTACAAATTTCATGAAAGCCCCCTTTTTTCCTATGATGTTTGGCTAGCATACATATTTATATTAGGAATTTATTGGGATAATGTTATTGCCTTGTTACCAAAGAGTTTCCTTTTAACCACTAGATGGAACTGTACTTCTTATTATTATGTATATTACAATAATTAGAAATGAACCAACAAAATGTGATAAATGTATTTGAATGTGGTTTTGAACTTGTCAATTAATGGGATAATTAACACCTTGTAGTTAACAAGATTCTTCTATAGTTTCTCAATAAATTAACATAGGTTTAGATTCAAAGTGGAGCTCCAAAATATTAGTTCTATTGACCTAACACAGCTCTAATTTAATTAATTACTCTTTATCTTTATTTGAGTTCAAAGTAAAATGTTAGCATTTGGGCGAAAGCTTCAGGCATACTAATATCTAGAGGTCAGATACTGTATATGTATAAACCACATATACATGTGGCAGAACTCAGTTAATATATATAAAGCACACAAAACTTTTGAAAAAAATGTAATGAGTGCTCAAAACGTCTTCTTTTTTCATCCAGTAAAGGAAAATCAATTTCAATTTACTAATGCAAAGTTTATAGTCCCTGCACACAACAATGTTAAGTAGATGCAATTTATTGAAGAAGCACAAGTACCAAGTCTCAAGAAAAGTATTGCCATACCAGCAATTACAATGAAGAGATGTGCATTCATTTTCGGAAGAATGCACATTTTTCACTAAAATCTAATTTAAAACGAAACGAAGATCCAAAAGAATGCACCAACGAAAATGAAAAAAAATACTGACGAAAAATCATCAATATTTGTTTCCTTCATTTTTTTTTTAACCGCTTAATACTTACCTTAACCTGCTCTCTGTGCTCTGAAGAGCACATAAAAGAGACAGTCAACACAATTTTTTTTATTGTTTAAATAGATAGATAACACCTTTACTACCCATTCCCCAGCTTTGCACAACCAACATTGTTATATTAATATACTTTATAACCTTTAAACCTCTTAATTTGACAGACAGCCTCTTATAACATGTTTTTTTTAATTAGCTTTTCACAACAAAGTGCTAGTTCATGTGAGCCATATAGATAACGTGCTCACACCCGTGGGTTGTGAATGGCACTACACTAATTGGCTTAAATGCAATTCAATAGAAAATAAATTAAAGTCATGTGATCAGGGGACTGTCAGAAGAGGATTACATGCAAGGTAATCAAAGAGGTAAAAAGTGTATTAATATAACCATGTTTTCTGTGCAAAACTGGGGAATGGGTAATAAATGGATTATCTTTTTAAACAATACATTTTTTTTTAGTTAACTGTCCCTTTTAGGTAAGTATTGTAGCTACAGGTGAACTTTTCACCTGTAGCTTTAAAACATATACATTTGTATTTATTTTGTTATTGAGGTTTTAGAAAGACATAATAAATAAAACAAAGCCGACATAGCATAAAGGTGTTCAAAATAGCCAGGCACAATTACCCAATTCCAAGTAACATAACAAATAAGGGGACTACAGAGATTATCCCGGAATCAAATAACCAAATTCAAAATAACAATGGACGACCTTAAAGGGACAGTTTACACCAGAATTTTTATTGTTTAAAAAGATAGATAATTCCTTTATTACCTATTCTCCAGTTTTGCATAACCAACACGGTTATATTAATATACTTTTTACCTCTGTGATTACCTTGTATCTAAGGCTCAGTAGACTGCCCCCTTATGTCAGTTCTTTTGACAGACTTGCATTTTAGCCAATCAGTGCTGACTCCTTTGTAACTCCACGTGCATGAGCACAATGTTATCTGTATAGCCCACATGAACTAATGCCCTCTAGTTGTGAAAAACTGTCAAAATGAATTCATATAAGAGACAGCCTTCAAGGGCTAAGTAATTTGCTTATGAGCCTACCTAGGTTTAGCTTTCAACTAAGAATATCAAGAGAATAAAGAAAATTTAATGCTACAAATAAATTTGGAAAGTTGTTTAAAATTGCATGTCCTATCTGAATCATGAATGTTTAATTTTGACTAGACTGTCCCTTTAACATATGAAACCTCTGTTTTGTAAAAAATACTCTTTACTTAGGAATGGGTTACATTAAGTAAAGCAAAACAGTGTACTCTGTAAGGAGGACTAGTGTGGTCTCAGGTGTAAAAGGAGGTGAGTACGGCTACAACGCTTCATGTTAGGAAAATCCTAGTAAGATATGATGAAAATATATCTAATATATGTGTCATAATCTAATCGAATGGATCCGTGGGATAATGAGACACATAATAGTACTATAGGAAAAGAAAATAACGAGTCTCAGGATCCATTGAATCATGTCTTATATGGTGCTTAGAGTTGTTAAAGTAGAGAAAGAAGATTCCAGATTTGGAAGAAAGAGGAGAGGGAGAGAAGAGTAAAAAAAAAATAACACACACATATATATATATATATATATATATATATATATATATATATATATATATATATATATACAGTGGGGGAAAAAAAGTATTTAGTCAGCCACCAATTGTGCAAGTTCTCCCACTTAAGAAGATGAGAGAGGCCTGTAATTTTCATCATAGGTATACCTCAACTATGAGAGACAAAATGTGGAAACAAATCCAGACAATCACATTGTCTGATTTGAAAAGAATTTATTTGCAAATTATGGTGGAAAATAAGTATTTAGTCAATATCAAAAGTTCATTTCAATACTTTGTTATATATCCTTTGTTGGCAATGACAGAGGTCAAACGTTTTCTGAAAGTCTTAACAAGGTTGTCACGCACTGTTGCTGGTATGTTGGCCCATTCCTGCACGCAGATCTCCTCTAGAGCAGTGATGTTTTGGGGCTGTCGCTGGGCAACACAGACTTTCAACTCCCTCCAAAGGTTTTCTATGGGGTTGAGATCTGGAGACTGTCACAAAAGGCCACTCCAGGACCTTGAAATGCTTCTTACGAAGCCACTCCTTCGTTGCCCAGGCAGTGTGTTTGGGATCATTGTCATGCTGAAAGACCCAGCCACATTTAATCTTCAATGCCCTTGCTGATGGAAGGAGGTTTGCACTGAAAATCTCACAATACATGGCCCCATTCATTCTTTCATGTACACGGATCAGTCGTCCTGTTCCCTTTGCAGAGAAACAATCCCAAAGCATGATGTTGCCACCCCAATGCTTCACAGTAGGTATGGTGTTCTCTCTCCTCCAAACACGACAAGTTGTGTTTCTACCAAACAGTTTTTCTTTGGTTTCATCTGACCATATGACATTTTCCCAATCCGCTTCTGGATCATCCAAATGCTCTCTAGCATACTTCAGACGGGCCCGGACATGTACTGGCTAAAGCAGGTAGACACGTCTGGCACTGCAGGATCTGAGTCCCTGGCGGCGTAGTGTGTTACTGATGGTAGCCCTTGTTACGTTGGTCCCAGCTCTCTGCAGGTCATTCACTAGGTCCCCCCGTGTGGTTCTGGGATGTTTGCTCACCGTTCTTGTGATCATTTTGACCCCACGGGGTGAGATCTTGCGTGGAACCCCAGATCGAGGCAGATTATCAGTGGTCTTGTATGTCTTCCATTTTCTAATTATTGCTCCCACAGTTGATTTCTTCACACCAAGCTGCTTGCCTATTGCAGATTCAGTCTTCCCAGCCTGGTGCAGGTCTACAATTTTGTTTCTGGTGTCCTTCGACAGCTCTTTGGTCTTCACCATAGTGGAGTTTGGAGTGTGACTGTTTGAGGTTGTGGACAGGTGTCTTTTATACTGATAACAAGTTCAAACAGGTGCCATTAATACAGGTAATGAGTGGAGGACAGAGGAGCCTCTTAAAGAAGAAGATACAGGTCTGTGAAAGCCAGAAATCTTGCTTGTTTGTAGGTGAGCAAATACTTATTTTCCACCATAATTTGCAAATAAATTCTTTCCAAATCAGAAAATGTGATTGTCTGGATTTGTTTCCACATTTTGTCTCTCATAGTTGAGGTATACCTATGATGAAAATTACAGGCCTCTCTCATCTTCTTAAGTGGGAGAACTTGCACAATTGGTGGATGACTAAATACTTTTTTTCTCCACTGTATATATATATATATATATATATATATAGTCAATTCTAGTAAAGGACTGCACTCGCTGGATTTTGGATATAAATACTTTTTATTGTGGTAACGTTTCGGAGTCCTCAGACCCCTTCCTCAGACCAGAACAAACATACAAGTGAACACGGTGCAATATAAAGGTATTAAGCCCCACCCATCAAACATTTAGTGCAAAATTGCGCTAAAACTAGGTTGCCATGGCAACAACCCCCATTATATTATATATTATCTCAGAACCAATTAATTTGTATAATCAAGCATATCTAGATACCTATTCTGGAATACATATATACATATAGGAAAACATTCAATCAAGTGTAACTGTGGCCATATCATAAGCCAATAGATCAGCGCAAGAAACCAAGAAATGAAACCTATGTGCAGTAAATACATCACCATCTATCTATCTATCTATCTATCTATCTATCTATCTATCTATCTATATACCCATCCTCACACATACATATCAGTCGTAATAATCAATAAATCAGAACATCCTAATGAACATTTCCAGAATAAAGATGTTAATACCATATTCAAATACATAGATCGCCAGATGCAAGTAAAATAACAGCACCGTGGTATAGTCCCAAAACAGATAATTCATCACGCAGAACATTCGTTTTAAGAATACCGGGGCCGCAAACTGGCTTATCTGTATGAGTATGTTACTAGGATTATGTACCTTATTACCCCAATGAGTTTGTTTATTTGTACTCACTGTTAGATATTTGTTCAGTGTCTGCTGAGTACATGTACGATCCGTGGCTAAGCAACCGTAAGAGCAATGTTTTGAAAAACAGGCCCGGAGAATTGACCTCCGATGTCTACAGTGTTCCTCCTCAGACAGCATGGCTAATTTGCATAGGAGGGTGACGTCAGCACCTTGGTGTGAACGCTGTGCGCAGCAACAGATCTAACAGGGCTGCAAGGCTATCATATGTATCCGTATTGTTAAGGGTAACAAAACAGTGTATCAAGTTTCTAGGCTAAATCCTATAAGTGAAAATGTATGTGTGAATACCATCACACAGCGTATCGAGTATGATATGTGAGTGTATACCTGGTTCTGTATGAGGCTAATACCGTCTAGTATCAGGTGTTTAATACTAATGCCACTACTTTGTGAATCACGTTTTATAAGCCATAAGAAGTAACATACTGTGTGTTAAATTTATCATACAGTCCATGTATCATGGCCCATGAGTCATCTGGCTCCCCAAAACCAATATTCAATGTATTCAATGCTCCCACAGTTCTATGTATATGAAGCCTGTATCCAAGTAAATATACCTCTGAGTCATATGGTCATTGTGCACATTTGAATATAACCATATACGCTTTAAATATTGACAACTCTTAGTCGTATTACCCTCACTACAGACATGTCTAACAATAAGCGAATAGCAGTCAATTCATAACACATCCTTGTGCCTGAGTGGGGCCATACTCATAGAGTGAAACCTCAAATTATATCATTGGTTCCCTGTTATAAATGGCAATCAAGGTTAATATGGACAACAAATAAAGATTAAACATAGAAAATAGCATCTGATCATTAGTTGTACCCATACAGGAGGGGATCATCAGGAAAATTCAATAGATCATAGTTATTGGTCGTCAAAACCATTCATTCCAGAGTTTTTTTGTTTTTTTTTAAGTTTTTTTTTATTGAGGTAACATTAAACATTGATGCAGTTACATTGTATGGACATGTTATATCACATCTTGTTTATAGACAATATTACATATTATAACCGTTAATGATGACATGACCAAAAGTGGTTACTTTAACCTCCTCTTTTTTTTTTTTTTTTTTTGAATACAGAAAGAAAGAGAAAAGAAATATAGAAAGAAAAGGTTTATGGCTATTCGCTAAAGCGCAGAACCTATTCAAATAGCTCGTTCACGTTTACATCCAAGATATGTATCCCATGTCGTACATCATTTATTGTACTTGCTATATATGTACTCTTCCCAAATAAAAAGTATCTCATGAAAGAAGTCTTGTTTCATTATTTTCATATAATGGTACTCCTCCAGCTGCAGAGTTTTATGTATAGTATCTACCCATAGAGCTATAGAGGGGATTTGTTCTTGCTTCCAATGTTGTGCAATTAGTACTTTGGCACTATTAGAAATTATTTGAAATAAAGCTAGGCGTGTTGCAGGTAATTGTTTGGGAGGTTTATTTAAAAGCCACAGTAAAGGATCTAATGGGATGTTTGATCCCAGTATCTTTTCTGTATGGGTTACTACATCTCTCCAAAAGAGGGTGATTTTGCTGCAACTCCACCAAATATGTCCCATGTTCCCAACCTCTTTTTTGCATCGCCAGCATAAGTCAGATCTTTGTGGGTATAAGGTCTTTAAGCGTGCAGGAGTGTAATACCAGCGGTGCAGAATCTTAAAATTGATTTCTAATATCTTGGCCGATGTAGAAGCTTTCATAGTTCTTTTAAATATTTTACATGAATCTCTAGGGGGTATATTGATTTTAAGTTCCGTTTCCCAACGTTTCATATAGTGATATTCTGTGCCTATCGGGACCTGTTGCAGTATGTTGTAAATTATAGATAGGGAGTGTCTAGTAGGGGATTTTGAAATGCATAATTTTTCAAAGTTTGTTGGGGAACGTATCAAATTATTTTTCCCTTTATGACATTGGAGAAATGAGTGAGCTTGCAAGTAGAAGTACCAATTACGAAAAACATGCATGTTATTTTCTATGAGCTTCGATCTAGATTGCAATGACCCAGCCTCAGTGAGAGTATAAAAAGGTAAATTACTTAGCCTATCTAAAGGGTTTAGTTTATTCATTTCTAGACCTGGAAGGAATTCTGGGTTCCCTAGAAGCGGTGTTAGGGGTGAAGGCTTGGAAGAAAGTAATGGGTACACAGTCATCAGTCTATCCCACATTTTAAAAGTTTCTACAATTATATAGTTGTCCATTAACTTTGTCCTTCTTTCAGATTGCTCCGTCCAACATAAAGAGCCTAAATGATGATGGCAGCCTATTTGGTGTTCTATCTTAACCCATATTTTGTCTTTATAATTAGTGTGCCAATCTACTATTCTTTGAAGGAATATCGCCTGTCTATACTTTACCAAGTCTGGAACCCCCAATCCCCCCGATATTTTGGGAAGGCACATTAATGTTTTATTAATTCGGGGATGCTTTCTATCCCAAATATAATCATTAATAATTTTTTGTAGGGAAGGTATATAGGATGGGGGGAGGTGTATTGGAACAGTTTGAAAAAGATACAATAGTCTAGGTAAAATGTTCATGGTTATAGTCCCCATTCTCCCCAACCAGTTAAGACGTTTGGATCTCCACAAGCTTAGATCAGCTATTATATTCTTCTTGAGGGTATCATAATTAAGAGTAATTAAGTCTGAGTGATGTCGTGTCAACGATATCCCCAAATATTTAATAGCATTGGTTTGCCATTTAAATGGACAAATGTTTAGTGTTTGGTGAAGTTCTGTCTGACTTAAATTAAGGTTCATAATTTCTGACTTCGAAAAATTAATTAGAAAGTTAGATATATGTCTAAAATCATCAAACTCTCTCATTAATTCTGGGATTGACATGCTAGGGTTAGTGAGTGAGAGAAGAATGTCATCCGCGAAAAGAGATAGTTTATATACGTCTGTTTGGAGAGATATTCCTCTAATAGCATTATTTTCCCGGATTTTTATGGCTAAAATTTCGATAGCGCATGCAAACAATAGGGGCGACAGGGGGCACCCCTGTCTTGTTCCATTTTTAATATAGAAAGAATCGGAGAGAGTGCCATTTACTAGGATACGAGCGCTTGGATTATTATACAGAGCAAATATCTTTCCAAAGATACCTTCTCCAAAACCAAAACGCTCTAGAGAGTGATATAAAAACGTCCAATCTACGCGATCGAACGCTTTTTCTGCGTCCGTGGAGATCAAAACCGTTTGAGTGTTGGTATTTAATGCGTGTTGTATTAGGTGCAAGGTGCGGATCGTGTTGTCTTTTGCTTCTCTGTTCATAATAAAGCCTACTTGGTCCCCATGTATAAGATGAGGTAAAAGCGGGCATATTCTGTTAGCCAAGATTTTAGCAAATATTTTCGAATCTGTATTTAGAAGGGAGATTGTTCTGTAGTTCATAACTTGATCAGGAGGTTTCCCTGGTTTGGGAAGTAAAACTATTGTGGCCTCCAATGATTGTTTTAAAAAGGGGTTATTTTTATCTATTCCATTATAAAGGTTACATAAGTGGGGAGTCAATAGGGAGTGATATTTTTTATAATAGAGATTAGTAAAGCCATCCGGACCAGGAGCTTTACCGTTAGGTAAGTGATTAATAACATTGGTAATTTCCTCCGTTTGGATTGGTCGATCTAAGTATTCTTGTTGCTCTTTTGATAAAGAAGGGATCCCAATGCCATCCAAATATTTTGCTATTTTATGTTTAAGAGATTTATCATGTGTAGATGCTATGGGGTCAGATTCATTAAGATTATACAGTCCTTCAAAGTAGTCCCGAAACGCTTTTGCTATAGCTGTTGTACCTAAACAAGGGGAGCCTTTTGTGTTTTTAATGGACATGACAAAGGTCTTGTTAGTTCGTCTACGTAATTTTCTCGCCAAAAACCTAC
Source organism: Bombina bombina (assembly GCF_027579735.1). NCBI lineage: Eukaryota > Metazoa > Chordata > Amphibia > Anura > Bombinatoridae > Bombina > Bombina bombina. The sequence goes on from NC_069500.1 coordinate 748,815,556, forward strand.
CACTCTTATTATCACTATCAAAATAAATTTGTTTAAGTTGAAGGGCTTTACGTTTATGAATATGCAACAATTGTGCATTCATATCTTGTCTTTTAGATTATAACTCATCGAGAATGAGATTATTCTCAGGAGTTTGTTTATGTCGGGATTCCAGAATAGTTATTTGATTTAATGTTTCTTCTAATCTAGCTCTTTTTTGTTTATTCAGCATGCTTTGGAGGCTAATACATTCACCCCGTATTACACTTTTATGAGCTTCCCAGGATATTCTGTTGTCCATGAATGGGGAGATATTAATTTCAAAGTATTCCTTAATAGATTTCCCCAGCTTCTCAGTTATCAGAGAATCATCTAGTAGTGATGGATCAAATTTCCAATTGAAGTGTTTATTTGGGATGTCGGGCCATTTTAAGTCACAACTCACGTAAGAGTGGTCTGACCACGTACAGGGTAGAATTTTACTCTGTCTGACAAATGAAAAACTAGTGACATCCATAAGTATGTAGTCTATCCTGGAAAACAGTTTATGTGGGGCTGAGTAGAAAGTGTAGTCTCTTATTAAAGGGTTGAGAGTCCTCCACACGTCATATACCGCTAAGTCTCGTAAGCATTGTTTAATTGTATTTATCCTTTTTAAGGGGATAGAGGTTGACTGAGTGGAGCAGTCTATGGATGGGTCAAGTGGTACGTTGAAGTCACCTCCTATTATTAAAGAACCTTTCATAATATCGAGGAGTGTATTAGATATGTTTTTGAAATATCGATGCTGGTTAAAGTTTGGGGCATATATACATGTCAATGTCACAATCTTTCCATATAATGTGCCTATCACTGCTAAAAATCTACCTTCTTTGTCTTTGTGGGTTGCAATCTCCTGAAAGGGGACATTATGTTTTATCAGTATCCCCACGCCATTGGTTTTAGATAGGTTGGACGAGTAAAAACTTTGACCGAACTTAAATTTAAATGTTTGAGGTTCCCTACCCCTTTTGAAGTGTGTTTCTTGTAACATCACAATGTCACTTTTTGTCTGTTTAAAGTCGTGAAGGGCAGAATTTCTCTTCAGAGGGGAATTAAGGCCTTTACAGTTAATAGATATTACCTTAATCTGGTTACTTTGTTTGTTTGTCATGTTGGGATATGGGTAAGTGGAAATGTGTTATTTTGTAAGCAAAGAGTAGTATGTCGTGGGCGAGTGTGATCATTTATGCAGGCAATTGCGCTCTCCTGAACAGCCATTATCAGAAGTAGAGAGAAAAGAAAGTAAAACGTAATCAGAGAAGAGAGGAAAATGAGCATAGGTAAATAGAGTGGAAAAGGGGTGGTGTACCGGAGACTTCCATTTAAGAGGTAATAAGAGGATTGAGGATATATTTCAAGTAAATATTATTATAAGCCTCCTAACTATTAGATACCTTAGAGATGGGAAAAGCAATTACATTTAAACAACATTTCACTCAACAAAGGGTCAACCTAGATTTTGCTTTTCAAACAATCAAAGTATATAACTTCTCTAACAGTAAATAACTTTCACAAGATATAGACAATGCAACACAGCCGAGATAGGCTAGAAGAAACCAGGCTATCCTCACATGAGTTATTTAAGTGGTAACAGTAATGTCTCTAGTCTTTTCCATAGCCTCCTATAACCACTTGTGTTTTGACTGTCTAGACCGTCACCATAGACAACATAAAGTTTAGTTGAAATAAACCTGCAAAAAAGATATTTAACATTCCTAAAAATAAATAACAAACACAGAACACAAATAATGTAGCACAGCAAGAATAAGCTTAAAGGATACTTGCTGCCCTTTCAGGGAGCTATCAAGTGAGTTCTATTCCATCTCCATACTCTCCAGAGTTTCAGGTGCCGGTTTCAGAGTTCAAATCTGGTTGTGTTATCTTCTGTTTGAAGTTTTTCTTCCGACGATGAACTGTAGCCCACTCTGGGCGCCTTTCTTTCAAACGAGAAGATCCGCCCTGTGTCTCCATTGAGTTGTTTTGGTCTGTGGGGATAGGGAATGTCAGATTGAGACCTTTAGAAAAAGAGTCCAAATCGTTCAGACTTCTATATATCCACGTTTTGCCATCCAGGAACACAATTAGACCAAATGGGTATCCCCAACGATATCTTATGTTGTTTTTCTGTAGCACAGATGTGATAAATTTAGAGTCTTTTCTTTTCTGTAATGTGAGGGGGCTCAAATCCAAATATGCTTGTAGTTCATGGTCCTGATATTTGTAGTTGGGATTGTCCCTGAAATGTTGCCAAATAGTGTCTTTATCTTTGAAATTTAGGAATTTCATAATGACGTCACAAGGTGGTGCTTGATTTGGGGGTTTCGCTCTTAGAGCTTGGTGAGCCCTCTCTAGTGGAATCATTATTGCAGGTTCTGGTGATCCTGAGAGAGAATGGAACAGAAGTTGCAGATAGTCTTCTAAATCATCTGATTCTATCGTTTCAGGGATCCCTCTAATTCTCAGATTATTCCTGCGGCCTCTATTGTCCAGATCTTCAATTTTGTCATTCAAATCCTGTATCAAGGAAGATTGTTGGTCTTGGTGTTCAGATATATCTTTGATATCTTTCATTGTTTCATCTTGCATAGTTTCTAGAGCTTCGACTCTGTAACCTATGTCTGTTATATCCTTTCGTAGTTCAGAGATCTCCGTTTTGATTAGGTTTTTCAAAGAGTCTATATCTGTTTTAGATGGGAGTTCGCACATTTTAGATAGGATTTGTGATAACTGATCCTGCTGTATTTCCGCCATAGAGTTTTCTGGTACTGTTGTTTTGACAGGTTGTTTTGTATTTGAGGGCTCCTGCCCTGGACTCTCCCTTTCTTGGGACTGGAGAAAAGTTGAGACTGATACAGGAGTAGTATTATGAGGTTTAAGAGACTTTTCAGGCTTTGTTTGTCTTCTTGATGTCATTCTTGTGTTTATAAGAGATTGAAACAGTTAGAAATTGTAATTCCCTTTTTGAGGCACTAGATGGGGCTCTTGCTATGATAATGAAGCCTTACAAGCAGAAGCTAGGCTGCACAGTAGAAATAACAATATTATGTGTTCATAACATTATACTGTTTTTATTTTGTCTCCTTTTTATTATTGCATTAAAGTTCCCCTCAGGTTTTTAAGATGTGACAGTGTCATTTATTTCAGAGTAAAAATGTGCAAGGTGATGTTTACATTATCTTCTGTAATTTTATTCCACTTTTTAATTAGCAACATTAAGCAGATCTATAATAACTTTGAGACTGTTAAAAGATAGTTGTCCCCACAATACAGTTGCTTAATTTAAGCATTCACTTCATGTTTTAGTCAGTGTAGGGGATTGGTGAGGTAAAGCTTTATTGTAGCTTATTATCCCCTGAGGCTGCACTGCACTAGATATATCATGAGCAGCTGCGCAGTGCCCGATGTGGGCTACAATTGTATTTAATATGGGCTTGCCCTATTCTGACTATATATGTCTGGGGTCAGATCATATATTTAAAGGCATGGGTGTGAGGTGCATTTAACTTTTATTTGTCTGCACCTGATGCTGGGCGTAGATGCGGCGTTCCGGCTGCCTCATGGAGCAGGCTATTCAAGATGGCGGCGGCTGATCTGTTTGTGCAGCTTGCGCACCGGACTCCTCCTGAAATATAGCGATCAGAGACCTTGTAGATCGCTTGATGGTAACCGCTGCAGTCCTTGAGCTTTCCCCCACCGGCTGAAGGCTTTTATGGGATCCTCTGCTACAATTTATGTTGAGTTTGGAGCTCCGGTCTCACGGAGCTAACTCACAGAGCGGCCATGTCCGGCGTGGCCAAACTCCGCCCCCCCATTCATTCCAGAGTTTATTAAAAGCACCCTGTCCAATCCATATGCCATGTACTAATGTGACAAGCCCCTAACTGTGTAATGCTCTTATGGGTGTGCCAGACAGAAACTACTATGTAGTGCTTAAAAAGTCCTAACCTAGTGTGTATCCCACTATAACATGTGAAACCCACTGGTCAGTTAGCCTCATGTTAAGAACTGGACTGGCTCTACCTAGTGTGTGTCCCACTATGACATGTGACTCACACTGGTTAAACCTTCCAGTATCAAGTGTATCATGGCATCTTACCCATCCACAGTTGTGTTTAGAGGAAGCAGTGCCAATCATTAGACATATTCAGGCCTTTAGGATACAGGGTACCAAGCCGATTTATCATCTTGATTCCATCTGGAGCAGGGTTCTGTCTCGGTCCCCTCCCCGTTTAAGGGGTGGAATATGGTCTGGTTGATGACTGAAAGATATTGTGAGTGCTCTGTTGAAAATTGAGAAATACCTCTGTTTTTTGTGATACCCTGTTTGCAAAAATACCTTCACGTATGACTTTGAAAAACTCTGATTGTAAAAGCTGAACTCTCATATTGGTTACTGGTAATTTATTAATGGTTGTTTTATATTTTTAATGTTTTAAATCAAAAGTATTCTATAGCTACAGTTAAAGGGACAGTCAAGTCCAAAAAAACTTTCATGTTTCAAATAGGGCATGTAATTTTAAATAACTTTCCAATTTACTTTTATCACCAATTTTGCTTTATTTTCTTGGTATTCTTAGTTGAAAGCTAAACCTAGGAGGTTCATATGCTAATTTGTTAGACCTTGAAGGCCGCCTCTAATCTAAATGCATTTTGATAGTTTTTCACCACTAGAGGGCATTAGTTCTCGTGTTTCATATAGATAACATTGAGCTCATGCACATGAATTTACCATAGAGACAGCTCTGATTGGCGAAAATGCAAGTCTGTCAAAACAACTGAAATAAGGGGGCAGTCTGCTGAGGCTTAGATACAAGGTAATTACAGAGGTAAAACGTGTATAATTATAACTGTGTTGGTTATCCAAAACTGGGGAATTGGTAATTAAGGGATTATCTATCTTTTAAAACAACAAAAAATCTGGTGTTGACTGTCCCTTTAAATTGTAACTGTGATTTAAAGGTGTAATTTATAGTTATAATTTACATTTTAGAGACCTGTGTAGTCCATACATAATTATATTAGTGCTAAGTAAATGTATTATTTAGAGGGAAGGATTTTTGTATTTTCAAGTCATAAGTTAATTTGAGTTACTGTGATATATTTTAGAAATTGCATTTATTATTGTGGCTAAATTGGAACTATTTAATGCTATATTAAGTGGTATATGTTGAGTTGATAAATTTGTGTAAAAATCTCTGGTTGATTATTTAAAGTATTATAAGACTATTTTTGCGTAATATAGTGAATTGTATTCCCTGGAAATTTCATCAGATTTGTGGGATATTTTGAGTTAAGGTTAATTTATAGAAATCTTGTGTCCATACATGGGATAATAGACAATATATATTGAATAGTAATTTATCTAAATGTTTTATAGCCTGCTTGATATAGGATATTGTAACAACTATACATATATATGTGGTCATAATCAATACACTGTTTTCTGCATAAATATAATCAATGTGTTTATAGAGATTAACTGGTAAGAATTTAGGAATTAATTTATTTGAGATTAAATATTAATATTTATAATAATTTAGATATTAGATATCTCAATAGCATTTTGGAATACACTACAGAGATTATATAACGTTTCACTGGAGTGTATTGACAAATTCTACTATATTCATTGGAGATATTGCTGACAATAATTTTATACCCTTATTAATATTCATAATTACAATACGTAACACGTTGGTGGCAATTGCTGCTGATAAATAAACCAACATTACTGAAGGACACTCCTGAGCCGTATCAACAAGACACACATATACACATTTCTGTATAGGCTGGAATGGACCTCCCCCACACACTAGTCTCCTATTACGACAGACAATGACCCACAGTCTCCATCTGAATGGTTAATTAAGGGAAAAACTCTAGCCAAGGGGACCAGACATTGAAGTACAGGTCAACCTGATTGTGCTGTCTGAATGTGTATTGTTCCACAGATTTTATGTAGTTCATAATGAATATAACCTCGGAATTAGAAGAGGTAATGGTTTTCTTCCAAGCTCTTGTAATGGACAGTTTAGTTGACATCAGAAGATAAATCAGAAGTATCTTACTAGGTTTTACCATCTTTGGGAGATCCAGGTGCAGGAGACCCACCTCAGGCTTAGTAGGGATGTTAATCTGAAATGCACGGGCCAGTCTAAAGACAGCCCTCGATAACATTTTAAGCTTAGGGCACTCCCACCAAATGTGAACTGTTATACCTGGCTGTCCACAGTCCCTCCAACAAAGAGGAGAGGTGTTCCCAAATATCCGGTGAAGGGTGGTTGGGACTTGATGGCCACCTCACAACAATTGTATAGTGTAGCTCCCATAAAGTAGCGAAATGTAGAATTGTTTTAGTAAAGACAATTTCCCTAAACCAAACCCTGGGGTCCACTACATACCCTAAGTCCGTCTCCTAGGCCAGTTTTTGACCGAGTTTAGTTTAAGTAGGACTGGAGAGTAATAAAAGATAATGGAAAGAGAGTGATCTCCTAATAGGGGTACCTACCTTCCATTGTTGTTTCCAGATTGTAGTGCCTCTGATGCTGTTCTTGGGAAATACCCATGAATAGACAAGGATTCCCAATCTATAATAATCAAAGTAGAGTGAGGCCGGGATTGAGTATTTCAAAATAACATCTGGGAAACTCATCCATCCATTATTATCATATAGATCCTGAAGGTGCATTACTTGCGAAACATTTACTTTTGTTTTAACGAAAATTAATGTAAATGTTTAACAAAAAAATTGATTTTCATTTAAACGAAAACCGAATAGTGGAACCAATGAATATTTAGGGGAATGAATTTCCTTAAATATTTGTTACGAAAATTTCATCCAAAAACAATATTTTTATCCCTGCACATCTCTATTACAATGTATATCAAAATTCAATGTTTCTTTGATATTATAATGAAAACGTGTCCCAACTAGGTGCTCAGAAAGTTAGGGTATTTTTTATAAACATGTATCAAATATCTCTTAGACAATTAATTGGGATGTGTACTGTTTCCATTGAGATAGTCCTTCAGCACAGTTTATGCACCTAAGCATAAATCCTTTTCAGGCAATCAAGATGTAAACTAAAACATGTGCAGACCACTAATTGAGTATACGGCTCTTTTTCTGTATATAAGCATCACGTAATGTCTTTCCAGCAGATAAACTGTGTGGTTAATACAAGAACCGGCTCCTATGAGTTTAGCATTCGATGGTGTACATCATGTTTTAAAGCCTCCACTTATGGGACAATTCCTGCCGAACAGCCATTCAGCAGCCATAGCCACACATCAGGCCTTAGTCTAACATCTGACTCAAAAACCTGCTATGAATGCATTAACACCACCCACCACTTTCCTTATTCAGGGGTATTGATCAGAACTGGCTACTGGAGTAGACAATACTAGCCTCTATCGTTATGTTAGCAAAATCTACATTACATTGCAGTTACAGACATCCCAACTCTCCCTGAAGTTCAGGGAGTCTCCCTGATTGTAATAGCGGCTCCCTGATGCCAGCAAATGGAATGCAATCTCCCTGAAACTCCAAGTACCATGATCCAATGTGACCCAAATCCATAAAAGTGTTTCTTTAAGGAATGCCTTTAGTTGCTGGGACGTTATAGAACCCTCAAAGCATGCATCAGTAGCCAAAAAGCCCCCACTTATTCTAATAAAGTAAAAACACAAATACTACCTTATTTACTGCACGTAATTAAACTTCATATTCTAAAATATTTAAGCATTCAACAAGCGTACAATCATTGGAAAATAGGTTTATTGTATGTGGTTGTGCAATAAAGCTACTTTTTTTTTTTAATGTGGCTTTAGTGGGAAGCTACTTTAATGATAAGTCTGTATCTTACTTAGGGTTTCAAGGTGTCCAATATATAACTGGGAGGGGGGGGGGGGGTCGGGGTGGCGGCGCAGTAGCGGGTGAACCCACCTCCCTGAAATGAGTTTTTGCAGGTTGGGATGTCTGCAGTTATCTTATCTGATAATCTTTTCTGAACTCAGGAAAAATCTGCCAAGTGCTCTTTCAATTGCCAGAACTGGGAAAAACACTTACTTTCAGATTACACATAATGGGGCAAACTAATAAAGGTATATTGCAAACTTTTATGCCAACAATTTTTTTTGCAGTGCTTGGGAGAAATAGTTCCTCAGGTGAAGCCTGCATCAAATGTGTGGAAAAAGAAACAACAAAAACTGCAGTGCTTGGGGCACAGGGCATAGGTTGCAGCTGCACCATGTTCTTGCGTCTTCATGTTGGTAAGAAAGGGGGAGAGAGCCTGTACTATCCTCTAAGTATGACCCGTTGGCTCCACACAAAATGACCCATCAATAATAATACATAAATAACCCTGTATGCAGTGGGGTTGTCAGCGCCCAGGGCAAGGCAAGTATTGTGCCCCCTAACCCATTAGCACTGACTGAGTCTCTTCCACCAGTACAGTGATGCATTTGTGAGTGCGCACGGTAGCGCATAGGGTTGCTACCTTTTGCCCAGAATATTCCTGGACACTTTTTAAAAGGGGATGGAGAGGGTGTGTCTCAGGGTGTGGCTTGGGGGCGTGGCTTCTCGCAGCCTCAAATTCAATATGAAATCAATTTTTTTATATATATATATATATATTATATGTGTATATATATATATATATATATATATATATATATTACTATATTATATATATATATATTACTATATATATATATATATATATATATATTACTATATTATATATATATATATATATATATATATATACAATATATATACTGTATATATACAATATATATGTACTATATATATATATATATATATATATATATATAATACAAACAATATGTATATATATATATATATATATATATATCTATAATATGTATGTTTGTATGTATGTATATATATATATATATATATATATATATATATATATATATAAATATATATAATATATACTTGTATATACAGTATAATATATATATATATATATATATATATATATATATATATATATATATATATATATATATTATAGAGCAGGCAGACAGGCAGGTGAGTAATTCTCAAAGCAGGTAATACAGAGGAAACTCTTCTTTTATAAAACAAATTTAAAAAAAATATTTTACCTAGAAAAAACTGCAGATCATATCATTAGGAAGAAGTTGAACAGTACCCAAACAGGAGGGTCACGGCCTGGCCACCTCTGTCGGACTCGTCGTACTAGCAGCTCGCAGCGACACCGCACCCGCACACCAACAAGATCACATGACTGGGTGGGACTTGGATCTTTGGGAGGCGAGTTGAGAGGAGGACTGGTTGGACTATCGACCATGGTCCGTGACCTCATCATGATGCACTTCAGGCTGCAGTCAGGGCCTCCTCCTCACTTCCCTTGATGATAAGTGTGACTGACTCACGCACATTCTTCAACCCCCCCTAATTATTAATACCGGGGCAAGTGGCAATCCTAGTAGTGCACCTTATGAATTGGCAGGCGGCTCCCTTACAAGCAACCACCACGGCCCTGCCGCCTGCAATGTTTATAACGAATTAAATTCCTTAGGGGCGCAAATTTCTTTTGAAATTTTGCGCCCCTAAGAATTTTGCGCCCGGGGCAACCGCCCCTGTGGCCCCCCCCATGCTACGCCACTGCCTGTATGTAATTATTTATTAATATTTTTACAAATCAGTTTTCTCCGGTTGTCTAGTGGGGGAGAGAAATATATGAAGCATTTTTATTTTATTTTTTTGAAGGGACGCAGCTGGTTTCCAGGTGCCTAACTCAGCACAAAAATTATAAACACTACTGGTCTGTAATTACCTGAATAGCATAAAAAATGGGGTAGCATAACAGGCCCAATCAGTAATTGTATGCCATAATCCAGAATGGGACATTGACATACAAAGCTACTTGTGAATTCTAGTCCCCGCTGACATTTCGAAAGATACAACCTTCCTGGGTCAAAGGTGAAACTCAGCCATCAGGCTTTAGCCCTGAACATCGTGGACAACTAAAACCGTTCACACTAAGGTTGCTATGTACTATGTAAATGCATCTTCTCTTGTTCGATGCTTGCCTGATAGCCATCCCCTTTATGCACTATACCTCTAAAACTGATAACTGTTTTAACCTGCCTAGATATTTTGCAGACCACTACGCAGACATCCCAACCTGCAAAAACTCATTTCAGGGAGGTGGCTGGTCCCGCTACTGTGCCGCCCCCCCCTTCCCCTCCCAGTTATATATTGGACACCTTGAAACCCTAAATAAGATAGAGACTTATCATTACAGTAGCTTCCCACTAAAGTCACATTAAAAAAGTAGCTTTATTGCACAACTACATAAAACAAACCTATTTTCCAGTGATCATAGGCTTGTTGAATGGCTAAATATTTTAGAATATGAAGTTTAATTACGTGCAGTAAATAAGGTAGTATTTGTGTTTTATTTTATTAAAATCAGTAGGGACATTTTGGTTACTGATGCAAGCTTTGAGGGCTCTATAACGTCCCAGCAACTAAAGGCATTTCTTAAAAGAACACTTTTCCAGATTTGGGCCACATTGGATCATAGTACTTGGAGTTTCAGGGAGATTGCACTCCATTTGCTGGCATCAGGGAGCCGCTATTACAATCAGGGAGACTCCCTGAACTTTAGGGAGACTTGGGATGTCTGACTACGCTTATTGATTATTACTAATGATCATGTTTAATTGACGGCAATAAACTTTTTTTGACTTGCGATGAGATTGACACTTAGACATGTGTGAGCTTTTGAACTAAAAAAACATCTCCCAGTTATTCCAAGCAATACATTCTGGGAGTTGTAGTTTAACTAACCGCCTCATTTGCTATCTAGACTGGTACTTGGACTCAACTTCCCGTACGCCTTTGCTGTGGAAAGCTGTCAGTGGCGCATGCGTGGTTTGTGGTAGGGCAATGGCGGCGACCTAGACTGGCACGGGGGTCTGGGTTTTGTGTGATGTCTGTCCTGAGATTGGGAGTCTTGTCCAGGCTTCTGCGTGAAAAGGTGGAATCGGTGACAGGGCTTTGTCCACAATGCATGAAGGCGCTTGAATTGGGTGAGTGAACTAAGTATGCATGAGGGACCTTGACCTCTTACTTTGCCCTCCCCCTTTTACCTGGGAAATGTGTGTGACCCAGGACTGTTGTGATTATAGCCGTAGACTGGTATAACTAGTCAAGAGTACAGTTTGCTTGTAGCACATGTCAATCATGTGGGCAGACTGACAATCGTATTAGTGCATTATTGCCCTTTATACTCCTGTCAGACAGTACTGCTCACGCTCTGACATGCCATAAACTGCATAATTATTACGACTATTATTTGTAAAGTGGCAACATGCTGGATTTTTTTTATTGTGAACAGGGAGGTACTGTAATAGGAAACTGATATAGAGATACGAATTGTCCCGAATAACTTACAATCTTGGGTTTTATGTAATGAGTTTGTCTTTTTGTTTTAAAAGTCCAGCTAACTATATCCACTTGCTTTTTTCATTAACTATTTTTATTGGATAATCGTAGTAAAGGGTAAAGATTTCTAGAGGACCCTTCTTGTAATTAAAACTCCACACTTTGGTTGCATAATCTAAGTATTAATTGTATTAATTAGTTTGTATGAGGAGGAGTCTATTAATGTATGTAAGTCATTACTGGAGAATAAGCAGTAATGGTACATATAGGCAGTAGGTCAAAATAACTTACATAATTAAAAAATTGCACAAACTGTGCATAAAAACAGCAGCATAGTAAATAAACCATGATTTATAATATATGATGTACCTTAATTGCCACAGTACGTTTGCTGCAAAATAGTGCTGCTGTAATTACAGAGACTGAGTTGACTGAGCCCTAGTGCATTGTTTGACAGCGTTGCATTTATCTGTGCCGGTGCTGAATATTTGTTGGATTTCCCACAGTACATTTCATACCAGATATGTCACTTCTCAAACACGTTCTCTATGGACATACATATACTACCCCCCATGCCATGATCCATATTTTAAAATCACAAGACTTGGCTGAACCTGCAATGTCCTAGCGCAAACAAATTTCTTATTTTCTCTCTGATAATGATACCATTTTGTTTGGTTTTGCAGGATGTCGATGGAATAGTGTGTATAGGTGGTCTTCTTCTGCCAAGCCAAAAAATGAAGCAAGTGAACGCAGCAGTAGGACAGATCTACTGGAAGGTTAGAAATAATACTAAGAGCTTAATACACATTTATGTATTAAAGATAGTCTCTTCAATTTCCTGAATGTTAAAGGGAACAGTACTGTCAAAATTTAAACTTTCATGATTCAGATAGGGCATGCCATTTTAAACAGCTTTTTCCAATTTACTTTTATTAAATTTGCTTTATTCTCTTGGTATTCTTTGTTGAAAGCTAAACCTAGAAAGGCTCATAGTCTGATTTCTAAACCCTTAAAGGCTGCTTCTTATCTCAGTGCATTCTGGCAGTTTTTCACAGTTAGACACTGCTAGTTCATGTGTGCCATAACATTTTGTTCCCATGGAGTTATTTATGAGTCAGCACTGATTAGCTAAAATGCAAGTCTGTCAAGAGAACTGAGATAAGTGGGCAGTCTGCAGAGGCTTATATACAAGGTAATCACAGAGGTAAAAAGTGTTGGTTATGCAAAACTGGGGAATGGGTAATAAAGGGATTTTCTATCATATTAAAGTGATGGTAAACAATAGAACAGCTCACAATATCTAATGCTTTAATCCTACTGTGTTAAACACAACCGCTTGTATTTCCCCCTTCAAAAATAGTACTTTCATTATAACTATAATATAAATACTCTAACCGGAGCATCGTTTTTTCTTTCCTTCCTCCGGCCACTCATGTATTTTGCCTAGCATCCGAGTGTCGTATAGAGCGTTCCCACCCACTCTAAAGGCTGTGACACACTGCAAGCAGAGCGATGCGCAGCGTGTACATGCAGCTGTGTGCGCTCAGTGTGTCCTGCCTTTTCATCTCTGAGCACTCTGCTCCATCAGGTCGCGTAGCTGAGCGCTCAGAGATGAAATATCTGAACTTCAGAAGCGATGCGACGAGGAGTGAAGCAACTGCCTTGCGTCGCTCTGCTTGCAGTGTGTCACAGCCTTAAACGTCCCAGGTGTTGCACGATCCCGAGAAGGAGTACATAAATGCACATGCTACAAGTAAACAGTAAATCACAAGATTCACTTCTTTCTTGTAGATGCAATAGGGACATAGCATGCAGCAATCTCCTCAACCTATATGCAATAAAATTTAGGATTAATTATATATAAAGGTAAAAAAGTATAAGCTAGCTTGGCAGAAATTCAAGGGAAACAGTGAATCAATACCGAAACTCCGATTCACTGTTTACCCTTATGTCACTCAAATTACACTTCAAAGCAAATACGCAGACGCACAAATATAGGGAATGCGCATGAAGACTGCAAAGGCGATCAGATGATTAGCCTGAATTGCACAACTAAACTCATGCACATAAATAACTGCTATTCGCTTCAGCGAACCAGCTGAACAGGCTGATGATTGGCTGAAGCTTGTCAGGGTACCTGTGAGTAGCATTAAATAAACTTACATATGTATCGCACAATATAATATTTGCTCAATTAGTTAAGGCAGGTCTCTTTAAAAGGATGCCATACAAAGACTTTCCTGTCTGAAGAGTGACTCATCCTAGAACACCTGGGGTCACAGAGACAAAAATCTGTACTCTAGTTCTTTGAAGCTAACAAGACTTCAGGATGACCAGAAAATGTAAATATCTATTATCTAGGTGTTAAATTGTCCCATACTGAGCTTCAAACCACCAACTCCGGATGTTGTGTTAGCTCCAAATGCCCTTGGTGATATGGGGAAGTTGAAAGCATCAAAATTGAGATTTTAAATTACAACTTATGTCTAATTTTCAGTTATGATGTACCTCAGTATTGTATAAATCTATATTTATGGATCTGAGAGAAATGCCTAACAGTAACATATTAGATAAGTATCTGCTGAATTGAGTGGGTAGCTATATTGGTGAATTTAAAATGTTTAGCAAACTGTTTCAGAATAAAAATACATTTTTTTTTTTCTTTAAATAAAAAGAGAGAAGCGCTCAACCTGGAAGCTTCTCTCTTTTTATTTATGCAAATTATGACACTTAGGGAAGTCTCCCTAAGTGTGATGCGGGAATCCAGACGTGGACCCGTTGCTCAGTGTGCCTAGAGGGATATAGCTGCACCTCACTGACGAGGCCCACAATAGGCTGAAACGTACGTCTGGGGTTTTGCTGTTTCTCTCGTTCAGAGAGGGATTGCCTGGTATTTCGGGACTGGACTGTACTGTGGAGTCAGGATCAGACTGATATACTTTAGGAAAGTTCTTCTCTGTGAAAGGCACGTTGAGCAAAAGGAGGCTTCTTCTTGGGTGGTAACTAGCCATTGAACAAGCTATTATGCTATTGTTCGTTCCCAGGTTGAGCGCTTCTCTTTTTTTTTTTTTTTTTTTTCTTTGTCTCAGGAATTCGGTTCCAAATAAATTAATGTGTGCTAAATAAGCAGTCCTATAACTATTTGTCATAAACATAAGTCCATGCACTCAAAAATATTAAGAAATATGTCCCAGGTTTATATAATATTTTAAATGAACATATGATTGTATATTTAAAATAAATAACATATATTCTTTTGTTTTTTAAACATCTGATGTACAAATTTAGGTTCCAGATATGACTATAGATACTGATATTTGAATGCCTATATAATGTGTGCCCTGAATCATATAATATAGCTTATGCACTAAGTATTAATAATATCCACAGATATGCAATATTTATAGTAAATGGAATAAGATCAGATACAAAAATATCTATCTAATTAAATTACTACAGAATTCTATTGCAGGTATCTATATAATATAAGATGATAACTGGAAAAGGTGGCAATATTATATCAGACTATGAACTAAAATATATTAATTAAATTCATACAGAAAATATTAAATTAAAATCCTTTTAAGTGCCATAATAGAAATATACCTTTTAAAATACATCTCTTGAGACATTGTCGGTAGGAAGTATGTATTATGCACAGGTATAATATGTAAATGTATAGAAATACATAATAAACCAATATACTCATGTTTGGACTTATAAATATGTGCTCAGTTAGATTAAATGGGCCATGTATGGAACATATAGTTTATTAAAGCTAGGAAATTATGAGGGTATTAAATAGGCATTTGATTTTACTTGTTGCCCTCTGGTGTTCAATATGGGAATTACATGCCTAGTGATTTTCACTAGGCATAAGTGACTATTTGCAGGTAAGGTAGTGTTTATACAAAAGTGCTAGTATATATATTTTTACACATACTGACTTTACTATCCCTTTAAATAATAAACATTTTTTTTTTTTTTTTTTAAAAGAAACGTTTTTATTGAGGACATATTTTTAACATACAACCTTTCTCAAATAAGGATAAAAACAGTGTCAATATTCAGCAATGCATGAAAGGTACATTTATGTGTGCAGGGTTCTGTAAATGTAAACAACAAATGAGAATGTAAACTTCTCCCTGTTAGGAAGTCCTCGTTTTTACAGAGGTCACCTTTTGAATATACAATGAACTTTCAGGGGTATACAATCATATATCATTATTCTACAAAGGTGCTATCCTTAGGACAACAAACCAGTCAATGGAAGTGAACAAATAGTGTAATTTAAGTTATTATGGTACATCACAGACTCCTATTAGTATGGGGGGCCCTCTGGCCCCTCTCCGCCTTCTATCTGCTAATTAGTACGCTAGGCTACCATCTTAGCTTCTAAGGAGGTGTACGGGTAGGAGGCAAGTAAGGGGTTAGGGGTTGAAGTGGCTGGAAGGGATACTTTCCTATTCATCTCCCTATTCCTGAGTATTTAGGTGGGGGTTATGCGAGTCAGCATGGATTCCCAGGGTTCCCAAATTAAGCAGTAATTGTTCAACTGTCCTCGTTCCCTAGCAACGTAATTTTCCATATTTTTAATATAGTTCACAACCTCTAATACACTCTGTAGCCTGGGAGGTTGGCTCTTTTTCCAATTCCTAGCTACAAGCAATTTAGCAGAGATAAGGATATATATCAGAAGATTTTGCTTGGTTTTGGGGAGTTTGTCTACACCTAGATGCAATATGGCCAGAGCTGGGCTCAAGGTTGGTGTTAACTCCAATTCTTTACAGATCTTTTCTACTTTCTGCCAATAAGTCATCAATTTAGGACAGGTCCACCAAACATGGATGGGGGACCCCGGCTCTCCGCACTCCCTCCAGCACAACTGTGAGTGTTCAGGGAAAAGTTTCTGTAATTTTGTGGGCACTAAGTGCCATCTGGTGATTACTTTTAAGTATAACTCGTATAAAGTGATGCAATGGGTTGCCTTTTTCGTTAAACTAATGGCTTTGCCCCAGGAATCTGGTGCAAATGTAGCTTGCAAGTCTCTCTCCCAAGCATCCATATGAATTGTTTTGGGAGTAGTCTCTTCCTCTATAAGACAGTGATAGTGTACTGTGAGGGGTTTATGTTGTTGGGTATTGGCTATCCACCATGTCTCCCAAATGGTCAGGTCTCTCAATGAGTCGCCCAAAAAGCCCCAGGATTTCATTAGGGTACGAAGTCTCAGTAAGTCAAATTGGAGTTTGGGGGTCAGTGTAGGAAGGTCCAGCATGTCCCTGTGTGTTCTTAACTGCCCATTACAGTAAAAGTCTCCCACGGTGTTTATGCCCGTAGTAGCCCATGCGTTAAGATGTGTGTTAAGTAGTCCCACTAGGAGACCCCTTATTGGATGTATTGGTGAGGGGTGCGGGGCCACTAATGTATTGTGTCATAGCTTAGTCCAAGCTTCTTGGCACCCTTTCACTATGTTGTTAGCGATGTGGACTTTGGTTTGCCAATGTGGGGGTAGCCAAAGCAAATCTTCTAGGTAAATGTATGCTGGCAGTGAAGCCTGCTCTAGTTCTCTCCACCTTGTTGGGGGGAGATCTTTACCCAATTGCTGTAGCATGGGTTAGCATTGCCGCTTCATATTTTCTGATGCTGGGAAGACCAAGGCCTCCTCTCTCTATCGGCATTTGTAGGATATGTGCAGCTACCCGAGGTCTTTTGTCATGCCAAGTATATGAGTTAAAGAGGGTCTGGAACTTCCTTATCAGTGTACATGGGACTGGTATCAAAATACAGCGGAACAAGTAGGTGAGCTTTGGTAATATCATCATCTTAAGAGCCGCTATTTTGCCCATCCAAGATATTTCACTATATCTCTTAGAATTAAGCTCCGAAGTGACGGCCTTTAGCAGCGTATCAAAGTTTTCCTTGATCACTACTGACTTTTTATGGGAAAGAAAGACTCCCAAGTGACAGATTCCTTTGCCGGACCACTTGAAGGAGTAGGCAAGCTGGACCGCTTCCCTTTCATTCTGTGGGATATAATGGAGTAGGCCTCTGTCTTGGCCACATTCAGTTTGTAATAAGAAATTTCCCCGAATTGTTCGAAAAGGATCATCAGCGGGGGGAGGGAGTCAATCGGGTCTGAAAGAAAGACCGTGAGGTCATCTGCAAATAATTCTAGCTTCTGATGGGTATCATGCATCTGCACGCCATGAATCAGTTTTGACTCTCTAATTGCAATTGCCAGGGGTTCGATAGCTAGGACGAATAGCAGGGGGGAGAGAGGGCATCCCTGCCTGGTTCCGTTACTGATTGTGATTTTAGGGGAGCAGAATCCCAATCCCCTAACAACTGCAGTAGGTGCCGAATATAATGCCTTGGTCGCTGTAATGAAAGGGTCCGGTATCCCGAATGCTGATAAGGTTTGAAATAAGTAATCCCACCTCACCGTGTCAAAAGCCTTCTCGGCATCTAGTGACAGGGTGAGTACAGGAAGTCACATATCCGTAGCCTCTGAAAAGATATTTAAAAGGCGCAGAGTATTATCGGTGCCCTGTCTCCCCTGGACAAAACCCACTTGATCTAGATGTATAATTGTCTGTAGGTGCTTCCCTAGTCTATTTGCCAATATTTTAGCATAGATCTTGGCGTCCACGTTGATGAGTGAAATGGGCCTATAGCTGGAGCACTGTAGTGGGTCTTTACCTTCCTTGTGGATTGTGCTAATGTTCGCTTCTAAAAATTCCGCCAGGAAAGCACCCTTAGTTGCTGCGTTCTGAAACAATCTGAGTAATACCGGGGTTATAATCGGGCTGAGTACTCGATAGAACATTACCGTAAACCCATCTGGCCCAGGGGCCTTGTGAGGTGCAAGGTCTTTTATGGCTATT
This sequence comes from Bombina bombina, assembly GCF_027579735.1. Taxonomy (NCBI): domain Eukaryota; kingdom Metazoa; phylum Chordata; class Amphibia; order Anura; family Bombinatoridae; genus Bombina; species Bombina bombina. Next base: position 748,833,907 of record NC_069500.1, read on the forward strand.
TTGATCTCTGCTAATGTAAGCTGCCGTTCCAGCTCGGCCTTAGATTCCCCCGATAGGGTGGGCACAGGTAGTTTTTCTAGAAATCTGAGGATATTGCTATGGTCAGATTTGCCAGTCTCTTCTGAAGTCTCAATATTGTATAGGGAAGAGTAGTAATTAGCAAACGCAGCGCCTATTTCTTTGGGAGAGTGTACCACGCCACTGCGTGTCGCAATGTGAGGTATCCTTTTCTTTAGTGTACGCTTGCGAAGCTTGTTGGCCAAAAGTTTGCCCTATTTCCTTTGTGGTAGTACAATTGTTTAAGCTTATGTAAATTCTCCTGAACCCGTGACAAATCTCTCTTGTAGATTTCTTCCCTAATAAGTCCAATTTGGTGGGCTACTGGAGTACTAGGGCTCATTTTGTTCGTCTGTTCAAGGGTGCAGAGATCTCCATATAGCTTTGCTAAGGGCTGGCTACCGTCTTTACGTAGTCGGGCCGTTTTTTTAATAAAGTGTCCACGTAGGTACGCTTTAAGGGCGGCCCAAACCATGTTTATGTCTGTGATTCCTGTGTCGTTATGTGATAGAAACTCCTTCACAACCTCCCTGGAGTGCTGGTAGTTCTATGTCTGATAGCCATTGCTCGGGGAGTCTCCATGGGGGCCTATTAGTCAGGGCTTGTAGCTTAGTAAAATCTAAGTAGACCATGTCATGGTCTGGCCACGTACACGGTCTAATGTTGGGGTTAACAAGTTGGTCCAGGGACCACGAGTCACAGAATATATAATCCAATCTGGAGTATGAATTATGGGCTTTTGAGTGGTGTGTAAAATCTTTTACTGAGGGTGCCAAACATCTCCAAGCGTCATAGAGGTTGTGTTGGTATATGAGTTTCCGAAAGGCGTTGGAGGTAGATGAAATGTTTCTGTCAGAGTGTGTTGTGAGGGTGGACTGTTTGTCTTTGGCTGGGTCCCAGACCATGTTGAAGTCCCCCCCCCAATGATTAGGTGTCCCCTTTTTAATCTGATCTATATGCGCTAAAAGTTTACGGAGAAAGGGAACTTGTTTGGAATTAGGTGCGTACAGTGAGACCAATGTGAATAGTGTATCATTGAGCGACCAAATAAGTATCAGAAACCTACCCTCACTATCTCTTTCAACATATTCCGCTTTAAAGGACAAGTCTCTACTGATCAAAATGGCAACTCCTTTATTCTTGCCTTCTGAATTGGAGGCAGTTTCACACACTGGGTAATGCCGGGAGATCCCAGAGGTCCGAGCTTCCCCCATCCAGTGCGTTTCCTGTAGAAACATGATGTGAATTTTGTGTGCTAAGATATAGTGCTGCAATAGTTTCCTCTTAGTGGGGGAGTTTAAGCCTTGCGCGTTCAGTGTAGCTATGCGTATGGGGGTCATTATGAGAGTGGTGGAAGGGCTGCCTGGGTTACTAAGGGTAAAAGATCAGTCTAGTAGCCAGATGCAGGGGTCTAGTCTTACACTGTAAGGGCTAGGAGTACGTGATGTATTTTTAAATGAGAGGTATTGCAAAAGAAAACCTCTATGACTGGTCAAAAGTGGTAAGTATAAACTTTCGCAATGAGTGCACCAACCGGTCTATGCCGGTGGGGCACAACTAATATGTTGGGTGGGGAGCTAAGCGGAGAGGGGTCCATGGCCCCGCCGGCCTAAAATATAGGTTAAAAATCTGTGGGGAAAAAAAGCATATGTATTGCATATGTATGTCATACGTGATAAAACATTCAGTGCTGTAAACCTTAAAATATAAACATTACCTCAACAGGAGGAACCTTAAACGGTACTAATCAATATAGCGGAAAGTAATTGGGGGTGTAATAACTACTATTCCCTTGTTAGGCATTATTTAATCCACTGTGCCTTGTATGGAGCCCTATGTGTTGCATAACCAGGCTCTCGCTAGGGGTGCAATGTGTGCTATGTCGTATTTAGACTGACTAGAAGGGAGGTTAAAGGTGTAGTCTGGGATGCTCTGTGCTGCAGACATTTAGCTCGTTAACAGACGGGGGCATTGCTCAGTCAGTTAGAAGACGTCTAAAAGATTTGGGTCTCAAGAGGGTATTGAGCTTGCACTATCTTATGGGTCGCTAACTGTGGACCTGCAGGTCGTGGCAGTCAGGAAGTTACAGCTAAGGATCTCAGGAAGGGCAAGCTGGTCGTCTAGTAAGGCTACAGTAGTTAAATTAAGTGTCTCAGTAATCTCTGTATAGGTCAAGGCTTAACAGGGGGTATTAAGATATGGCATGGTCAGGGTGTTTATCCGACTCCTGATTTTAATCCCTAGGGTAATGGTAGTCATATACTCAATGGAAGCACTCAGATACAAGTTCAAACTACTCTAAATGTCTCCCGCAATCAAATGCTGAAGGGAACAGTATAACATAACATGCGTACAATCAATTACCTAAATATACAATTCAGTGCAATAAAATAACATCAAATGTGTTATTGGTAACAGGGAGCAAACATGTTCAAAGTCTATGGCTAGTGTCCATTACTTAGGTAAAAGAACAAACTATAACATGTAATTGCTTTGATCTCACCCATCTTCATTTCGTTTAGTCTGTAAGATCGTCCTTGAGCTTTAGGGAATATTCCCTCCTGCGACGATTCATTTTCTCCTTTCAAAGAGTACAGCAAGCAGAGTATGTAAGCAGGCTCTCTATGTGTCTGTATCCTGATGCGGACCTACAGGGTCTCTAAGCTTCTTGAGGGTCTCATTGGATTTTCCAGCAGTGCCAGTAAGTCTTTGTGGTAGTGGTTTCCATGGTGGAGCAGATGCTCTCGGGCCAGTGCCCATTTCTGGATCAGTAGAGCGATCTTCTCCATCCGTGGGGAGCAAGTCCCATTTTTTCAGCAATTCACGCGCCTGCTGGGGGGTAGTGGCCATGTATTGGTGGCCATATTTTGTAATAAAAAGTCTTACTGGGAACCCCCCCCTGTACTTTAGATCCCTCTCTCTCAGTATTTTGGTAAAGGGCTGGAAGTGCCTGCGAAGCTGTAGTGTGTGGGTAGAAAGATCTGGGTAGATTTACAGTCCAGTATATTCCTCAGGTAGGTGCTTATCTCTAGCTAGAGCTCTGAGAATTTTTTTCCTGTATGTATAGTAGTGAAATCTCGCTATTACATCTCTTGGTTGGCCACCATCCGCTGATCGTGCTCTGTGCACTCTGTCTATGAGAGTCTCAGTACTTGTCGCAGGTCCCAACACCGCTTCGAATAGCCCATGCAGACATTTCTCTAAGTCTTGTGGTAAAACTGATTCCGCTATGCCTTTAATGCGTATATTATTACGGCACGATCTATCCTCTAGATCCGCCAGCTTCAGTTCTAAATCCGTAATTTGGATGGCGAAGGATTGGGAGTAGCTAAGGAGATTGGTGTGATCTATTGCTAGATCTTCCTGTTTGCGCTCCAGCGCGTCTGTTCGCTCCCCTATGAGGCCAATATCTCTCTTCAAATCCGCATGCGATCTGTCGAACCTCTTAGTTAGGGAATCATGATGCGAGGCTAATAAAGATTGAATGGCGTCTATCATATTGTTATTAGAGCTGTTGGTTGCCCCTAGAGCTTGTGAAGCTTTTTGTATTAATGCTGATCCGGTCTGGGTGTCTGAGGCACTACCTGTATCTGAGTATTCATCTTCTGATCTCGTCTGGGCTGTACCAGAACGATGTTGGAAATTATCTGTTACAAACTGCTATTTGTAACTGGCCCTTTAAATGGAAAATTGCCCTGCTTCCCTGGATTTTGGAGAAGCCTATTTGCCAGCCTCCTTCCTCATGACTATGGCCCCTGGAAGATTGTGCCCCTGAGAACATATTAACTTTTATTGGGTGTGTATGGCCCTTTAAGAACCGTCTGGGGACATATTGTGACTTTGGTGAACAATGCCCCTTTAAGACTATGTCCCCAGACCTGTAAAATAGCTTGTCCCTGGCTTTCTCCCACTTGGTTCAGTGAATGGGACTTGCTGAGCCAGGTGCCACACAGGCAGAGTGTTCCACAGAGGGGGAGCACTATTACAGAGGCATTGGTTTTCATTGTGTGCCATTAAGAGTTAATTTTGTTGAGCTTCAAGAAGCATTCTAAATACAAGTTTGCTGGGATCAGCTCTAATTAAGTTTAGTGATAAAACATTCCCATTGTCTAATCAGACTGCTAGTGATAAGGTGGACTGCATTGTTTTATTGTGTGTAATGTTATCTGCTGAAGTAATGTTGTGGCCTGTAAAAGGGCGTTGTCTCTATCTAAATGTATCATATGTGTGATTGGGGATTTTATGCCTCCCCCTGAGAGTGTCTTTTTTTGCATGTAACCTCAATAAAAAGCAGGCTGTGTGCTCCAGCACATGAGACCTATTCTGACCCTCTAACTTGCAGCTTTGACTTATGTTTGTAGGGTACAGCTATAATCACTACAGGGATTGCTATGCTCTTCATACTCCCTTAGTTACAGGGATTGCTACAGAAGGAAGAGGTTCACCTACTGGAGCCTGGTCATAGGTCCAGGGCGCAGAGCAGACGGCGAGATACCAGCCCAGCAGCGGTGGTTCGTAGAGTCTGCATTACGTATGGTGGCTACGCAGTAGTTATAGTGTCTACGGTGCTGCTGCTCCTTTGGTGAGCGCTAGGAGCATCCCTTTCTACGGTCCAACTTCCAGCCAGCCTGGAGGCAACCGTAACATTATCCACAACGGTTCTTTTTGGCGTGGCATGGGGTTTTTGCTTTCTTTTATGGGCCTGCGACATCCTGCTATTATGAGGAATGAGACTGTCTATTGGTACTTGTGTGCTACTGCTGAGAGTCTGCTTATTTCACATATGCTAGTGTGAGTACATTGGCCGGCGGGGCCACAAACACTTAGGGTTTAGTTACATGTTGTTATGGATTGATCTCTTCAGAGAAAGAGAAATGTTCTGGTAAGGACAGCTTAATCTGGGAGCCTTTCGGTCAGATGCCCTGTCTTGTATGGATAATTATATAGACTGTGGGAGAGGGTTATCCCTCTTTCATGGAATGTGTTCTCTATGTAATTTTAGCTCCTATTTCATAGAGCCAGACATATGATAATTGCAGCTTTTAATATATACCCCACTCCCTAGGGGATGTGTCTCCTTTCGACGAAGCGGGCAAAGGGGATGAGGATATGACCCACCTGTGAGATCAGGTGGGAAATGGCAGGGAGAGGGGTTAAAGTTCACAATAGCTGGTGCAGCAGGTATAATACAAATCACAAAGTGTGCTCTCCAATTGCCCCGGTCAGTCTCCTGATGTAGTTCTTGTGCAGTATGGTATTTCAGAGGGCTAATGGGATGTAGCGTTGGTATAATCCTGTGCAGGCTTTTATATATAGAAGACACTCCTTTCTTATGTGATCTCTGGGTCAGGTGGGCATGTGGGGTGTTCACCTCACTACCAGATCATGTTGTTACAGAGTGTCTTGGGCCCAAGTATAGATTTGGGGTGGGATAGTCTAGGTTCAGATGGGCACTGCACAGGTTAATGGGAGCAAAGTTCACTTAGGAGCTGCACATGTGCGTCTGAGATAATGTCCCCCCTAACAACAATTATGGAGTAAGAAAGGATTGCTGAAGTTGCCGGCTGAGGCTGTAATTAAGTAAGCTGCTAATTTAGGCTCTGCAGCGGACAAGCATTGTATCACCTTTCAGAACTTTCTCACTGTTCATCAATAAGCATGCTGGGCGATATGTATAGCTGAGCTGCTTACACTTCTGATCTTAATGCCTCCCCACACAGTTTTTATCTTGCGGATCAGCTGCTGAGCCTGCCTGAACTGCGTATATGTTATGTACGCTTTTTGAGAGTCCCCTTAAGTGTATTGAGAGTGGGTGCCCAAAGTGTGGTCCTGTTGCTGTTCTATAGGTGTTCAGGGTTACACAGTGTGTCGATGCTTTGACTCACCCAGTTCGTTATGTAGACCGCCTCTACTGCCGGGACTCCGGTCCCCACAATCCGATAAATGCGACCAAGCTGTCACGGGGGTTACAGAGCGCTAGGCCCAATATGGCGGCCGTTTGCACCAAGACTATAGCCAGTTCACCTCGGGCCTGTCAGGGCGAATGTCCACGAGCGGGTAAGCAGTCAGGGCAGGCTCCTGACCTCACACAAGTTATCACTGGTGTCTCTGCCGAAGGGTCTAATAGGCTGCTGCTCCAAATTGATCTCTGAGAGTCTGAGGTTGCCGCGATTGCGGTCTGGTGGGACAAGTATCGGAGCAAACTTCTGTGGATCACCGGATGCAGGAGGGAAGTATGTCTGTCTCAGCATTCACTCCGGAGCGGAGCCCCGACCCTCCGGAGTCGTGTACTGTAGTCAGGCTGTGCTGAGATGCGGCTCCTGAGTTGTGAGCGGTGGAAGTCCGGCGTATATTCAATGCTCTCAATGTTTCAGGTTTCCCCAAATAGATGGGTATAATCTTGGTATCAGTTTAATCCCTAAGCTAAGTATCATCTTTTGCAGTAAAGTGGGGTAAAGTTTGTGGGTTTTTAAGCCCTAATAGTAAGTTATTGAACTTTTCACTGGAGAGCTCTGTGGATGTGCTGCTACTCAGCTCCGTGGCTAGCTCCGCCCCATAATAAACATTTTTAAAGGGACATGAGTCAAAATTATGATTCTCAAAGAGCATGTAATTTAAAGACATTTTTAAATGCACTTCTGTTTTCAAATTTACTTTGTTCTTGTGAGATCCTTCATTGAAAAGCATATGTAAATATCGTCATCATTGCACTACTTGAAGCTAGCTGATGATTGGTGGCTACACACATTTTTCTCTTGTCATTGACCCACCAGATGTGTTTTTGCTAGTTCCTAGCAGTGCTTTGCTGCTCTAAAGCTGACTTTAACTATCTGTTTAATCCTTTTGCAGAGGTTAAACTCATAACTATATGAAAACAGTTCGATAATAAAATATTCTAACATGTGAGACCATTTTCTCTTTGAAATAAGCAGAGTGAATAGCCATTTTGTTCAAATGATGGACAAAGGTCTGAAAATTGTGAATGATACAGGAATTAGACTGAAAACTTGTTGTTTGGCTTGGAATTTGGGAAGTATACGATCTACAGATAGGAAGACATATATATATATACTTTTGCCATTGCAGTGGGGGATAAACCAGTTGAAATCAGTAGTGGATATCTTTTTATATCCTCACCACTAGTGTGGTTTTCATGATGAATGTACAATATATTGCCTGTGTATGAGACATGATTGAAATGAGAAAGTGTTTGTGTTGTGTAGAGGAGACATAATAGGGTTGTGTGGTTATTGGTTACATCACATCACGTTTCAATTTATAGAGAGTATAAATGAACTTGTTTTGAGATACTCATTTATATAATTTTTTTTTTTTTAACCAGGACCTAATAGGATGTACCAGCCTTCTGCTGAGGGTGTCGTATAAATGCAGGAGTGATGGTGAAAAGTTGACAAAACATTCTTGGTTTCTTTCTTTGAGTATAAACTTTTAACCTGCAAAGGTGTTTAGGGACATACTTTGTGTAATATTACTTATACTGTATATACTCATTTTGAGGTTTGAAATTACCTGGGAGACTGGGTCCAAAGACTTTATGACTGGCTCCTAACTTTTTTGGGATTAGTCTACATAAATCTATGTATAAATACCTTAAAATGTATTTGGCGCCTTAATATTTTGGTTTTCTTATAAGTTTTATGTAAATTTGACAACATTTGTCAGTGCATCAATTCCACCAGAACGTACAACTTTAAATAACTTTCAGATTTACTTCTGTTATCATATTTGCTTCATTCTCTTGGTATTCATTTTTTGATCTGGGAACTAGCTGAACGCGTCTTTTATATTGGCTCATATATGTGCAGTTACCAATCAGCCGCCAGCTACTCCTGAGCCTACCTAGGTATGCTTTCAACAAGGACACCAAGAGAAGGAAGCATACATCATAAAAGGCAGTTATTAATCAATACGCTGCTGCTTTGCAGTGATACCCCGTATTTGACTGTTCTCTTCAAACAGTGCTTTGCTGTGGCTGCACTGTGTACACAATGCAGCCAGAGCAAAGTGCTGTTTAAAGAGAACAGCCTGTTGTGAAGTATCGCTGCAAAGCAAAAGTGCCAACGGTTCCCTCATGGGTCCCATTTTCTGCGATGACATCTCAAATCACAGCATGTTCTGCCTTAGGGAATAGGAAATGGCCCTACTATAATATTCAGGAAAAATAAATCTTTAAAAAATATGCTAGCTCCCAGTAAACTTAAGAAAAGTATTAAACAGAAAAACTGATTAGAAAAAGCTGTGAAGGCTGTTTACATGCCTACAATTATAATAAACCCACTCACATTGTTAAATCTAAATCAAACGATAAGGAATGCAAAATTAATTATTTAACAAACTGTAAGAGTGACTTCATAATATATCTATTTGAATGCAGCTGTGGCCTCCAATATATATACTGTAGGTCGCTCAAAAAGAATATATAAGACAAGATTATTTGAACATATAAAAAACATTGAAACAGGTTTCAAGGGCCATAATCTTTCAGACCATTATAGCAAACATCATAATAAAAATCCTAAATACTTAAAAGGGACTACTCTTGAGTTCATTCCCCCGGATAAAAATAGGGGAGAGCGCATGAAAAAATTAAGACAAAGGGAGACATATTGGATTCACTACCTAAATACTCTGTCATCTGCTGGTTTGAATAAGAACATTGATATAGTGGAATTCTTATGAATAACGACCAGCACCAGAGATTTAGACAATGGAAACTATCTGCATGGGTCATTTCTAATAACAGTATTGTACAAGTATTTTAGTATCATTGTTTTTAGTATAGTATTTTTCTTGTATTCTATTTTTTATATTGCATATATACATGGAAGCTTTGTGAAGGGAATTTGGCCCTAGTGAAATTAGATTGACTAGATATATGTTCGGGTCGGGCTTTGCAACATTAGATACAGGTACCTATAAGAGTTCATCTATATATATATTGAGTGTGTATTTACCATGTAGTTCCATTCTTTCAAAATTCTGAGAACTATCCTATTAGTCTTTGAAAAGTAGTTAAGAATGGAGGTGTATAGATGTCCCCGGAAAAATTTCTTAAAGAGAACACACTTAAAGCAACTAGCGAAAGCAGAAACAGGTTACTCCCTCTCACCTAAGTACAATATAGCTTACATACTAAGAGCAATTGGGTAGATTCTAACTTCTAAAGAAATGTATATGTTTCATATTTTTTGTGAAAATTAATTTTCTGTATTGTAACAATTCCCTTTTTTTAATAAGTTGTCTTCCACCTCCTATGTGAATAGACCATCTGTTTATGCTAGACAAAACAACATGGATATATATCGGTCATTTTGTATAGAATGATTAGCAACTTTTGATTGTAATGTTTAAAGGGACACTGAACCCAAATGCTTTTTCTTTCGTGATTCAGATAGAGCATGCAATTTTAAGCAACTTTCTAATTTACTCCTATTTTCTTTCATGTAATTGGCAAGAGTCCATGAGCTAGTGACGTATGGGATATACATTCCTACCAGGAGGGGTAAAGTTTCCCAAACCTCAAAATGCCTATAAATACACCCCCACCACACCCACAATTCAGTTTTACAAACTTTGCCTCCTATGGAGGTGGTGAAGTAAGTTTGTGCTAGATTTCTACGTTGATATGTGCTTCTTAGCTCTTTTGAAGCTCGGTTCCTCTCAGAGTGCAGTGAATGACAGAGGGAAGTGAAGGGAGTATTACCTATTGAATGCAATGGTCTTCCTAACGGGTATCTATTTCATAGGTTCTCTGTTATCGGTCGTAGAGATTCATCTCCTACCTCCCTTTTCAGATCGACGATATACTCTTATATACCATTACCTCTGCTGATTCTCATTTCAGTACTGGTTTGGCTATCTACTTTATGTAGATGAGTGTCTTTGGTAAGTATGTTTCTTTTATTTAAGACACTCTCAGCTATGGTTTGGCACTTTATATTTAAATTCTAAATATATGTTTGTACTTATATTTGCCATGATTCAGGTTATCGGTATATTTCCTTTTTGCAGACTGTCAGTTTCATATTTGGGAAATGCATATAAAAAAAAAAAATTCTTACCTGAAATTTTCAAATTGACTCTCTTTCTAAATTGCGGGCTGCTTTAAATGCTTTAATTTATTGCACCATTCTTGGCGCGAGAATTACGTTTCTTGACGTAACTTCGTAATTTCCGGCGTCTTAGTTGGCGCCGAGTTTTTTTCACGTGGTTGCATCATCTATGACGCACGTGTTTGTTGCAGACGTTTTTGGCGGCAAAAAATATTTTGTCAGTTGTTGGCGTCATACTTGGCGCCAAACTTTTGACATTATTTATGAATTCATTTCTTTTTGCTTCTGGTTTCCAGAGGCTTATTTTGTTTTGCATTTCTTCCCATTCCTGAAACTGTCATATAAGGAAATTGATATTTTGCTTTATATGTTGTTTTTTCTCTTACATTTGCAAGATATCTCAAAACTGTTCCTGTATCAGAAAACACTGTTGGATTCCTGCTGACATATCAGTCCTACCAAAGCTAAGTTCATTTATTTTAATGTTATGAATTTTTATCTTTAGCTATGGTTTGTAATAAGTTATCATGATAAACTTTTACATGCAGAGAAAATGTCCATCAGTATTAATGCATTGTCTGTTGCTATTCTTTTAACATCTAATGTACTAGTTATACCTGGGAATTTGTAAGAATATTTTTCTGATTCTATTCAGAAGGCTTTGTCTGCCATCCCGCCTTCTAATAAAATGTAAAGGTCTTTTTTAAACCTCTCATTTTAGTTGATGAATTTTCAAATGACCGACAACATACTGAATTATCCTTCTCTGATGAGGATTTATCTGATTCAGAATATCCTTCATCAGATATTGACACTAACAAATCTTACTTTTTTATTTTTAAATGGAGTACATTTGTTCTTTGTTGAAAAAGTGTTGATTATATTGGATATTGAGGAGACTAGTCCTCTTGATTTTAAGGCTAGCTATCATTTAAATTCTGTTTATTAACCTCCTGTGGTTACTTCAGAGATTTTTTCCAGTTCCTAATACTAGGGAATGGAATAGGTCTGGTACTTCTTTTATTCCTTCTTTAAGGTTTTTAAAAAATTGTATCCTTTGCTAGCAGTTTGGAGTTTTGGGAAAAGATCCCCAAAGTTAATGGGGCTATCTCTACTCTTGCTAAACGTACTACTATTCCTATGGAAAATAGTATTTATATTAAAGATCCTTCAGATGGGAAACTTGTATCTTATCTAAGGAAAATTTAATTTATTTTCAGGTCCTTTTCTTAGGCCTACAATTTCTTTGGCTGATGTTGCAGCTGTTTCACCTTTTTTAGTTGGAAACTTTAGTGCAACAAGTATCGGATTATGATTTGTTTAGCATTATTAACTTTATTCAACATGCTAATAATTTAATTTGTGATGCAATATTTTGATATTATCAAAATTGATGTTAAATCTATGTCTTTAGCTATTTTAGCTAGAGGAACTTTGTGGCCTAAATCTTGGAATGCTGATTTGATTTCTAAATCCAGATTTCTATTTTCTTTCCTTCCAAGGTAATACATTATTTGGTTCACAGTTGGATTCAATACTTTCAACTGTTACTGTGGGGAAGGGAGTTTTTTTTGCCTCAAGATTATGTTCTAAGGGTAAATCTTAAGCTTTATTTCCATTTTTGTTCTTAATAAAGAACAGAAACCTAATTCTTCCCCAAGTAATATGTTTCTAATTGGAAGCTTTCTTCAAAATGGAATGAATTCAAGCCATTTAAGAGATCAAAGCCAGCCCCCAAATTCGCATGAAGGAGCGGCACTTATTCCAGTTTAGCTGGTAGGGGGCAGGTTAAGATTTTTCTAAAGTTGTTTGGTTCAATTCAGTCCCAATTCCTTAGATTGGGGTACAGACTAGGATTCAGAGTAAGACCGCCTGTGAGAAGTCTTTTTCTCTCTCACATATTCCAGCAATCCCAGTAAAGGCTCAGACTTTCCTGAAGTGTGTTTCAGACCTGGAGTTATCTGGGGTATTCATACCAGTTCCGTTTCAGGAACGGGGTCTGGGGTTTTATTCAGAACTATTCATTGTCCCAAAGAAAGAAAATCTTTTGAATTGTCATGTAAGAGTACCATCTTTCAGAATGGAGATTATAAGGTCTATTCTGCCTTTTGTTCAGCAAGGGCATTATTTGCCCAAAGTAGACTTACAGGATGCATATCTTCATATTCTGTTTCATTCAGATTATTTTCATTTTCTGAAATTCTCTTTTTTTGGACAAGCATTACCAATTTGTTGCTCTTCCTTTCTGGCCTAGCGACAGCTCTAGGAATCTTTTCAAAGGTTCTCGGTGTTTCCTTATTTGGACGATATCTTGGTACTTGCTCAGTCTTTTCGTTTGCAGAATCTCATATGATTCAACTTATGTTTCTTCAAAGACATGGTTGGAGGTTCTTTTTAACAAAAAAGTTCATTGATTCCTCAGACAAGGGTCACCTTTTTAAGGTTTCCAGATAGATTGTGTCAATGTCTTTGTCTCTAACAGACAAGAGACAATTTATATTGGGTTCAGTTTGTCGGTCTCTATTATTTCCTTCAGTAGCTATATGCATGGAAGTTTTAGGTCTCATGACTACACCATCTGTCTCAATTCCCTTTGCTCATTTTCATATGAGACCTCTCCAGTTTTTAATGCTGAATTAATGATGCAGGGATTTTACTAGGATATCACATTTAATATCCTTGAATCCCAATATTCAACTATCTCTGTCTTGGTGGTTAGATCACCATCGTATAGTTCTATGGGTCTCTTTGGTTTATCCAACCTGGACTATGATCACAACAGATGCGAGTTTTTTAGGTTGGGAAGCTGTCTGGGGATCTCTGACAGCACAAGGGGTTTGGAAATCTCAAGAGGCGAGATTACCAATCAATATTTTGGAACTCGGTGCGATTCTCAGCGCTCTTCAGTTTTGGCTTCTATTGAAGAGAGAGACGTTTATTGGTTTTCAGACAGACAATGTCACAACTGTGGCGTATGTCAATCATCAGGGTGGGACTCATAGTCCTCAGGCTATGAAAGAAGTATCTTGGATACTTGCTTGGGCAGAATCCAGCTCCTGTCTAATTTCTGCGGTCCATATTCCTGGTAAAGACAATTGTAAAGCGGATTATCTCAGTCGTCAAGCTTTACATCCGGAAAAGTGGTCTCTTCACCCAGATGTGTTTTTTTCAATTTGTTCAGATGTGTGGGCTTCCAGAAATAGATCTGATGGCATCTCATCTAAACAAGAAACTTCTCAGGTACCCTATACAGGTCCAGGGATCCTCAGGCGGAAGCAGTGGATGCATTGACACTTCCTTGGAGTTATCATCCTGCCTATATTTTTCTGCCTCTAGTGCCTCTTCTTCCCAAAGTGATTTTCAAAATCGTCATGGAGCAATCGTTTGTGTTTCTGGTGGCTCCTGCATGACCGCACAGGTTTTGGAATGTGGATCTTGTTCAGATGTCCAGTTGCCAACCTTGGCCACTTCTATTAAGGCCAGACCTTATAACTCAAGGTTCGTTTTTCCATCAGGATCTCAAATCATTTAATTTGATGGTATGGAAATTGAACGCTTAGTCATAGAGGTTTCTCTGACTCAGTGATTAATACTATGTTGCAGGTTCGTAAATCTGTGTCTAGAAAGATTTATTATCGAGTTTGGAAGACTTACATCTCATGATGCTCTTCTCATAAATTCTCTTGGCATTCATTTAGAATTCCTAGAATTTTACAGTTTCTTCAGGATGGTTTAGATAAGGGTTTGTTTGCAAGTTCTTTTATAAGGACAAATCTCTGCTCTTTCTGTTCTGTTCCACAGAAAAGTTGCTAAACTTCCTGATATTCATTGTTTTTGTACAGGCTTTGGTTCGTATCAAGCCTGTCATTAAAGGGACAGTACACTGTAAAATTGTTTTTCCATAAATGTATTTTAAATGACTTGTTATACCAACTGCAGAGTATAAAATATTCGAGAAATTGCATTTTCAGGTTTATTTGTGTATATGAAGTAGCTGGTTTAGTGCTTTGAAACCACAGCCTATTACAATGGGTTGAGCTTCAGGTAATATCAGATCTCATTGTGTTATCACTTTTATGTACACAGACTTGCTTCCTTATCTTATATTTGTCTGGAACACCAAAGCTCAATACATAGAGAGAACAATGGAAAATTATCATGCCCCCCACTGAGGGTGTAATCTCTTCTGCTGGCTGTATTTACTTAGGCTATTCAATAGCGTATACGCCAGTATCAAAACTTTCAGTATAGGTTGGGAAACCACAAGCTAAATCAGCTATTTCAAATGCTGAAATATGAGTAAAGGAGCTACTTGCAACCAATTTAATACACTCTAGCAGGTAAAAAGGATAATTGGGAATAATTTAAAGGGGAGAAAGTTTTTGGGTGAACTGTCCCTTTAAATCAATTTCTCCTCCTTGGAGTCTTAATTTGGTTTTGAAGGCTTTACAGGCTCCTCCGTTTGAGCCTATGCATTCTCTGGACATTAAATTACTTTCTTGGAAAGTATTGTTCCTTTTGGCCACCTCTTCTGCTAGAAGAGTTTCTGAATTATCTGCTCTTTCTCGTGAGTCTCCTTTTCTGATTTTTCATTAGGATAAGGCTGTTTTGCGGACTTCGTTTAAATTTTTACCTAAAGTTGTGAACTCCAACAACATTAGTAGAGAAATTGTTGTCCCTTCTTTGTGTCCTAATCCTAAGAATTGTCTGGAGAGATCTTTACATTCTTTGGATGTGGTAAGAGCTTTGAAATATTATGTTGAAGCTACTAAAGATTTCAGGAAGACTTCTAGTCTATTTGTTATCTTTTCTGGTTTTAGGAAAGGTCAGAAGGCTTCTGCCATTTCTTTGGCATCTTGGTTAAGGTTTTGTTTCTTCATGCTTACTTGGAGTCGGGTAAATGCCCGCCTCAGAGGATTACGGCTCATTCTACTAGGTCAGCTTGTACTTCCTGGGCTTTTAAGAATGAAGCTTTTGTTGATCAGATTTGCAAAGCAGCAACTTGGTCTTCTTTGCTTACTTTTACTAAATTCTACCATTTTGATGTTTTCTCTTCTTCAGAAGTAGTTTTTGTTAGAAAAGTACTTCTGGCAGCTGTTTCAGTTTGATTCTTCTGCTTATAATTTCAGTTTTTTTCATTATAAAGATTAAAACTTTTGATTTGGGTTGTGGATTAATTTTACAGCAGAATTGACTGTCTTTATTTTTGTCCCTCCCTCTCTAGTGATTCTTGCGTGGAGTTCCACATCTTGGGTATTTGCTATCCCATACGTCACTAGCTCATGGACTCTTGCCAATTACATGAAAGGAAACATAATTTATGTAAGAATTTACCTGATAAATTAATTTCTTTCATATTGGCAAGAGTCTATGAGACCCACCCTTTTTATGGTGGTTATGATTTTTTTTGTATAAAGCACAATTATTCCAATTCCTTGTTTATGCTTTCGCTCCTTTCTTATCACCCCACTTCTTGGCTATTCGTTAAACTGAATTGTGGGTGTGGTGGGGTGTGTATTTATAGGCATTTTTAGGTTTGGGAAACGTTGCCCCTCCTGGTAGGAATGTATATCCCATACGTCACTAGCTCATGGACTCTTGCCGATATGAAAGAAATGAATTTATCAGGTAAATTCTTACATAAATTATGTTTTTCTTCGTTCTCTTGCTATCTTTATTTGAAAAAGCTATTTTTTGGTTCAGACACGGGACAGCACTTGTTTATTGGTCGGTTAAATTAATCCACCAATCAGCAAGAACAACCCACGTTGTTCACCAAAAATGGGCTGGCATCTAAACTTTCATTCTTGCTTTTCAAATAAAGATACCAAGAGAATGAAGAAAATTTGATAATAGGAGTAAATTAGAAAGTTGCTTAAAATTGCATGCTCTAGACTAAGGGTGTGCATATTCACTGGTCTCACGATTCGGTTCGATTACGATTATCCTGTCAACGATTCGATTCCGCGATGCATCACGATTACTGCCCATGATTTTCATGAACTTGTTCTATTCCATATTTTTTATATATAATGTGTGTGTATATGTATGTGTATATGTGTGTATGTATGTATATATATACACACATACACATACACATACACATACACACACACACACACACACACACACACACACACACACACACACACACACACACACACACACAATGTGTGTATATATATATATATATATATATATATTGCACACACTTGTCTGGGGTTAACTGCCTGTGACTCTGGAGACAGCACAGCTTCCTGAGAGTGCTATAGCACCCAGGGCTGAGCATGTTGCAGGGTCATGGGATGTGTACCCAGTCCAATCTGAGAGTGCAGTTCCCTTACGTGTTTTGTATAATATATATTTTGTGTATAATATATAAATATATATATATTGTGTGTGTATATGTATGTATATATTATATATATATATATATATATATATATATATATATATATATATATATATATATATATATATATATATATATATATATATGTATATATGTATATGTATATATATATATATATATGTATATATATATATATATATATATATATAGATAGATGATATAGATGTGTGTGTATAATATATTGTTGCTTTTCCAGCCACTATTCAGCAGTGAAAATAATAAACTTGCCTGTGAGTAAAATGCTAGTTTAGACTTAATAGATAAGACATGGAATTTATTTTTCATATTTTGGAAACTTTATCCATGTTGTTAAAAAAGCCCTTTATAATCCTGTCTGTAGAATGACGGGCTATGCAAGCAAATTGCAATTGTCCCTGAAGTGCAGTATTATATGCTTATTATAATTGAGGGAGGGTATAATTGAAGCATATTGTAGGAAGAACAGTGAGTGAGTAGACTATCGTGAGTTTGACGGCTGTGCATAGAGATCAGTGGAGGGCATGGTGATCTCTTCTCGGAACAGCAGCACTGGCTTGTGAGCAGAGGGAGGGAGACCATTAATTGCTATGTGTGTGCCTGTGTTTTACCCGACCACCAACCTGAGGGCTTATCGCGGCATACTAAATATCACTGGCTGCTATGTGTGCCTGTGTATTGGTGCTATAGCGGGTACGTACGCTGCCTTAGAAATTGTCAAAAGCTATTTTCTGCATCCTGGGCTCATTTGGATGAGCTGCCTGGTTGGACGCATGAACAGAAAAGTGGTGTTGGTCCTGGAGGCAGGGTCACGTGACGTTGCAATGATTTCATTGACCCTGAATCGATTCGGATCTGCACTGCATCGATGCAGCATCGTTAACGGCTGCATCGCAATGCATCACAATTACGATTATTTTCAGCACCCCTACTCTAGACGGAGTTCCGGGGGTGGAGCCGGATAGCAAGTCACGCTGTGCACCTGCTCTTAGATCCCCACAACTCTGCTCCGTTGACAGAAGTCATTGACCCTCGCGTCTGGAAGCCTCTGTGGCTCAGGCAGGTAGAGCAAAGCCTGAACCACTTTAGTGCACCCGGTTCTCAGATGAGCGCTAAGAACACTGCGCTAGACCGGCAACATTGATCCTGTTAGTAGTGTGGAACCCTCCTGGGAGAGTTACCTGGCCTAATCACAGAGGTATAGCCCCCTCCCACTGGTGCTGCGTGTGGGGGACCTCTAGGAAAGACGCCCAGGTTTCTGAATTCTTGGAGCGGAGCCCCTGCTTTGCAAGGAAGTACAGAGGTTTCCTTCTTTTCCTCCCGGGCCTAAGCCCACCCCCCTCCCACCGGTGCTGCGTGAGGGGGGGTCTCGGGCGGTCTCCTGAGCAGAGTATCAACTCCTACCTGAGGATAAAGTTATCGCTTGGGTCTCCTATCTTGGCAGGCTCAAGAGGTGGTAAGCTGCAAGCCGGTTACCCGGAAGGGTCCAAACTTTTGAAATGCCGGGGTTTGAGGAGAGGTGGACTTTTACAGGTTCCAAGTCAAGATAAACAGCCCTAAGAGGGTATTAAAAGCCCCCCCCCACTCGACCCACCTATAGTCTTAACTGCCACTGCCCAGAAGAACAAGATCCCATTGCTTATTGGGACCCTGACTAGGGAAAAGAGAAAGAAGGGGAGATTAAGGGAAAAAAAAAAAGCTGGCCCTTAAGCCTGAACTATCCCTTAAAACCCCGGATTCCCCCAGAACTGTAAAACTTATTTTTTCTAACCCATCTAGCCCCTTCACTATAAGGATGAGCAAACAACAAAAAATAAATAGATAAAAGTGAAAAAATAAAGAGACACTTCTCCTTTTCATTGCCAAGTACCCTCGTTTCCTAAGTGTGCCACCCCATCCAATTCACGGATCCTGCCTACGCAAACATTGTAAGTCAGTCCTAAGTGGCTGAACACAGAAGGGGGAAAATTACTCACTGAAGTAAAGGGGGAAAAAAGAGAGATCGAAGAAGGACAAGGAAAAAGGATAGGAAAAGGGAAACAAGGTGAAGGGAGAAATAAGAGGGGGCAAATGAGAAGGTAGATAAGGAGGGGCGAGAAAGGATCAGGAGGAGGAAATAAGAGGCTCAAAGGGGAAAGAAGTGGAAGAAAAAGTGTTTTGCTGGACTGTCATAAAATTTCTTTCTTTTTCCCTGGGATTTAAAAGTGGCTGTATTTATATTTCTGCTACGCTGGGCGAAGGAATTGACTGGCCCAAATTACACGGGCACAGGGAACAAGCTTAAAATGATATGTTAATAAGTTTTGTGCAGGTGATAATAACCTGCAGTTTGATTGTTTGTTTCTCATTTCTATTGATGTTTTTTTTTTTATGCTTTGCTGTGCATTTTTGGTGCTCTATTTATCAGAGTTTGCTTATATTTTAAAGGGCTGTGGCAAGAGCATAAATTTTTGCATATAAGTTTACCTAAGGTCTACAGTCCTTAGGAAGTTAAACTAAGAGGTCCTGACTCATAAGACTAATTGCCAGTTAACAAAGGTTGAGCGCACTTGTGGGCTTAACCCTGCTTTTGAGTGTGATTGTATTAGCATCAGGAACAAGTTCTTTTCAGTAACCCCTTTATTTTTATAAATTCACTGGGCAAAAATGTTCCTCCTTAAGAGGAAATGCACATGAGACTGAACCGTGTGTATATGCCTTGTTTATTCCTATTTTTCCTGTGTAAGGATAGAGTAGGTTTATTCAATCTAAAGAGACAAGGGGTTGTAATGTTAATAGTTAGAGCTGAAGAAGCCTATTTGAAATTTAGAGCCACAACTTTTTTTTCCAGATAATACAAGTGTGTATAGGGTTAGGACATCTCAGGCCCACATAAAAGATTTCTGTCTTTATCTTTGGCTACTTACCTATTCTAGACAGATATTCCCCTGTCTTAAAATTAGCGAGTGGAGGCCCACCTAGTACCTTCGATCGCCACCTTAGATTAAACTTGACAGATCCTCTGCTGTTCCCTACCAATCACCCTAATAATTATCGTTACTTCAAGAATAAATATTCCTATTCTCATCTCTCTGTGCTATTTTTAGCCTCCTATTCACCCCCCCTTTTTTTCTTTTCTTTTCTTTTTTTCTCATCACTCACAGTTTATCACTTTTTCTTATCACTCATAGTTTCTTATCACCCTTTTTCCTTTTTTTTTTTTCTCTCTCACTAATTTACTAATTGATTTTGCACTTCACTTCTAGCACATGAATAAATTCCTGAGTTCACCTTCTCACGTTTTATAGCACTACTCCAGCCATGGCAAATAGACAGAGAGAGAGACAAAATAAAAACTCTACTGACAAGTTAGTTGAAGTACACTCTGAAGTAGGGCACACTAATAGATATAATCCACAGGAGAATAAATCTTTAGTTGAAAGCATTATTGAAGCGTTAAATCCGAAGTTTGATACACTGAAAAGCGAAATTAAGCAAGACATATCCTCTTTATCAAAAGAAGTCAGGCAATTTGCCACTAGACTACAGGAGGCGGAGCAGAGAATCTCTGATCTTGAGGATATGTCAGCATCCCAGGAGAGTAAACTTAAGGATAATCAAGCCTCTATTATCAAACTCCAGAATAGAATTGAGGAGCTTGAAAACCGCTCAAGGAGAAATAATCTGAGGATCATTGGAGTTCCAGAAAGTATACAATCTGATGATTTGACAAAATATCTTACCCTCACAGTTGCACAGCTGTTAAACTTGCCCACCCTTCCACACCAATCATAGTTGAGAGAATCCACAGACTGGGGAAGCTGCATACCAATCTTAGAGGTTTTTCGAAACCAAGACCAATATTAGCAAAATTCTTGAATTTCAAAGACAAAGAATTGTTTTTACAATATTTTTGTAAAAATCAACCAATCTTGTTCAATTAAGCGAAAATGTTATTGTTTCAAGACTTTTCTTCTGATACATCGCTAAGAAGGCGAGAGCTATCCCCGGTCTGTGGTAAAATGATTAAAGCAGGCCTACGAACCACAATTATCTACCCTGCTAAATTAAGAGTGTAGTCAGAAGGGCAACTGCTCTTTTTTGATTTAGCCATGGAGGCCGAGAAATGGTTAGTTGAGAAAGGTTTAGTAGTAAACTACAATATGGGGTTTGTAGAGATTATATGTATGTGTTCTCTTGTGGAGGATGGCACCCCCTACCATCCCCTTCCTCACTCTCGTATCTATCTCTAATCATCTATCTCTAATCATCTATCTCTTTTTTTTTTTTTTTTTTTTTTTTTTTTTACAGGAAATACATTTAAATATTCTAGAGACCATTACGCTTAGATCAGCTTGGTTGGGGGAAGTACGTGCAACTCCTAGTGTATCTAGGAAAAAGGGCTTAGCAATTTTAATAGGCAAAAGATTGAACTATGAGATAGTTGCAGAAATCTTAGACCCGGATAGTAGATTTATAATTTTAAAGTTGAAAATAGCGAATTCTATATACACACTTTGCAATGTTTATGGCCCAAATGAGTACAACCCTAATTTCTGGGCCTTTCTCCAGTCGGTAATATTACAGGTCATGGAGGGTCGCCTCATAATTGCAGGCGACTTCAACATGTCCCCACAACATTCTCTTGATAGATTTAGGGCGAAAACAAAACAGATTAAGACCAAAAGAGACTCTTTAGAGTCCAGAATGTTTAGAACCATTTTTTTTTTTTGCGGTAAAGGATGTCTGGAGGTTACATCATCCAGAAGCACGAGATTTCACATGTTATTCTAAAACCTTTAAATCTTTCTCAAGAATCAATCTTTTTTTAGCTAATGAGGAAGTATGCAAGTTAGGGATAACTCTGAAAGTAACTCTATGTATCTCAGATCACGCACCAATTACACTTGAACTCCCAATTAATGAGTTGCATGTTAGATCGGCATGTTTTTTCTTTCAAAATTTTTTATTTAAAAATCTTAAGTTTAAGAATTGGCTAAATGAGAAACTAGAAGAATATACTCATTTTAATCAAGAATTCGTGAACAAACCAATAATTTTCTGGTTGGCAGCAAAAGCTGTCCTTAGGGGGGAGATATTGGCGTATGGTGTAAACTTAAAAAAAAAAAAGAATAGGCTTAGAGAAAAGGAAGTTATGGAAGCAGTGGTCAATTCATATTATCGTTATCTCTCTTCTAATAACAAAGAGAACTGGTTTAGATATGCAATTGCCAAGAAAGAAAGAGATATCTTTTTGTTAAATAATGCGTCTCGTCTGAATTTAAAACTTCAGTCAAAGTTCTACAGACATGGTAATAAAGCTGGGAAGTTACTAGCTGATCTAGTCAAAAAACGCAAGAAGTCCAACTCAATTAGAGAAAAGGATAAAATTTATAAAGCCCCGAAAGACATAGCGGATATTTTTCATAACTATTACTTAAATTTGTACGCCTTCAAAGGTTCGGACAAATCAAACAGGGATGAATTTTGGAAGGAGATCATAAACCCGGTTCTGAGTGAGCAATCAGTGGCAAGAATCAACTCTCCTATTACTGATACAGAGTTTACGCGTTGTATTCAATCTTTTCAATTAGATAAAGCACCGGACCCCGATGCTTTGCCAAATGAGTTTTACAAGATCCTTGCTTTAAAGATCACCCCTCACTTAGTTAATCTTTTCAATCATTTTTAAATAGGTAACAATTAGGGCTGCACGATTAATCGCATATGCGATTTAAAACCGTGATTAATCGCCGCGATTTTTCCCTACATAAAAAATTCCTTAAGAAGTCACTGTAATGCATTCATTTATTTGTGATTTCTTGCAAACCAGCTCCATCTAGTGGTTGCTTTTAGCACACATTTGTAAAATGGCTCTTTTACTTTCACTTTCTGTTCTGAGAAGCAGCCGATCAATCTAGAAATCTAAAAGCAGAGCCCATGCAGGAATAAAGAGCAGAGAAAGCCACTTACTTATATTTCCCCCTAGGGACGTCTGCAGTCTGAAACTTAGGGTATGTAAACATTATGGAACCTCCCACACAATCTCCTGCTCTGTGAGAAACGGCTCAAATACATAGCAGATGCAGTTAACCCCACGGCTCCCAAAAAGGCTAAAACTGCAGTCCCCTCTGCTATTAGCTGCTTGGTTAACTTAACTGCATTTATAATGTATTTTATATCAGAAAGGCACAGCATTTCTGAAAGGAGCAGCCCCCCCACCCCTATATTCTCTTGATATCCATTGTTAAAAAAACAAAACAAAAAAACCCCCCATAAACAAGTAGACTCAGAAGCAATGCACTACTCTGAGCTAGCTGCTTTTCACTGGCTCACCTTATGTGTTTAGCAAGGCCCCAGTAAAGCATTATTCTCCTTAAACAAATGATACCAGTAGAATTAAAGGGACATTATACACTCATTTTTTCTTTGCATAAATGTTTTGTAGATGATCTATTTATATAGCCTATAATTTTTTTTTTATTTTTTTTTTAAATGTATAGTTTTGCTGATTTTTAAATAACATTGCTCTGATTTTCAGACTCCTAAACAAGCCCCAAAGTTTTATGAGAATACCGACGTATACATACTCCAGCTTGCTCCTGTTTGTGTAAAGAGTTTTTTCATATGCAAAAGAAGGGGGAGGGGGGGAGTGTCTTATTTCCCACTTGCAGTGGGCTTTCCAGCTACCTTTTCAATAGAGCTAAACTGACAGCTTCTAAGTAAGTTTTTAAACAGTTTTATACTGGATTTTTATATCAGTATCTGTGCATCTTATTCTTTATAGTAGTGTATTATATGCAGTTATATGAAAATGAGTGTATACTGTCCCTTTAAGCAAATTTAATAATAGAAGTAAATCTGAAAATTTTAATCCCTATCTGAAACCCAAAAGTTTTTTTCTTTCGTGATCTTGTCTATTTCTCAACTCTGTATGTTTAGTTTATAACTTTTTGCTTTGAAGAACGGGCATTTTATTTCTGCAGACACAGATTAACAGTTTAAACAAATGCAAAACCAGTAACGTGATATCTTTTAGATAGAAAAAGTGCCCAAAATAATCTGTCCGACACCCCTAGAAGATCATGACATTGTGAATGTATTAATGGAATTAATTTACCAAAAAAAAAGCATTACAGCCATGAATATACGGCATCTTGCTATATAATTAAAAAGTAATCTATATATCAGGATGAATAGCATTTAAATTCAAATGTATCTTAAATAGAAACTATCTTAAGATAGATTTTTCATCAACAATCACAGTTAACCAGAATTTTTGTTGTTTAAAAAGATAGATAATGGGGGGGGGGGGGTGGGGGGGTGGAGCCAACAGCACACATGAATGGACATATTTTTTCAGAGCTCCAGCTTCAATTGCCCTAAGAACAATAAAATTATGAGATTTGGATGCAAATTAAATCCTCTATGTTAGGGGGACTTCTTGTTGGACTCCTAACTGACACCCAGAGAAAGCTGAGTTTCCCACAGATACAACAACATCAAGGTGAGACCGGAGCTCCGTTTTGCAACTGTAAAGACGGTAGCCATTTTGTCTTCCTTGTGGGTCTGCACTAGACATGGAGGACGCTCACCAATTACTAAATGACCTCAGAGGACTTCTAGTCTCCCATCACCTTAAACTTATCGCTACACTAGACAAGACTCTTGGCTCTGTGGAGGACATTGGGACTTCGGTTGAGGTTTGTTTCAGCCCAGCTGAGGTGCACAATACTAGCGGAGATGCTTTGGGGCCCCAGCACCGTCCGCACACCAGTACAGAAACAGCTGGGAAGGGGAAATACCATGAAGCTGAAGAGACTACTGACAAACCCTTGTCAATGAGAGTTATCATTAAGACCCTAATAGGAGAATACTCTACCTGTACAGATGACTCAGGAATGCCTAATGATTACAGCGTTCCCCCCCCCACGAGACTTGGCAGAAAAACAACACCAACACAAACTCCCTTCAAACGGAGCCATTACTATTGGATCCACACAACATGGCACAAACCCTGCAGGGCGAATGGTGCCAGAATATATCTCATGCCGGTGATTAATTCATTAAGAACAGGCATAGGTTAGGAAATGAAGCCTGATATGCATGGGTTATTCTGTTGCAAGAAAATATGCCTGGAAAGGAACTTCATAATTTCTGCGATACTAGCCCTCCTTGATAAGTATAATGTGAACTGTTTTATTCTAGGTCCATGCTAAACCTCTTAATGGTGACTCTGGTTCTCAACCATTATTTCTGAAGGCATAACGCTGGATTCCACTAAACGGCTTTTTTTTTCTTCCTTTTTCTTATGACTTACTGGAGCTCCCATTGTGATTGTTATTTAACAGTCAATAGTTCTTCATATGGTTCTTTCTTTTTCTTTTTTACTTAAGTTCTGTTAGCAATGGGCATTATGGTTATTATTATTCTCACTCGTGTTTAACTACAAGACTGTTCTTTTTGCAATCATTAGCAGATATATGCTTGTATACATTCTATACAGATTTATTTTTCTTTCCCTTTCAACTGGGTTGTCAAGATAGCTGTACCATAGAGAGAATAGAGCACAGATTGAATTTACAGAGCTAGCGTTCATTTGAAAAGTAATAGCTGTTTCTCTTTTTTTTAACATACTATTCATATCCTCCCTGGTCCACTAGATGGCAGCATACACACACAAGAATACTCAGCCTTGCTCAAGATCGTAATAAGGAAGATGTCCCTTTCCCCCAGCTCTCTGAATCACTTCTAGCTACCACATTTTTGTGCATCTGGTACAGTAGGCTGCCACTATTTTGGTTATCTATTTATTTACTTTTAGCCTCAAACATCTTCTCTTCCCTAGCAAAAAAGAGAAAGAGAGAGGTGCGTGTCATGCAAATTCTTGTGTTTAAACAGCTGATTAAATTTG
Source organism: Bombina bombina (assembly GCF_027579735.1). Taxonomy (NCBI): domain Eukaryota; kingdom Metazoa; phylum Chordata; class Amphibia; order Anura; family Bombinatoridae; genus Bombina; species Bombina bombina. Next base: position 748,859,318 of record NC_069500.1, read on the forward strand.
GGTGTTAAATCTAGGTCTAAGTCTAGAATGGTACATAAAGATTTGAAAGACATGTCACATACACACTAGTTCACGCTCACTACAGCTTTAGTTATGATAGTCAGCTTTGCTTTCAAGGGTGGAAGGGTCCTGAGTATTTGATAGATGTTTCCCAGTTTATACATCTCTAAGGTCAAAATATCCTCAGCTAACTAATCTGCTATTAACACATAGTAATACCTGATATAGCTTGTCTCAGGGTAACATAGGGAAACTGCTTATAATTGCTATAAATATACAAGAAGATACTTGTACAAAATAGTTATTCATATATTTTTTTTTTTCTCTATATGGGCTAATGCAGCTACACACGTTATTTCCAGACTGTTTCCAACTCCTATTAACATTCTTGCCCATTATAATAACTCACATAGGCCATTCATCCATAGAGTCCAGTCTAACATTTAACATCTATACTGCTTCAATTTTAACACAAAAAAAGAAAAGAAGAGATAGATAAATGAATAAAATAGTTCCCCATTCACCCATTTACTCTGAGATTTTAAACTACCACTTCCCCCCCCCCCATATAATGAACCTTCTAGATAAGGAGGACTAAATATGCGGCTTCTCTTGTCTATGCCGCAACCTTAAATACCCCCCTAGCATTTACTTTTACATACTACCACAGTATTGACTCTATCTACTATACTCAGCTCAGCAGGACTGATTAACATAATTTGCCGGATGAGTCTCTAATTGTTTAGATTGTGTAAAAAAAAAAAAAAGGTGAAAGAGGTTCCAGTCTTCTGCATTGTATTGGCTATTATGTGAATTTTGTTCATTTATTTGGCAGTAGTCAAATGGAAATGTATCATTATGTTTGTTTTATGATATGTTATTTCATATAAGTTGTATTGTTTTCGCACAACCTCAATAAAAATTATTTAAAAAAAAAAAAAAAAGAGATAGATAATCCCTTTATAACCCATTCCCCAGTTTTACATAACCAACACTGTTATATTAATATACTTTTTACCTCTGTGATTAACTTGTATCTAAGCATCTTCTGACAGCCCCCTGATCACATGACATTTTATTTATTATCTATTAACTTTCATTTTAGCCAATTAGTGCACTGTCTGCCACAAGCCACAGGCGTGATCACATCGTGCAATACCCTTTTTTAGCCAACCAATGCAGAGAGGGCCACTCTGTGGCCCCCTCTGCATTGGCCAGCGATGGTGCCGATTGTTGGTGGCGTGGGAGGGATATGAGGTAGGCGGGTGGGTGGCCTATCGCTGGAGAGGAGTTCCAGATCCGGGAGTGCCGGCAGAGGGAGTGGGAAGGAGGGTGAGGGGGGGAAATGTGTTGGAGAAAGGGATCTGGGAGGGGAAGGTGGGGAGTGTATTGAGGGGGGCAGCTACACTACAGATTTTTTTTTTTTTTTTTAATAAAAAAGGCGCATTGCTGCCAGTACCCAAGATGGCGACAAATAGTTAGAGGGCGGAGGGGTTAGAGAGCTGTTTGGGGGGGTGGTCAGGGAGGTTGGAGGCTTAGGGGGATCCTACACTGCAGAATATATATGGAAAAAAATATATATAACAATTGTGGGGAGGGAAGGGAGATGTTTGAGAGGGGTCAGGGAGGGATGTCTTTGCCTCCCATCAGGAGGAGGCAAAGACACCCCAGCCAAAGGCTTAAATACTCCTCCCACTCCCCTCATCCCCCAGTCATTCTTTGCCTTTCGGCCCAGGAGGTTGGCAGAGACGTGTCAAAATTTAAATTTTTGTTTCTTATGGAGGGTAGTACTCTTCGACATGGGACAGGAGTTTTAAGTAGTCCTGTCAGTTTCTCAGTGAGGGCTTGGATGAAAGTTAGAGTCCGGAGATGCAGGAAGTTTCTTTCTGCGAAACCATCCCGACTCATATTAACAGCTCCTCAAGCAATCGGTGTTGTCGAGCTTCGCTCCACTGCCTGCTTTTTTCTCTCAAGTCCATGGCGGAGGTGATGCTACTATTCGTCACACTTGAAAGGCCGTGTTCCTGTTCCACCACGTTGATTCCGGTAAGATCGTTTCATTTTACTTTATTCAATGTACTGTAATGTGATGTTTCCCGTGAGGCTAAAGCTCCTCACGGGTTTAACTTATAACATAAGGGTCTCAGTGAGTCTCTGTTAGATCTTGGAATCGAGGGTTAATATCTCCTGATGGGGGTTATTGGACAGGGGGGTTTATAATCATGTTTGTTATGTGATTCAACCTGCTTATGTGTGAGGTTTATGGGCTCGTGGTTTGGAACTTTGAGGCCTTTTGGAAGTGATGCAGCTTTTTGGCTGGGCGCGGTTTTTGGACTGTACGGTTCACCCTGTGTCCGGGCGTGGTTACGTTCTGTTTCGCATTTCTCTTGTAAGGTGTATCCAGTCCACGGATTCATCCATTACTTGTGGGATATTCTCCTTCCCAACAGGAAGCTGCAAGAGGATCACCCACAGCAGAGCTGTCTATATAGCTCCTCCCCTAACTGCCACCTCCCAGTCATTCTCTTGCATCTCTCGACAAGGGAAGCAGCTAGAGAGATGTGGTGCATTAATGTAGTTTATCTTCAATCAAAAGCTTGCTGGTCTCATTACTAGTCTGTTTAAACATGTCTGACATAGAGGAAACTCATTGTTCATTATGTTTAGAAGCCATTGTGGAACCCCCTCTTAGAATGTGTACCAAATGCACTGATTTTACTATAGATTACAAAGACCATATTGTGACTTTAAAAAATTTATCACCAGAATGATTCAGGGAAGATACTTCAATCTGATTCTGATATGTCTACATTTAATTTTAAGCTTGAACACCTCCGCGTATTGCTCAGGGAGGTTTTAGCAACTCTGGACGACTGTGACACTATTGTAGTCCCAGAGAAATTATGTAGATTGGATAAATACTATGCAGTACCTACTTACACTGATGTTTTTCCAATCCCTAAAAGGTTTTCTGAAATTATTACTAAGGAATGGGATAGACCAGGTGTACCATTCTCTCCCCCTCCTGTTTTTAAAAAGATGTTTCCTATAGACGCCGCTACACGGGACTTATGGCAGACGGTCCCTAAGGTGGAGGGAGCAGTTTCTACTCTAGCTAAGCGTACCACTATCCCTGTCGAGGACAGTTGTGCTTTTCTAGATCCAATGGATAAAAAATTAGAGGGTTACCTTAAGAAAATTTTTATTCAACAAGGTTTTATTCTCCAGCCTCTTGCATGCATTGCCCCAGTCACTGCTGCTGCGGCTTTCTGGTTTGAGTCCCTAGAGGAGGCTCTACAGGTTTAAACCCAGTTGGAAGATATTATTGACAAGTGTAGGGCCCTTAAGCTAGCCAATTCATTTGTTTCTGACGCCGTTGTTCATTTAACCAAGCTAACGGCTAAAAATTCAGGTTTTGCTATTCAGGCGGCGTAGGGTGCTATGGCTTAAATCCTGGTCAGCTGACGTGACTTCAAACTCTCAACTTCTCAACATTCCCTTCAAAGGACAGATCCTATTTGGGCCTGGACTGAAGGAGATCATTTCTGACATCACCTGGAGGAAAAGGTCACGCCCTTCCTCAAGACAGGTCCAACAAATTAAGGACCAAACAGTATAGTTTTCGGCGCTTTCGAAACTTCAAGAGTGGCGCAGCTTCAACTTCCTCTAACACAAAACAAGAGGGAACTTTTGCCCAGTCTAAGCCGGTCTGGAGACCTAACCAGGTTTGGAACAAGGGGAAACAGGCCAAGAAGCCTGCTCCTGCCTCTAAGACAGCATGAAGGAGCAGCCCCCGATCCGAAAATGGATCTAGTAGGGGGCAGACTCTCTCTCTTCGCCCAGGCTTGGGCAAGAGATGTCCAGGATCCCTGGGCATTGGAAATTGTGTCCAAGGGTTATCTTCTGGAATTCAAAACCTCTCCCCCAAAAGGGAGATTTCATCTCTCACTTTTATCTGCAAACCAGATAAAGAGAGAAGCATTCTTACATTGTGTTCAAGACCTCCTAGTTATGGGAATGATCCACCCAGTTCCGCAGGAGGAACAGGGACAGGGCTTTTATTCAAATCTGTTTGTTGTTCCCAAGAAAGAGGGAACATTCAGACCAATCTTAGATCTCAAGATCTTAAACAAATTTCTCAGAGTCCCATCCTTCAAGGTGGAGACTATTCAAACTATCTTTCCTATGATCCAGGAGGGTCAATACAGGCACTTCCAGTTTGTGGCTCTTCCCTTCGGGTTGGCCACGGCACCAAGAATCTTTACAAAGGTTCTAGGGTCCCTTCTAGCGGTCCTAAGGCTGCAGGCTATAGCAGTAGCCCCTTACTCAGACGACATTCTGATACAGGCGTCAACTTTTCAAGTTGCCAGGTCTCACACGGACATTGTTCTGGCATTTCTGAGGTTGCATGGGTGGAAAGAGAATGAAGAAAAAAGTTATCTATCCCCTCTCACAAGAGTTTCCTTCCTAGGAACTCTGATAGATTCTGTAGAAATGAAGATTTATCTGACAGAGGCCAGGTTGTCAAAACTTCTAAATTCCTGCCGTGTTCTTTATTCTACTTCTCGCCCTTCAGTGGCTCAGTGTATGGAAGTAATCGGCTTAATGGTAGCGGCAATGGACATGGTGCCATTTGCCCGTCTACATCTCAGACCGCTGCAACTCTGTATGCTCAGTCAGTGGAATGGGGATTACACAGATTTGTCCCCTCTACTAAATCTGGATCAAGAGACCAGAGATTCTCTTCTCTGGTGGTTATCTCGGGTCCATCTGTCCAAGGGTATGACCTTCCGCAGGCCAGATTGGACAATAGTAACGACAGATGCCAGCCTTCTGGGCTGGGGTGCAGTCTGGAACTCCCTGAAGGCTCAGGGCTTGTGGACTCAGGAGGAGACACTCCTTCCGATAAACATTCTGGAACTGAGCGATATTCAATGCTCTTCAGGCTTGGCCTCAGCTAGCTGCGTTCAGGTTCATCAGATTTCAGTCGGACAACATCACGACTGTAGCTTACATCAACCATCAAGGGGGAACAAGGAGTTCCCTGGCAATGTTGGAGGTTTCAAAAATAATTCTATGGGCAGAGGTTCACTCTTGCCATCTATCAGCTATCCATATCCCAGGAGTAGAGAACTGGGAGGCGGATTTTCTAAGTCGACAGACTTTTCATCCGGGGGAGTGGGAACTCCATCCGGAGGTGTTTGCACAGTTGATTCAACTTTGGGGCAAACCAGAACTGGATCTCATGGCGTCTTGTCAGAACGCCAAGCTTCCTTGTTACGGGTTCAGGTCCAGGGATCCCAAGGCAGCGCTGATAGATGCTCTAGCAGCGCCTTGGTCTTTCAACCTGGCTTATGTGTTTCCACCGTTTCCTCTGCTCCCTCGTCTGATTGCCAAGATCAAGCAGGAGAGAGCTTCTGTGATTTTGATAGCTCCTGCGTAGCCACGCAGGACTTGGTACGCAGATCTGGTGGACATGTCATCCTTTCCACCTTGGACTCTGCCGCTGAGGCAGGACCTTCTACTTCAAGGTCCCTTCAAACATCCAAATCTAATTTCTCTGCGTCTGACTGCTTGGAGATCGAACGCTTGATTTTGTCAAAATGTGGTTTTTCCGAGTCGGTCATTGATACCTTAATTCAGGCTCGAAAGCCTGTCACCAGGAAAATCTATCATAATATATGGTGTAAATATCTTCATTGGTGTGAATCCAAGGGTTACTCATGGAGTAAAGTCAAGATTCCCAGGATATTGTCTTTTCTCCAAGAAGGATTGGAGAAGGGATTGTCAGCTAGTTCCTTAAAGGGACAGATTTCTGCTCTGTCTATTCTTTTGCACAAGCGTCTGGCGGATGTTCCAGACGTTCAGGCGTTTTGTCAGGCTTTAGTTAGAATCAAGCCTGTGTTTAAACCTGTTGCTCCGCCATGGAGTTTAAATTTAGTTCTTCAAGGGGTTCCGTTTGAACCTCTGCATTCCATAGATATCAAGCTTTTATCTTGGAAAGTTCTGTTTCTGGTAGCTATTTCTTCGGCTCGAAGAGTTTCAGAGTTATCTGCCTTGCAGTGTGATCCCCCTTATCTGATCTTCCATGCAGATAAGGTAGTTTTGTGTACCAAACCTGGGTTTCTTCCTAAGGTGGTATCCAATAAGAATATCAATCAAGAGATTGTTGTTCCGTCACTGTGTCCTAATCCTTCTTCAAAGAAGGAACGTCTATTACACAATCTTGACGTGGCTCATGCTTTAAAGTTTTATTTACAAGCTACTAAAGATTTTCGTCAAACATCTGCATTGTTTGTTGTCTACTCTGGACAGAGGAAAGGCCAAAAGGCTTCAGCAACTTCTCTTTCTTTTTGGTTAAGAAGTATAATCCGCTTAGCTTATGAGACTGCTGGCCAGCAGCATCCTGTAAGAATTACATCTCATTCCACTAGAGCGGTGGCTTCCACATGGGCCTTTAAAAATGAGGCTTCTGTTGAACAGATTTGTAAGGCGGCGACTTGGTCTTCGCTTCATACTTTTTCTAAATTCTACAAATTTGATACTTTTGCTTCTTCGGAGGCTATTTTTGGGAGAAAGGTCTTACAGGCAGTGGTGCCTTCCGTTTAAGCGCCTGCCTTGTCCGTCCCTTCATCCGTGTCCTATAGCTTTGGTATTGGTATCCCACAAGTAATTGATGAATCCGTGGACTGGATACACTTTACAAGAGAAAACAAAATTTATGCTTACCTGATAAATTTATTTCTCTTGTGGTGTATCCAGTCCACGGCCCGCCCTTTCATTTTAAGGCAGGTGTTTTTTAATTTTTAAACTACAGTCACCACTGCACCCTATAATTTCTCCTTTCTCTTGCTTGTCTTCGGTCGAATGACTGGGAGGTGGCAGTTAGGGGAGGAGCTATATAGACAGCTCTGCTGTGGGTGATCCTCTTGCAGCTTCCTTTTGGGAAGGAGAATATCCCACAAGTAATGGATGAACCCGTGGACTGGATAAACCACAAGAGAAATAAATTTATCAGGTAAGGATAAATTTTGTTTTCCGCATTCCCAACCGTGTGGCGACTGAGATATTCTAGTCCGCAGGGGTCTGGTCATATGAGGTGGTGAGTGCCCCAGCCATTGGTGGTGTCAGGTGCAATTTTTGTTTTTTACTGTTTATAGTCCATATGGACATATTCTCTTATAGTTATGGGGGATTCTGATGCTGTTACTATGCTCATTTCAGATTCAGTTACGAAGGATTCTGACACAGAGACGATTATAATATCGGATTCAGATTCGTGTCCGGTCACAAATCCGGTTTAGCCTTGTTGACTCCTGTCAATCAGTCTTGTTCCATATGCCATATGAGAGCACCCGGTTCCTCGGGCTCGGGGAATCGGGGATCTGCTGAGCCGTCCGCCTCTGGGGGTCCTGTCTCCCAGGGAGACAGTTCCCTACCGATTCTTCCTCCTACATATGCGGGTAACCCAGTTTATAGTTCATCCACGCGCAGTGGTGTGTTCCCCCCCCGGAGCTTGCAGCATGTTTTTGCCTTTAGATAATGTTGGCGCTTGCTCGTCTGCATGGTCCAGACGTTTCTTTGAGAATGTGTTCGTACCCTATTGTCCAGGGTATTCCACCTTGGGCTGGGCCTCTGCAGTATCCTGAGCGCTCTTTTCCGGAGTGTTGTGCTTTTCGGTACCGGATTGCGCGCCTTTGTGTATTGCTCAGACATCTGTTTGAGTCACTGAATGACCCTATAGTTCATAGATATGGGGATTTTCAGTCTGATGGTCCGAATGGTACAACTCCTTAGACATATGGGGATGAGGTAATCTCCTATTGTCTTTATTTTGAGTTCTTTCCCAGTTTTTGTCAGGCTCTGTTTAGCTGGTCCTATGGGTAGGCCCGTGTCTTTTTTGGGGCGTTAACCTTCGGGTTGCCTTATATTTTATTTATATCAGATGGATTTCTTTTATTTGTTTTTTTCCTTCGGGAACCATCTGGGATTGATACTTCTATGGAAGTTGTTTGGACATGTTAGTCCTACGTTTAAAAATGTCTGTTTCATTTTCCCCTATAAGGGAAAGTTTGTTTCAGCTTGCCGGTTAGGACCCCTGGTACAGGCTGGTCCTGTCGGGTTCGTTCCGTCTTGCGGCTGTTCAGACATGTGGCGCTGTTCTGCTGAGCAGGTTCGGTAGAAGCGATGAGTGCTCAGGTTATTGTTTTTCAATAGATGACTGGGTGGGGGAGTGTTCCGTTGCGTCACTTCTGTTTGAGTGGTTTGGCCTTCAGTTTTAGGCCTCTGGATGGTCCTGTTGGGACTTGATCTTACAGCTTGTAGGGATAGCTGTCCAGCATGCGGAAGGTTTTGCAATTTGAAGCTTATTGCAGCTCTTGGCACCTTGTGGGTGTATGTGTATGCCGTTTCTAGTGCATCTAGATACAGCTTTTACTCTTGGACATGATGGTCCGACTGAGTTATGAGGCCTTTGGGTCTCCTTATATGTCTCCGGGTGAGTTATATCTTCTTTTAGGTATCGGCGTTCCGGATGATGGTTGATCCCTGTGGGGATTTTGCTTAGCTCGGGGTTCCCCCGGAGCTGGGAAGGTTTAGCGTCTTTTTTCTTCCCTGTGTCCTCTGCCTTTGTTGAGGTAATGGGGAGACTAGCCCTGCTAGTAGGATTTTGTGGACCTTGAGGTATCCCTCCTGCAGTCCTGAGGCTTGGGAAGTCCCTTCATACGTCTTCTAGCCCTGCTCCTTGCAGCGTTGGACTTTGGCTAGGGGTGGTTTCTTCCTTTGTTCGGGACTTTCGAGTTCTCGCTATACGGATTCTCTGGATATGTGTCCATTTCCCTTTTCTGACTTTTTGATCAGTTGGGATGTTTAATTCCAGGGTAAGGTTTCCTGAACCCTGGAATTTTTATTAGCATTTTCTCCAACATAGGTGTGTCCGGTCCACGGCGTCATCCTTACTTGTGGGATATTCTCTTCCCCAACAGGAAATGGCAAAGAGCCCAGCAAAGCTGGTCACATGATCCCTCCTAGGCTCCGCCTACCCCAGTCATTCTCTTTGCCGTTGTACAGGCAACATCTCCACGGAGATGGCTTAGAGTTTTTTAGTGTTTAACTGTAGTTTTTATTATTCAATCAAGAGTTTGTTATTTTAAAATAGTGCTGGTATGTACTATTTACTCAGAAACAGAAAAGAGATGAAGATTTCTGTTTGTATGAGGAAAATGATTTTAGCAACCGTTACTAAAATCCATGGCTGTTCCACACAGGACTGTTGAGAGGAATTAACTTCAGTTGGGGGAACAGTGAGCAGTCTCTTGCTGCTTGGGGTATGACACATTCTAACAAGACGATGTAATGCTGGAAGCTGTCATTTTCCCTATGGGATCCGGTAAGCCATGTTTATTAAGATAGTAAATAAGGGCTTCACAAGGGCTTATTAAGACTGTAGACTTTTTCTGGGCTAAATCGATTCATTATTAACACATATTTAGCCTTGAGGAATCATTTAATCTGGGTATTTTGATAAGATTATATCGGCAGGCACTGTTTTAGACATCTCAGCAAAGCAGATACCAGGGACTGTAAAGGGGTTAAAGTTAAAAACGGCTCCGGTTCCGTTATTTTAGGGGTTAAAGCTTTCAAATTTGGTGTGCAATGCTTTTAAGGCTTTAAGACACTGTGGTGAAATTTTGGTGAATTTTGAACAATTCCTTCATATTTTTTCGCAATTGCAGTAATAAAGTGTGTTCAGTTTAAAATTTAAAGTGACAGTAACGGTTTTATTTTAAAACGTTTTTTGTACTTTGTTATCAAGTTTATGCCTGTTTAACATGTCTGAACTACCAGATAGACTGTGTTCTGAATGTGGGGAAGCCAGAGTTCCTTCTCATTTAAATAAATGTGATTTATGTGACAATGATGCCCAAGATGATTCCTCAAGTGAGGGGAGTAAGCTTGGTACTGCATCATTCCCTCCTTCGTCTACACGAGTCTTGCCCACTCAGGAGGCCCCTAGTACATCTAGCGCGCCAATACTCCTTACTATGCAACAATTAACGGCTGTAATGGATAATTCTGTCAAAAACATTTTAGCCAAAATGCACACTTATCAGCGTAAGCGCGACTGCTCTGTTTTAGATACTGAAGAGCATGACGACGCTGATAATAATGGTTCTGAAGGGCCCCTAAACCAGTCTGATGGGGCCAGGGAGGTTTTGTCTGAGGGAGAAATTACTGATTCAGGGAACATTTCTCAACAAGCTGAACCTGATGTGATTACGTTTAAATTTAAGTTGGAACATCTCCGCGCTCTGCTTAAGGAGGTATTATCCACTCTGGATGATTGTGACAAGTTGGTCATCCCAGAGAAACTATGTAAAATGGACAAGTTCCTAGAGGTCCCGGGGCTCCCAGAAGCTTTTCCTATACCCAAGCGGGTGGCGGACATTGTAAATAAAGAATGGGAAAGGCCCGGTATTCCTTTCGTCCCTCCCCCCATATTTAAAAAATTGTTTCCTATGGTCGACCCCAGAAAGGACTTATGGCAGACAGTCCCCAAGGTCGAGGGAGCGGTTTCCACTTTAAACAAACGCACCACTATACCCATAGAAGATAGTTGTGCTTTCAAAGATCCTATGGATAAAAAATTAGAAGGTTTACTTAAAAAGATGTTTGTTCAGCAGGGTTACCTTCTACAACCAATTTCATGCATTGTCCCTGTCGCTACAGCCGCGTGTTTCTGGTTCGATGAGCTGGTAAAGGCGGTCGATAGTGATTCTCCTCCTTATGAGGAGATTATGGACAGAATCAATGCTCTCAAATTGGCTAATTCTTTCACCCTAGACGCCACTTTGCAATTGGCTAGGTTAGCGGCTAAGAATTCTGGGTTTGCTATTGTGGCGCGCAGAGCGCTTTGGTTGAAATCTTGGTCAGCTGATGCGTCTTCCAAGAACAAGCTACTTAACATTCCTTTCAAGGGGAAAACGCTGTTTGGCCCTGACTTGAAAGAGATTATCTCTGATATCACTGGGGGTAAGGGCCACGCCCTTCCTCAGGATCGGCCTTTCAAGGCCAAAAATAAACCTAATTTTCGTCCCTTTCGTAGAAACGGACCAGCCCAAGGTGCTACGTCCTCTAAGCAAGAGGGTAATACTTCTCAAGCCAAGCCAGCTTGGAGACCAATGCAAGGCTGGAACAAGGGAAAGCAGGCCAAGAAACCTGCCACTGCTACCAAGACAGCATGAAATGTTGGCCCCCGATCCGGGACCGGATCTGGTGGGGGGCAGACTCTCTTCGCTCAGGCTTGGGCAAGAGATGTTCTGGATCCTTGGGCGCTAGAAATAGTCTCCCAAGGTTATCTTCTGGAATTCAAGGGGCTTCCCCCAAGGGGGAGGTTCCACAGGTCTCAGTTGTCTTCAGACCACATAAAAAGACAGGCATTCTTACGTTGTGTAGAAGACCTGTTAAAAATGGGAGTGATTCATCCTGTTCCATTAGGAGAACAAGGGATGGGGTTCTACTCCAATCTGTTCATAGTTCCCAAAAAAGAGGGAACGTTCAGACCAATCTTAGATCTCAAGATCTTAAACAAGTTTCTCAAGGTTCCATCGTTCAAAATGGAAACCATTCGAACAATTCTTCCTTCCATCCAGGAAGGTCAATTCATGACCACGGTGGATTTAAAGGATGCGTATCTACATATTCCTATCCACAAGGAACATCATCGGTTCCTAAGGTTCGCATTCCTGGACAAGCATTACCAGTTCGTGGCGCTTCCTTTCGGATTAGCCACTGCTCCAAGGATTTTCACAAAGGTACTAGGGTCCCTTCTAGCTGTGCTAAGACCAAGGGGCATTGCTGTAGTACCTTACTTGGACGACATTCTGATTCAAGCGTCGTCCCTTCCTCAAGCAAAGGCTCACACGGACATCGTCCTGGCCTTTCTCAGATCTCACGGATGGAAAGTGAACGTGGAAAAGAGTTCTCTATCTCCGTCAACAAGGGTTCCCTTCTTGGGAACAATAATAGACTCCTTAGAAATGAGGATTTTTCTGACAGAGGCCAGAAAAACAAAACTTCTAGACTCTTGTCGGATACTTCATTCCGTTCCTCTTCCTTCCATAGCGCAGTGCATGGAAGTGATAGGTTTGATGGTAGCGGCAATGGACATAGTTCCTTTTGCGCGCATTCATCTAAGACCATTACAACTGTGCATGCTCAGTCAGTGGAATGGGGACTATACAAACTTGTCTCCGAGGATTCAAGTAAATCAGAGGACCAGAGACTCACTCCGTTGGTGGCTGTCCCTGGACAACCTGTCACAAGGGATGACCTTCCGCAGACCAGAGTGGGTCATTGTCACGACCGACGCCAGTCTGATGGGCTGGGGCGCGGTCTGGGGATCCCTGAAAGCTCAGGGTCTTTGGTCTCGGGAAGAATCTCTTCTACCGATAAATATTCTGGAACTGAGAGCGATATTCAATGCTCTCAAGGCTTGGCCTCAGCTAGCGAGGGCCAAGTTCATACGGTTTCAATCAGACAACATGACAACTGTTGCGTACATCAACCATCAGGGGGGAACAAGGAGTTCCCTGGCGATGGAAGAAGTGACCAAAATCATTCTATGGGCGGAGTCTCACTCCTGCCACCTGTCTGCTATCCACATCCCAGGAGTGGAAAATTGGGAAGCGGATTTTCTGAGTCGTCAGACATTGCATCCGGGGGAGTGGGAACTCCATCCGGAAATCTTTGCCCAAGTCACTCAACTGTGGGCCATTCCAGACATGGATCTGATGGCCTCTCGTCAGAACTTCAAAGTTCCTTGCTACGGGTCCAGATCCAGGGATCCCAAGGCGGCTCTAGTGGATGCACTAGTAGCACCTTGGACCTTCAAACTAGCTTATGTATTCCCGCCGTTTCCTCTCATCCCCAGGCTGGTAGCCAGGATCAATCAGGAAAGGGCGTCGGTGATCTTGATAGCTCCTGCGTGGCCACGCAGGACTTGGTATGCAGATCTGGTGAATATGTCATCGGCTCCACCATGGAAGCTACCTTTGAGACGAGACCTTCTTGTTCAAGGTCCGTTCGAACATCCGAATCTGGTCTCACTCCAGCTGACTGCTTGGAGATTGAACGCTTGATCTTATCGAAGCGAGGGTTCTCAGATTCTGTTATCGATACTCTTGTTCAGGCCAGAAAGCCTGTAACTAGAAAGATTTACCACAAAATTTGGAAAAAATATATCTGTTGGTGTGAATCTAAAGGATTCCCTTGGGACAAGGTTAAGATTCCTAAGATTCTATCCTTCCTTCAAGAAGGATTGGAAAAAGGATTATCTGCAAGTTCCCTGAAGGGACAGATTTCTGCCTTGTCTGTGTTACTTCACAAAAAGCTGGCAGCTGTGCCAGATGTTCAAGCCTTTGTTCAGGCTCTGGTTAGAATCAAGCCTGTTTACAAACCTTTGACTCCTCCTTGGAGTCTCAACTTAGTTCTTTCAGTTCTTCAGGGGGTTCCGTTTGAACCCTTACATTCCGTTGATATTAAGTTATTATCTTGGAAAGTTTTGTTTTTGGTTGCAATTTCTTCTGCTAGAAGAGTTTCAGAATTATCTGCTCTGCAGTGTTCTCCTCCTTATCTGGTGTTCCATGCAGATAAGATGGTTTTACGTACTAAACCTGGTTTTCTTCCAAAAGTTGTTTCTAACAAAAACATTAACCAGGAGATTATCGTACCTTCTCTGTGTCCGAAACCAGTTTCGAAGAAGGAACGTTTGTTGCACAATTTGGATGTTGTTCGCGCTCTAAAATTCTATTTAGATGCTACAAAGGATTTTAGACAAACATCTTCCTTGTTTGTTGTTTATTCCGGTAAAAGGAGAGGTCAAAAAGCAACTTCCACCTCTCTCTCTTTTTGGATTAAAAGCATCATCAGATTGGCTTACGAGACTGCCGGACGGCAGCCTCCCGAAAGAATCACAGCTCATTCCACTAGGGCTGTGGCTTCCACATGGGCCTTCAAGAACGAGGCTTCTGTTGATCAGATATGTAGGGCAGCGACTTGGTCTTCACTGCACACTTTTACCAAATTTTACAAGTTTGATACTTTTGCTTCTTCTGAGGCTATTTTTGGGAGAAAGGTTTTGCAAGCCGTGGTGCCTTCCATCTAGGTGACCTGATTTGCTCCCTCCCATCATCCGTGTCCTAAAGCTTTGGTATTGGTTCCCACAAGTAAGGATGACGCCGTGGACCGGACACACCTATGTTGGAGAAAACAGAATTTATGTTTACCTGATAAATTACTTTCTCCAACGGTGTGTCCGGTCCACGGCCCGCCCTGGTTTTTTAATCAGGTCTGATAATTTATTTTCTTTAACTACAGTCACCACGGTATCATATGGTTTCTCCTATGCAAATATTCCTCCTTAACGTCGGTCGAATGACTGGGGTAGGCGGAGCCTAGGAGGGATCATGTGACCAGCTTTGCTGGGCTCTTTGCCATTTCCTGTTGGGGAAGAGAATATCCCACAAGTAAGGATGACGCCGTGGACCGGACACACCGTTGGAGAAAGTAATTTATCAGGTAAACATAAATTCTGTTTTCATCAACAATTGTACAACAAAAACAAAAACAAGTAAAAAGAAAAGAAAATCATCTCTCTTTCTCTGGATTACATCTGTTTATATGGCATTCATGCTCAAGCCCTCAGGTGTGTCCAGACATGAACAGAAAAGAAAACCAGTCACTGTTGTATATCTATGTGGGAAAGATCAGATATGTAGATCAATGTCCAAAAGTTTCTGGATATACCCAGAGAGGAAGAAGGCTGGTCTTAATCACGAGCCATGCTCCATTTCCTGGAGAGCCTCTAGGAGAGGCTAAGTTGATGGCTTCTATAGTTGAAAAATAAAAAGGGACATGCTCTCCATCCCCTGTTTCTTCCAGGGCTAGGAGGTCAAGCTGTGTTGCCAATTCCTCTAATAAGTGCTCTTGTTCCGGCCCCTCTATCAATACAATGTTATGCAAAAATATACGAAGGCAAAGAGAGAACGAAAGAGAGTGAGAGAAGAAAGAAAAAAAAAAAGGGAGATTAGGGATGAAACCTAGAGAGGAGGTGGGACTGTGTCTGTAACTTTCTAGTTCCTTAGTAAGCTATACAGTTCCTCCTAGAAATAGGATAGATGAAAGAATTTAGATAAAGTGGGTGAATGTAGAATAGAGTAGAAAGATAAGATGTAGAGTAGGAATAGAATAGGGCAGCCGGGTTCTCCCCCCCCCCCTCCTGCGCTATGGGCCCCAGCTCCCGTATAACTGCTGAGTCTTTATAGACTCTATTTAACCAGGTTCCCATTTAATGTCCAATAAAACCAGACCTTCTCAAACTGGGCTTGTGAGTCTAGGATATGAGAGGCAGATTCGTACATACGATATGTCATGTCTAATTTGTTCTTCACCTCCTCCCATGCAGGGGCCTTCATTTTCCAATATTTTGCTATACTCATTCTAGTGACCGTGCAAGTAATCTTAATAAATGTGTTTATATGTTTGTTGTACCGTGGTAACGGTTCGTGTAGTAGGGCTTGTATCGGTTTAAGTTGTATTTGATCCTTTAAGATCGTACTGAGGAGGGAGGATAATTGAATCCAGATAGGTCGGATTATAGCGCAGTCCCACCACATGTGGAGATATGAACCAATCTCCCCGCATCCTCTGTAGCAGAGTCTGTTGTTTGCAGGAGTCATGTGAGAGGTTTTGATCGGGGTTAGATACCATCTAAAGATAGTTTTAATAGTGTTTTCTCTTACGTCTGTGCTTAAAAGGCCAGAACATGCTGAATGCAGCACTCCATCCCAATCTTTTTTGAGTTTGTGTGTACCTAAGTCTTTTTCCCATAGTAAGATTGTTGAAGGTTTGAAAGAGTTATTTTGAGATTGAATTTCTATATACAATCTAGATATCACTTTTTTTGGGTCTGTGGGTTGAATTCAATAGGGATTCTGCGAGTGAGAGGGGTTGGGTTCTAACTGATTTGATGTAGTGTTGAATAGCTGAATTGACCTGTAGATATTGGAACCGCAGAAGCTTCACAGGAGCTATTTGGCTTTGGATTTGTGTAAAAGTCTTGGGTTTTCCGCCCGCTAACCAATCCGCCACCCTGTATAGTCCTTTATTTGCCCATTTATTCACCACTGCCTGGATGTCCGAGGAAAGGAGGTATCTTATTGGGCGCATGATTGTTTGTGTAAGAGAAAATTTGAGTTATTTGCTTAGTAAGGACCATATGTATGAAGTGTGACCAGAAATATGTGAGTGGTAGCTAATTGGTGTTATGTCTCTCGATTGTTTGCCCCATAATATATCGTCAGTATGAGTAGAGTCTCTTAAATCTGCTTCTAGTTTGGTCCAGAGGACTAATTTTCCCCTTCCTCCAAGGAGTAATGTTTGTGCTAACCTTGCTGCTCTATAGTATTCAATCAAGTTGGGTGCTCCTATACCTCCCAGAGTCCTGTGTTTTGTTATAAGTGTTGATGGGATCCGAGCCATTTTCTTCCCCCTAATAAAGGTTAGAAGTTCTGCCTGCATCTTTTTTAAATCTGATATCGGCACCACTATGGGGAGCGTCCTAAATAAGTATAGTAGATGAGGAAGGATTGTCCTCTTTACTGTGGCTAGTCTGCCCATCCAGGAAAATGTATGTGTTCTCCATTTATTCATGTCTTTCCTAATGTTTCTGTATATGGGTTCGTAGTTGTATTTATATAATTGATCTATTTGAGGGGTTAGATAGATCCCTAAATATTTAAGGGAGTGTACAGGCCACTTCAATTCAAAATTGGCTGCTATAAGTTTCTTAGTGTGGTGTGGGAGTCCTAATGACATTGCCTCACATTTGTCCAGGTTAATTTTATATCCTGAAATTTGGGAGAAATCCTCTAGCGTTTTGTATAAGTTGGGCAGGGAGATTAAAGGTCTAGTCAGTGTAAGTAAAATGTCATCTGCAAATAGCGTTAGTTTGTATTCCCGGTCCTTAATTTACTATTCCCGAGATATCTGTTGCTTGTCTAATTTTGGCTGCTAGTGGTTCAGTACAGAGAGCGAAGATAAGGGGTGATAGGGGACATCCCTGTCTTGTTCCATTTAGTATAGGGAAAGATTTGGACTTGTATCCTGCTATGGAGACCTGAGCCGTTGGGGCTGAATAAATCTTACTTAAGGCTGTAATAAACGCTCCCTGGAAACCCATCCGATGTAATACTGCATTCATGAAGTCCCAATCTATTCTATCGAATGCCTTCTCTGCATCCAACGATAGGAGCAGAGAAGGCATCTTGGTCTTACCCACATATTCAATGATGTTTATTAATCTACGCACATTGTCTGGGGCTTCCCTGTCTTTAACGAAGCCCACCTGGTCCAAGTGGATCAGTTTTGGTAAGATAAGTTTTAGACGGTTGGCTAAGATTTTTGTGAGGATCTTTAGATCCTGATTAATGAGTGAGATCGGGCGATAGCTAGAACAAAGTTTGTGGTTCTTCCCTGGTTTTGGAATCACCACAATCCTCGCTTGTAACATGTCTTCTGGGATATTATGTCCCTCCAAAACACAATTACAGAAGTCTGTAAGATGGGGCACCAAGACACCTCTAAACTCTTTGTAATATTCGCTGGCAAATCCGTCTGGGCCTGCGGCCTTCCCAGACTTAAGATCTTTAATAA
Source organism: Bombina bombina (assembly GCF_027579735.1). Taxonomy (NCBI): domain Eukaryota; kingdom Metazoa; phylum Chordata; class Amphibia; order Anura; family Bombinatoridae; genus Bombina; species Bombina bombina. The sequence continues at coordinate 748,877,030 of NC_069500.1, forward strand.
CACTAAGCACCTCTATGTTTGTTATTGGGGTATTTAAGCTATCTAAGTCCTCCTGTGTGAGGGAGTTTATTTCTGTCTCCTCTAGAAATTTCTTAGTGTGAGCGGATACTTGTTGTGAGTGCACTACTTTGGTTCCGTCATACAGTTTCCCGTAGAAATCCGCAAAGGCATTCACTATATATTGTGGGTGAGATACTGAGGTGCCACAGGGTAACATTATGGATAAGACAGTTGATGCCCTACATCTTTCTCTAAGTTTGTGGGCCAAAAACTTGTCCGGCTTGTTTGCATAAATGTAGTATTGTGTATTGAGTCTCTGAATCGCTCTCAATGAATGCTCGTTTAAAAGCTTAGCTAAGTGTGTTCGTTTGGATTCCAATATGGAAAGTATGTCTGATTTATGAGTCAGTCTATGTCTTGTTTCTAGATCCTGTATCTCGTTGTGTAGTTGAGAGATTAAGGTCCTGTGCTGTTTGTTGCGTAATGCTTTTTCCCTAATGAGCAATCTTCTAAGGCAGTGTTTTTCAACCAGTGTGCCGTGGCACACTAGTGTGCCGTGAGAGATCCTCAGGTGTGCCACGGCAGACTGACAACAGTGTGACATCTTTTTTAAACTTTGCTTGTTTTTTACTCCCAGTGCAGGGGTAGTTTGTAGGAGGCATGGCATAACAGCACAATACATACAGTATGTGTGTGTTTGTGTGTATGTGTATATATATATATATATATATATATATATATATATATACTTTATTAGGCTACAATGTGTGATTTTTTTTTTTAATTTTGGGATGTTGGTGTGCCACAGGATTTTTTAATGTAAAAAAGTGTGCCACGCCAAAAAAAAAGGTTAAAAATCACTGCTCTAAGGTATGCTTTGTGTGCTGCCCATGGAGAAGTAGGGCTTGATGTGGATCCCCTATTGATATCCCAAAATTCTGATATTAAAGTACATAGTTTCTCCTTTATTACAGGATCCTTTATATGTAGTGGGTTGTAGGTCCATGTTCGGGTTCTATGAGTGTCAACAAAGCCTTCCAAATGTAAAGAAAGTACAGAGTGGTCTGACCACACACAGGGGTAAATCAATGCCCTTCCATATAGAGGTTGTAATATTTGGCTCGTGTAGATGTAGTCTATTCTCGTGTACTGTTTATGGGCTGAGGAGTAAAAAGTTGTGTCTGAAGTTTGTCCATATAGTGTGAGCCAAGAGTCTATCAGTGAATGTGGGGTTAAATGTTCTTGTATGGCATTAACTATTCTGTTATGTCTAAGTTGTTTGGGTGAGAGTTTCGTGCCTCTATCAATATGTTTGTTCATTGTTATATTGAAGTCTCCCGCTAGTATAATTTTGTGTTGGGACCAGTCTGTAAGTAAGTCGGAAATGTTTTGAAAAAATTAATGTTGGTTCTCATTTGGTGCGTATACATTACATAGGACCACCTCTGAGTCTTGAAGACGTCCTTTGACCAGTATATATCTTCCCTCTTTATCTGTTATAGTAGATTCATGGTCAAATGACAGGCTAGAATGTATCAGGATCGAAACCCCCCTTTTTTTAGAATCTCTGGTAGCGTGGTGATGTTGCGTGAAATTTTTGGCCCAGTATTTTGGGATAATAGCTTGTGTAAAGTGGGTTTCTTGGAGAAATATAATATTTGCTCCTAGGTGTTGATATTGGGACATAGCAGTGCGTCTTTTGACATTAGAATTTAGCCCTCTAACATTATGGGATATGAGACGGATTTGGGGAGTCATTGAAGTGTGGTGTTGGGGGTGTATAACATTACCCTACTAGCTATAGTCAGCTGTGAATTCTCCAGCGTTGTAGGGATCACATTGTTAGGAGGAAGGGTGAGGTTGTCTTTTTGTAGAGGGGGGAGAAGAGAAGCCCCAGAGCCCTTGGGAGATAGAAAAAAGATAGTTAAAGCAGAAGAATAGTACATAAAATAACAAAAACAATAAAATAAACAATAAAATGAATGTAACCAAAATGTATGCCCGTTTTGTGGGGCCTCTAACAGCACGTAATCTAACATTCCTATATGGGAGATGATTAGGCTGCCTGTACATTAAGATATCTTATTTTGATAAGTCAGTATTGTATATAACTTTCAAACTTGGGTTAATAAAAAAAAAACATTTCAACAGTGTTTCTATTGAGACCTTATCAGGGGAGGCCTTCCCCCGTATACTTCCTCTGGGATCCCCATCAGGAGACCCAAGGGAAAAAGAATTAAGTGAAAGTTAATTGACCGAGAGAGTCATCTCTCCATTGCTCTAGGGTAATCCCTGTATTAGAGCTCTCTAGTGCTGGGGTATTGTCTCTAGAGTGTTGAACATCCACCTAATATAGTGTGGAGACTTTGGGGTGTCATTTCTTTGTGCCTTTACGGTTCACTTTTGTCCATTTGGTGTGCCTGGGTGGGCCTCCTTGTGTTGCTGGTTGATCTTCTGTTGAGATGAGAGGAGCCTCCAGTCCCAAGAGCTTACATGTCGGGATGATTTCTTCTGTCTCACGCACAGTGAGGGTCTTGTTATCCTTTAAGATGTATAAGGCGAAAGGGAAACCCCATTTATATTTAACTTGATGCTTTCTCAGAAGGGAAGTAAGTGGACGCAAGGAGCTTCTTTTTTGAAGTGTCCTAAGACTAAGGTCTTGAAAAAACTGTATTACAGTTCCCTGAAATTTTAAAGGTTGTTTTGTTTCTGAAGTATTTTTTCCTTGTCTTGAAAAGACGACATCTTGATGATGACATCTCTGGGGGGAGCTTCCCCTTTAGGCTTAGCTCTCAGCGCCCTATGTGCCCGTTCTATATCATACTCTGATTCTTCCGGATCTCCGGTAATGTTATGAAAGAGTTGTTGCAAGTATGTGTGTAGATCCGGACTAGCGATGGATTCTGGGATTCCCTTCAGCCTAATGTTATTTCTGCGGGATCTATTTTCTAGGTCATCGACCTTGTCTTGCAGATCTGCAATTGATTGCTGCTGTATTTGGATGGTATGGTTGGATGCTGCTAATTCACTTGTAATCGTATCAGTGTGCTCCTCCAAAGCATCAATTCTTCCCCCTAGATCTGCTAAATCCGAATGTATATCTGTTAGGCTCGAGGTAACTGCAGTATGCATAGAGTCAATTTTATCCCACAACTTTTCAAAATTGGAGGTGAAATCTTGTTTGGAGATTAAGTTTTTTAAGTCATCTTTTGTCACTGGGTTCTTGTCCTCTTCTGTTGTGGGGGGTATAGATTCAGTTTCTGAGTCTCCTGTGTCCTCCATAGTTGGTGAATCTAAGGTCTTAGGGTGTTTGGAGGGTTTAAAGAAGGAGCTCACTGTTGCAGGCTTGAGTGGCTTTTCTCCTCTAGCTGGTTTTCTAGCTGACATAGTAGCTTAGCTGACAGGTCCAGTAGTAGTTCTATCCCTGCTTCAGAGTCACCTAAGCAGAGTCTGTGATATGGTTGGTCAGCTTAGTTGTTGTTAACTGGGGATTGCAAAAGTCAGCTATTAAAATTAAAATTTAAAATTGGGGGGGGGGGCAAGGCGGTCCAGTAAAGCAGAGTATTATTAACCCCTTTTGAGAATAAACTGTAGCTCCAACCCCTGCTATTTTTCTTCAAGCAAATCTGTTTTGTCTCTCCTTCTCTGTGTGTGGGACTGTATTTAGAAAATTGCAGGCACCTATTATGTGTATTTGAGATTTGGTATCTTAAATCATCTTTAATAAGCTTAATCTAGTATCATATACCCAGCTGCTTCTGTACTGTATTGTGGCCATACCTTTCTCAGTTTTCTACATGTTCTGATATATTAGATTTCCCAGCATTTTCCCCCTATAGTATGGCGTTTCATCTGTTAGCCTTTCCTTCATAAAACTTGCACTCTGTGTTTATTTTTCTGATGGATGTGTCCCCAATCTATTGCATATATCAATTAATGTCCCTTACATCTTCCGGTATTGATAATGCTGGTTTTAATATTAGGCTTATGACAACATTGTGAAGCGTTAACGTATTGGGTCTTACTTGGGCTTTTTAAAGCCTCTCTTGCCTCCTTGATATCAAATTTTTATGACCCCTCGGCAACCCTGCTTGCTGCTGTGTGCCGCGGCTCCCACCCGCGTTGTGTCTGAGTGTCTCTCCGCTTTCGCGGCCTACCTGGGAGTTCCGTTGGGGCCCGAGAGGAGCAGTGCTGGGGATCTGTCAGTGCTCAAATCGCACCCCGTAGTCAGCGCGCCATGAGGGTCAGCGCTCCCAGTTGTAGGTCATCGGTCATGATCGCTGGGTGTTTGTTACCTCTGATGAGAGCCAAGGTGATCTGCCGACATATGTGCCGTCTCCCCTGTATGTTTTTTTGGTGCCAAAATCCTGGGTAACCTGATAACGATTGTACAGTTACCTTTTAGCATATAAGTTTCACCTCAATCTTGATTATAGGTCAGGGCTCATCTTTAGATGATGGATTGCAGTCTTTTTTTTTTTTATTGTAGCTCACTACAACACTGACTTTTTGATGATGGCAGCACAGAGCTCAGAGATCAAGCAGCCATCTCTAAGCTCAGTCAGGCTCCGCCCCCGGTTGGCCTGGTTTTAGGAGTATTTCTTACTCTTTACAACAGAGTAACCCATGTCATCTAGGAGTTAGCTGGGTGGCTTGCGCCTCAAGGGTTGTAGTGGGTTTATACCTAGCTGCTGGCGTTGGATTCCAATTTCTGGTGCGTCTTAAGGTTGCATTCCCCTGGTCAGTTTGTCAGTGTACACGTGGATTCTCTGCTCTTCAGGGACTGGGTCGGCTGTGCCTCTGTTTGGCAAAGCTGCCTGTAGGGGGTCCTTTTTAGGATATTTGTGTTGGGGATTTCTCTTCCCGATTGGCCGGTGGCTTTGGGCATTGAGGACAGTTGTTTCCTTTCCGGTTTCTTCCCCTTTTTCTTTAGGGGATATTCTCACTCCTGTGGAGATGGAGCCTTTTCTTAGGGATCCTCCTGGTCAGTTAGTGAAGGGTGGAATTGGTTCCACCTGGGGTCTTGCTGGCTCCAAGTCAGACTGTGGGCCTTATTTGAATCCTTAGGTCTATGGCCTTGTCTGGTTTCAGAGTCAAGTTTTACTTGTACTCTGGGGAAATGACTGTACCATCTTTACGCTCGTTCCTGTACCATTTTCAGGATTCTTTTGTTCCCTGTATTGGATCCCTGTGGCTGGGTTGGTCCAGCTGGGTGTGGGTCTACAGATCAGGATGCCCGTCTATGGGTCGCAGTCTCTTCTGGATGTGTGAGCTTATTGAGTTTCTCCTGCTAGCTCAGTTTCCTAGGAGATGGATTTTCCTTTCTCCTTGCCCCTTTGACAGGAGAGGGTTTACTCTTCCTTCGGGTTCTGAGGGTATACCTCAATGGAGGTTTTGTGTTCCCCTTTTTTAGGGACCTGTGAGTAGGTCCAGCGGGTTAGATGGTCTGGAGCATGCCCTCTGTCGAGGGGTTGTTTTTATGCGGTCTATCTTTCTTGAGGACTTCTTCTTCTTATCCTTGCAAGCTTCCTCTGGGCTGTCCTGATACGGTCTCTATGTTCTCAAGCTTGGGTTTTTCGCCTGGGGCTATTACACGCCTTTCACAGTAGAATCCTTTAGTATTCTATGGACAGGCACTGGGAGGATTTTGCCTCTTTATTTGCATTCCATGCTTGCAGGATGTTGAGACGCCTTTTCCGTCTCCATGCTCGGTATTATCCTGGGTTTCGCTTGGTATAGTCATGGTCTCTTTCCCTGTTGGGTCTATTTGGGTCTCTGTGAGCAGGGCTCACTCTATGAGGTGTTTTTTCTTGTGTTCAGGGACCTTGCTGTTTTCTCGGTCCTCCTTTGCCTTGTCCCCTTGAGGATTTCGGCTGGGTTTCCCTTCATTGTGAGGGATGAGTGGTGGGGGGCCGTCTGTTGGTCGACGGTGTCTCTTGGTGGACTGTTGGCTAAGTTGAGTCCGTTTTGCAGGCTCTGGTTTGGCTCTGGACTAGATGCGAGTCAGTGTCACTGGGGCTTTTCCTTTGATTTTTTTTCTTGGCTTCGCATGAAGCGGGATTTTTCATTGGGTAGAGGTTCAGGCTTGGTGCCCTCAGTATGGGCCGCCTAATGTACCCTCCCGTCTTGGCATTCAGTGTCCTCCATAGCTTGGGTATTGTTTTCCCTAAAGTAATGAATGTAGCTGTGGACTCTTTCCATTTAAGAAGAAAAACATAAATTATGCTTACCTGATAATTTCCTTTTCTTCTGATGGAAAGAGTCCACAGCTCCCCACCCGTAATTTTATGTGGGGCGTCCTTATATTCTTCTGGCACCTTTTAACCCTGATGCTTCTTTTACTTTTCCTTGTTCCTCGGCAGAATGACTGGGGGATTAGGGGAGTGGGAGAAGTATTTAAGCCTTTGGCTGGGATGTCTTTGCCTCCTCCTGGTGGCCAGGTTCTTATTTCCCAAAGTAATGAATGCAGCTGTGGACTCTTTCCATCAAAAGAAAAAGAAATGATCAGGTAAGCATAATTATTTTTTTTTTAATACATTTTTATTTGAGAAAATCACAAAATACAAAAGTATCAAGCATTTGTAACAATTAACAGCTAGTAAAGTTTAGGCAGTTTCAATGAACACTGTTTTAAAATACTACCTGTCACATCGATTTGAACTTTTCTCGTTTTTAGGTAAATAAAGCATATGTAATTGTAAACATAAAAGAAAACATAATAAGTGGGTACATTTACTCTCATAGAAAAGACTAGGAAAAATAAAGGAGTGAGAAGTGGAGAAATTAAAGAGGAGAGGTCAGGAGAAGGAATGGAAATGGATGAAGGTAGCTAAAATAAAATATTAAGAGGAGTTGGCCAAAATCCTAAATATTTCAGAATTATTTATTTAGGGAATTTTTCCCACCAGGGTGCCCAAGTTTCATAATAAAAATCTAGTTTGTCTAGGGCTGAGTGGGAGTAGGCTTCCATTGTTGAGAGATAGTTGATTGTGGCCAAGATTTGCGCAGTGGTAGGGGGAGTGAGTTGCTTCCATGCTTTCGCAATTTCTAATTTAGCGGCCATCAGTGCATAGATGGTTAAGGCTTTATGTGTTGGAGTGATGGCTGGGAAATCTAAATGTAGCAGGGATGTTTGGGGACTAAGTTTAATAATGATACCAAGGGCAAAACCACCAGATATGAGCCTGGGTTCCGAGTTGTCCACACCCCCTCCAGCAGGTAGGGGAGTGAGAGTCATATATCTTATGGAGAGTGATCGGAACTAAATGCCAGAGGGATGTGCAGTGAAGTAGTTTTTTTGTAGCCTGAAGTTCCCTGTACCAAGAGTCAGCATCAGCCGTGAAGCCCAGTTCTGTCTCCCAGGCTATAAACTGTGAGACTTTGTGTTGCGAGGAAGGAGCTAATAGAATCTCATAGTGAAACGACAAGGTTCTCTTAACTTTATGTGCCTGTGACCATCTTTGCTCCCATACTGTAGCAGGTCTAAGATTCTCTTTGGGGAAACCCCATGATCTGATTATGGAGCAAAGACGAAAGGCCTCAAATTTCAATGGGGCCGGGATCCGCAGTTTATTGCAGATAGCTAAATGGGAGATACCTCCAGATTGATCGTAAAGGTCAGCTATATGGTCTGCTCCAAAGGAGGTCCAGCTAGAAATATGTGTATCAGGTAGGCAAAAGAGAATACTAACAATAGTTTGGCACGGGGAAGGATGGGGGGCGATCAGATTTGAGTGTCTTATCTGATCCCAAAATCTAAGGGCGTCTAGAATCACCGGATGCGTGGTGAGGAGATTCTTCCAATAATGAGTCGGCACCCAGGGGAGGTCCGTCAATCCTAAATCTGGAGGGAGAAGTGACTGTTCCACCTCCCTCCAGGAGGCTAGACTATCACTGTGACCCCACTCTATAACATGAGCTAGGCGTGCTGCTTGATAATAAAGAATAACATTGGGCATTCCCAGTCCCCCACTGTCACTTGGTCTCTGCAGAGTTTGTCTCGAAGTTCGAGGTTTTTTACCTTTCCAAACGTAACATGTGATGAGGCTCTGAAGTTTATTAAGTATTGGTCTCGGTATATTGATTGGGATTGTGCAAAAGAGATAGATAATCTTTGGTATAAAGGACATTTTAACAGCCGCGATCCTGCCCGTCCAGGAGATTTCGCGAAATTCCCAAGAGTCTAAAAGTTTCTTCCATTCTGAGAATTTTTGGAGATGACAGTGGTGATATTTGAGGATAGGTGTATACCCAACAGTTTGAGGGAGTAGGGGGACCATTGAAACTTATATCTATCACGTAAAGTGGAGAGGTCTTGAGGTGTAATGTTGAGGTATAAGGCCTCGGTTTTAGAGAAATTTAGTTTGTAGTAACTTTAAGGTTTTGAACTTAGAGATGATTTTGAACACAGCGGGGAGTGACCTATGTGGATCTGTGAGTAATAACGTAACATCATCTGCATATAGAGAGATAATATGTTGACGGGAACCTATTGAGAAGCGAGAAATATCCGGATCTGATCTAATAGCTTGAGCGAGTGGCTCAATAGAGAGAGCGAACAGGAGTGGGGAAAGGGGACAACCCTGCCTCGTCCCGTTTGTTATGTCAAAACTATTGGATTGAAAACCTACTCCTTTAACACTGGCAGACGGACTGGAGTAGAGGGCTTTGACTGCTGTAATAAATTTCTCTGGAATCCCAAAAGTGTGCAAGGTTTCCCATAAGTACTCCCACCTCACCCTATCGAAGGCTTTCTCAGCGTCTAACGATAGGGCTAACGTGGGAATATCTCCTCTTGTACTTTCCAACAGAATGTCTAAAACACGCCGTGTGGCATCCGGGCCTTCTCTTTGGGGTATAAATCCCACCTGGTCTGGGTGTACCAGAGTGGGGGAGACTCGGGCAAGGCGGTTAGCTAATATCTTAGCATAGAGTTTAGTATCTATTTTGAGTAGAGAAATCGGGCGGTAACTTCCGCATTCTCGGGGATCCTTGCCCGGTTTGAGTATGGTGGTGATTGACGCCTCAAGGAATTCCTTCCGAAAGCTACCCCTATTCAAGACTTCATTAAATACTCTGCAGAGAATTGGGGAAATCTGATGGGAGAAAGATTTATAGAATTGGCTTGTGAAGCCATCCGGTCCTGGTGATTTCGCTAACTTGAGATCTCTGATGCCCAAGGTGACCTCATCAAGTGAAATGGGGGATGTCAAGGCTAGGATGTCTGCTTGGGCTAGTTGGGGTAGATATCTACGGATGTCAGCTTGATCGAGAGTTCTCATGGGATCTGAAGAGCTTAGGTTATATAACCGGCTATAGAAGTGTTTGAAGGCCTCACCGATTTCAGATGGGGAGGTTACACATCCTCTGCTGGTATTGATGGCAGAGATTTTGGCTTGTGCTGTCCGGTTTTTAATTTCTCCAACATAGGTGTGTCCGGTCCACGGCGTCATCCTTACTTGTGGGATATTCTCTTCCCCAACAGGAAATGGCAAAGAGCCCAGCAAAGCTGGTCACATGATCCCTCCTAGGCTCCGCCTTCCCCAGTCATTCTCTTTGCCGTTGTACAGGCAACATCTCCACGGAGATGGCTTAGAGTTTTTTAGTGTTTAACTGTAGTTTTTATTATTCAATCAAGAGTTTGTTATTTTAAAATAGTGCTGGTATGTACTATTTACTCTGAAACAGAAAAGAGATGAAGATTTCTGTTTGTAAGAGGAAAATGATTTTAGCAACCGTTACTAAAATCGATGGCTGTTTCCACACAGGACTGTTGAGAGGAATTAACTTCAGTTGGGGGAAACAGTGAGCAGACTTTTGCTGCTTGAGGTATGACACATTTCTAACAAGACTTGGTAATGCTGGAAGCTGTCATTTTCCCTATGGGATCCGGTAAGCCATTTTTATTACATAAAGAAAAAAAGGGCTTCACAAGGGCTTTTAAGACTGTAGACATTTTCTGGGCTAAAACGATTTATATATAAGCATATTTTATACCCCATAGCCTTGAGGAATTATTTTAATCTTGGGAACTATGTAAAATAACCGGCAGGCACTGTATTGGACACCTTATTCTCTAGGGGCTTTCCCTAATCATAGGCAGAGTCTCATTTTCGCGCCTCTATTGCGCACTTGTTTTTGGGAAGCATGACATGCAGATGCATGTGTGAGGAGCTCTGATACATAGAAAAGACTTTCTGAAGGCGTCATTTGGTATCGTATTCCCCTTTGGGCTTGGTTGGGTCTCAGCAAAGCAGATACCAGGGACTGTAAAGGGGTTAAATATAAAAACGGCTCCGGTTCCGTTATTTTAAGGGTTAAAGTTTCCAAATTTGGTGTGCAATACTCTTAAGGCTTTAAGACACTGTGGTGAAATTTTGGTGAATTTTGAACAATTCCTTCATACTTTTTCACATTTGCAGTAATAAAGTGTGTTCAGTTTCAAATTTAAAGTGACAGTAACGGTTTTATTTTAAAACGTTTTTTGTACTTTGCTATCAAGTTTATGCCTGTTTAACATGTCTGAACTACCAGATAGACTGTGTTCTGTATGTGGGGAAGCCAAGGTTCCTTCTCATTTAAATAGATGTGATTTATGTGACACAAAATTTAGAGAAAATGATGCCCAAGATGATTCCTCAAGTGAGGGGAGTAAGCATGGTACTGCATCATCCCCTCCTTCGTCTACACCAGTCTTGCCCACACAGGAGGCCCCTAGTACATCTAGTGCGCCAATACTCCTTACTATGCAACAATTAACGGCTGTAATGGATAATTCTATCAAAAACATTTTAGCCAAAATGCCCACTTATCAGCGAAAGCGCGACTGCTCTGTTTTAGAAAATACTGAAGAGCATGAGGACGCTGATGATATTGGTTCTGAAGTGCCCCTACACCAGTCTGAGGGGGCCAGGGAGGTTTTGTCTGAGGGAGAAATTTCAGATTCAGGGAAAATTTCTCAACAAGCTGAACCTGATGTGATTACATTTAAATTTAAATTGGAACATCTCCGCGCTCTGCTTAAGGAGGTGTTATCCACTCTGGATGATTGTGAGAATTTGGTCATTCCAGAGAAATTATGTAAAATGGACAAGTTCCTAGAGGTCCCGGGGCCCCCCGAAGCTTTTCCTATACCCAAGCGGGTGGCGGACATTGTAAATAAAGAATGGGAAAGGCCCGGTATACCTTTCGTCCCTCCCCCCATATTTAAAAAATTGTTTCCTATGGTCGACCCCAGAAAGGACTTATGGCAGACAGTCCCCAAGGTCGAGGGGGCGGTTTCTACTCTAAACAAACGCACCACTATACCCATAGAAGATAGTTGTGCTTTCAAAGATCCTATGGATAAAAAATTAGAGGGTTTGCTTAAAAAGATGTTTGTTCAGCAAGGTTACCTTCTACAACCAATTTCATGCATTGTTCCTGTCACTACAGCAGCGTGTTTCTGGTTCGATGAACTAGAAAAGGCGCTCAATAATAATTCTTCTTCTTATGAGGAGATTATGGACAGAATTCATGCTCTCAAATTGGCTAATTCTTTCACCCTAGACGCCACTTTGCAATTGGCTAGGTTAGCGGCGAAAAATTCTGGTTTTGCTATTGTGGCGCGCAGAGCGCTATGGCTAAAATCTTGGTCAGCGGATGCGTCTTCCAAGAACAAATTGCTTAACATTCCTTTCAAGGGGAAAACGCTGTTTGGCCCTGACTTGAAAGAGATTATCTCTGATATCACTGGGGGCAAGGGCCACGCCCTTCCTCAGGATAGGTCTTTCAAAGCCAAAAATAAACCTAATTTTCGTCCCTTTTGCAGAAACGGACCAGCCCCAAGTGCTACGTCCTCTAAGCAAGAGGGTAATACTTCTCAAGCCAAGCCAGCCTGGAGGCCAATGCAAGGCTGGAACAAAGGAAAGCAGGCCAAGAAACCTGCCACTGCTACCAAGACAGCATGAGATGTTGGCCCCCGATCCGGGACCGGATCTGGTGGGGGGCAGACTCTCTCTCTTCGCTCAGGCTTGGGCAAGAGATGTTCTGGATCCTTGGGCGCTAGAAATAGTCTCCCAAGGTTATCTTCTGGAATTCAAGGGGCTTCCCCCAAGGGGGAGGTTCCACAGGTCTCAATTGTCTTCAGACCACATAAAAAAACAGGCATTCTTACATTGTGTAGAAGACCTGTTAAAAATGGGAGTGATTCATCCTGTTCCATTAGGAGAACAAGGGATGGGGTTCTACTCCAATCTGTTCGTAGTTCCCAAAAAAGAGGGAACATTCAGACCAATCTTAGATCTCAAGATCCTAAACAAGTTTCTCAAGGTTCCATCGTTCAAAATGGAAACCATTCGAACAATTCTTCCTTCCATCCAGGAAGGTCAATTCATGACCACGGTGGATTTAAAGGATGCGTATCTACATATTCCTATCCACAAGGAACATCATCGGTTCCTAAGGTTCGCATTCCTGGACAAGCATTACCAGTTTGTGGCACTTCGGATTAGCCACTGCTCCAAGAATTTTCACAAAGGTACTAGGGTCCCTTCTAGCGGTGCTAAGACCAAGGGGCATTGCAGTAGTACCTTACTTGGACGACATTCTGATTCAAGCGTCGTCCCTTCCACAAGCAAAGGCTCACACGGACATTGTCCTGGCCTTTCTCAGATCTCACGGGTGGAAAGTGAACGTAGAAAAAAGTTCGCTATCTCCGTCAACAAGGGTTCCCTTCTTGGGAACAATAATAGACTCCTTAGAAATGAGGATTTTTCTGACAGAGGCCAGAAAATCAAAACTTCTAAACTCTTGTCAAATACTTCATTCTGTTCCTCTTCCTTCCATAGCGCAGTGCATGGAAGTAATAGGTTTGATGGTAGCGGCAATGGACATAGTTCCTTTTGCGCGAATTCATCTAAGACCATTACAACTGTGCATGCTCAGTCAGTGGAATGGGGACTATACAGACTTGTCTCTGACGATACAAGTAGATCAGAGGACCAGAGATTCACTCCGTTGGTGGCTGTCCCTGGACAACCTGTCACAGGGGATGAGCTTCCGCAGACCAGAGTGGGTCATTGTCACGACCGACGCCAGTCTGGTGGGCTGGGGCGCGGTCTGGGGACCCCTGAAAGCTCAGGGTCTTTGGTCTCGGGAAGAATCTCTTCTCCCGATAAATATTCTGGAACTGAGAGCGATATTCAATACTCTCAAGGCTTGGCCTCAACTAGCAAAGGCCAAGTTCATACGGTTTCAATCAGACAACATGACGACTGTTGCGTACATCAACCATCAGGGGGGAACAAGGAGTTCCCTGGCGATGGAAGAAGTGACCAAAATCATTCAATGGGCGGAGACTCACTCCTGCCACTTGTCTGCAATCCACATCCCAGGAGTGGAAAATTGGGAAGCGGATTTTCTGAGTCGTCAGACATTTCATCCGGGGGAGTGGGAACTCCATCCGGAAATCTTTGCCCAAATTACTCAATTGTGGGGCATTCCAGACATGGATCTGATGGCCTCTCGTCAGAACTTCAAGGTTCCTTGCTACGGGTCCAGATCCAGGGATCCCAAGGCGACTCTAGTAGATGCACTAGTAGCACCTTGGACCTTCAAACTAGCTTATGTATTCCCGCCGTTTCCTCTCATCCCCAGGCTGGTAGCCAGGATCAATCAGGAGAGGGCATCGGTGATCTTGATAGCTCCTGCGTGGCCACGCAGGACTTGGTATGCAGACCTGGTGAATATGTCATCGGCTCCACCATGGAAGCTACCTTTGAGACGAGACCTTCTTGTTCAAGGTCCGTTCGAACATCCGAATCTGGTCTCACTCCAACTGACTGCTTGGAGATTGAACGCTTGATCTTATCAAAGCGAGGGTTCTCAGATTCTGTCATTGATACTCTTGTTCAGGCCAGAAAGCCTGTAACTAGAAAAATCTACCACAAAATATGGAAAAAATATATCTGTTGGTGTGAATCTAAAGGATTCCCTTGGGACAAGGTAAAAATTCCTAAGATTCTATCCTTTCTTCAAGAAGGTTTGGAGAAAGGATTATCTGCAAGTTCTTTGAAGGGACAGATTTCTGCCTTGTCTGTGTTACTTCACAAAAAGCTGGCAGCTGTGCCAGATGTTCAAGCCTTTGTTCAGGCGCTGGTTAGAATCAAGCCTGTTTACAAACCTTTGACTCCTCCTTGGAGTCTCAATTTAGTTCTTTCAGTTCTTCAGGGGGTTCCGTTTGAACCCTTACATTCCGTTGATATTAAGTTATTATCTTGGAAAGTTTTGTTTTTGGTTGCAATTTCTTCTGCTAGAAGAGTTTCAGAATTATCTGCTCTGCAGTGTTCTCCTCCTTATCTGGTGTTCCATGCAGATAAGGTGGTTTTACGTACTAAACCTGGTTTTCTTCCGAAAGTTGTTTCTAACAAAAACATTAACCAGGAGATAGTCGTGCCTTCTTTGTGTCCGAATCCAGTTTCAAAGAAGGAACGTTTGTTGCACAATTTGGATGTAGTTCGTGCTCTAAAATTCTATTTAGATGCTACAAAGGATTTTAGACAAACATCTTCTTTGTTTGTTGTTTATTCTGGTAAAAGGAGAGGTCAAAAAGCAACTTCTACCTCTCTCTCTTTTTGGATTAAAAGCATCATCAGATTGGCTTACGAGACTGCCGGACGGCAGCCTCCTGAAAGAATCACAGCTCATTCCACTAGGGCTGTGGCTTCCACATGGGCCTTCAAGAACGAGGCTTCTGTTGATCAGATATGTAAGGCAGCGACTTGGTCTTCACTGCACACTTTTACAAAATTTTACAAATTTGATACTTTTGCTTCTTCTGAGGCTATTTTTGGGAGAAAGGTTTTGCAAGCCGTGGTGCCTTCCATCTAGGTGACCTGATTTGCTCCCTCCCTTCATCCGTGTCCTAAAGCTTTGGTATTGGTTCCCACAAGTAAGGATGACGCCGTGGACCGGACACACCTATGTTGGAGAAAACAGAATTTATGTTTACCTGATAAATTACTTTCTCCAACGGTGTGTCCGGTCCACGGCCCGCCCTGGTTTTTTAATCAGGTCTGATAATTTATTTTCTTTAACTACAGTCACCACGGTATCATATGGTTTCTCCTATGCAAATATTCCTCCTTTACGTCGGTCGAATGACTGGGGAAGGCGGAGCCTAGGAGGGATCATGTGACCAGCTTTGCTGGGCTCTTTGCCATTTCCTGTTGGGGAAGAGAATATCCCACAAGTAAGGATGACGCCGTGGACCGGACACACCGTTGGAGAAAGTAATTTATCAGGTAAACATAAATTCTGTTTTTCTGGCTAATAATGTGGAAGCTTTATTGCTATTATGATAGTAGACTTGTTTAAGTCTATCTAACATGTGTTGCGTTTTATTGACTTCTAGAGCCTTTATCTGCGTTGTAATCTCTGAAATTTGCAAATTTGTTGTAGCAGAGTAAGTCTTAGAGAGTTCGAGCTTCAAGATTCTGAGTTGGCAGTTAAGAGATGCGAGTGAGGCTCCCTGAGCCCTCCTAATTTGGGAGGCCTTTTCAATAAAGAAACCTCTGAGGTATGCCTTGAGAGTAGCCCAGATAACCTCCTCCGACAAAAGGGGGGTATAATTGTCATCTAGAAAAGTGGTGATAGCTGCTAAAGTTTCCGCCTTAATTACAGGAGTAGTGACTAGAAAGTTTTTGAGGCGCCACGCAATGCCTATCGCGTGTGGTGAAGGGCTACCTATAACCATCGTTAGGGAGTCGTGGTCTGACCACGAAATCATAGAGATTGTGCGTCAGAGATCGTATCTAACACGCGGGAGCTTAAGAAAAATAGGTCAATCCGGGTATGAGATTTATGGGGGGCTGAATAGAAAGTATATTCTCTTCCATTCGGATGAACCGCCCTCCATACGTCATACAGGTTATACTGTTTAAATAAACTTTGGAAGGCTGCAGAAAGGGGGTGTAATGCCCTCTCTGATGTGGAAATTGTAGGGCCTGTTCGGTCAATCAGGGGATTCCAGATAAAATTTAAATCCCCTCCCCATATCAGTTCTCCCTGGGACACGGCTGACACTGACTCTAATAAATGTCTGAGAAATCTAATTTGGCCTGAGTTGGGAGCGTAGATATTTACTAAAGTAAATACTTTGGAGTTAAGTTTGCAGATTAGAATTATAAAACGTGCTTGTGGGTCTCTTTCTATGTAGATAGATTCGTATAGCAATGCGGAGCTGACCAAGATGGCAACCCCTCTGGACTTAGAATGAAAGGACGCTGTGATTACAGTGGGGAATTTCCTGTATGTGTATGGATAAGCAAGCCAGTGCGTTTCATGTATAAAGGCTATGTCGACTTTATTGCGTGACAACATGTTGAGTAATAAGCTACGTTTGGTCGGGGAGTTAAGTCCCTTGGCATTAAGGGTTAGAAGCTTCAATCCTGACATTGTAAAGGTATGATTATAATTCTCCAAATCTTATCCTAGGGAACTATGAGAGAATTAGGAGAAGAGATCACTATTCTGAAGTATGACAAGCCCACTTTATATGCTAGTAAAAAAAAAAAAATATAAGGGGAAGGGATGCAGCGGGCAAAAGCCGCTCAAATTTTGGGGGTAAAGGGGAGTTAAAGGGAGGGGGAATTGGGAGGCTAGAGTTGCTGAGGTAATGGACTTTTAGATTATAATCTTCTTGGTATAACTGTGGAGGTGTAGACCATAAATAAAAAGGGGATAATGGAAGGAAGGAGATTGTTCTAAAAGGAGGGGGGATAAAGTATATATCAAGTGAATTAGGGAGAGGGAGAGGGGGGGGGTGCCAGAGCCAAAAAAAACCCCGCTCCACTCTCTGTGCTAGAGTCAAAAACAGAAAGAAGTGAGTAATAAGAGAGATAACCCTATAATTATTGAGGCCATGGCAGACAATTGGCCTGTCAAACATTGAATAAATGAAACAATACAAACATCAATAACATTTCAAACATTACAAACATAATCTTTCCTGACTTGAATAGGTCCCAAATGTGGAGAAGCAGTCTAGAGCAGACTACTGCATAAAATTATAACATTTCTCGACTGTGTAGGGAAAAACTTATAAACTAGTACCTAAGTTGTACAAAGGTCAAACCAATACCTCTGATTAATGTAACCTTATTTTAAGTTTACGATGCCTCAGGTAAATGAAGGAAAAAGAAAAAGATGCAGGCACTGCTGTGGGTAACTTAAAAACAATAAGTCTTTATTTGAAAAGCCATAAAAAATAAACAGCTACAACCGCTGTACAGGCAAGAGCAAAAGGTACAAAAAACGACAGAGGCAAGGCAGGGTAGAAAAATAGACAGAAAATTGTCTGACTAGTTTCGAGTGCAGACTGCACTCTTATTCATAGACATACCGAGAGAGGGCTAGGCCTGCCTTTTAAAGGGAAAACAGTTAACTGAAAATTCAGCTGATGTCCATTACTGAAAATTAGGACATATACTTCGGTTAACCCCTCAAAGACAAGTTACGCCTAATCTCTGTGTGAAAGATTAAAAACAATGAACAAAATTCTCAGATTATTGTTGTTATATCTAACAGTGTTACACACTATATCAGTTAGTGTTTTAACGGGGGAGACATATATTAGAGGTAGTTGGCATTTTATGTACTATATCCTAAATGCCATTTAAAAATTATTATTATTATTCTTCTATTCCTGTAAAATAACACAACTATGTAAACTGAACAGTAGTTTTATATGCCTAGTGTCATATATATTAAAATTAAGGCAAGATTGTTATTATACAGGATAGAGAGACAAAAAGTAACTATTCTACTCTAGATTGTCAAGTAATGAGGGAAACCCAAAATAACAGTTATACTTAACAAATGGTTACTTAAATATTAAATACACAGTGTTTGATAACTAAGCTAAGTAAAAATCCTGTTATCAATTTTAGGATTATGTTATATTGTCAACATGAACTTGAAAATATGTGCTAGACTGGTAATGACCTATATGTTAGATATATTGAATATAATAAAATATACAATTCATATATAGCCTAAAGAATTATAAAATAATTCTAAGTATAGAAAAGAAAAAAAGGAGTAAATATAATTTTGGAAAGAATTGGATATTAAGGAAGTCGATAGACTATACTTAGTATTTCTTATTTTTTATTTTTTATTTTTTGTTGCTTTAATTATCGATGAAAAAATTGATATCGCATTCACGATTCATTCCTTTGGGAAAGCGTGTTTGTAATTTAAGCATCCAGAAGAGTTCTTTTCTTTCTAGGGACTTAAATTTATTGCCTCCTCTGATGGATAGATTTACAATGTCAATTATTTTAATAGTGATATTAGCCTCATTAGAAAAGTGTAAGCTGTTAAAGTGGTTAGCTACAGCAGAGTCTTTGTTATAATTTTTAATATCTCTGACATGTTCATTGTAACGTTTTCTAACTTCTCTAGAAGTCTGACCTGTATACTGTAATTTACAGATATTGCATGTTAGGAGATATACCACAAAAGTGGTGCTACAATTGGCATAGAAGTCTATATTATATTCTGTCCCTGTACTGGTGCTAGTGTAAGTGTTCCCTTCTTGAATATGTGAACACATGTTGCAGTTACGACTGCCACATTTATAATTTCCTTTTTGTGTCAGCCAATTATGTTCCTTTCTTTTATTTCTAGTGACTAAGCTAGGTGATATAGCCTGTCCTAGGGTTTTTGATCTTTTGGGGACATATTTGATATTGTTGATAAGGGGTCTGAGAATATCATCACCTGAGAGTATGTGTGCATGTTTTTGCATAATTTTTACAATATCATTGTACTGTTTGGAGTATGCTGTGGTGAACACAATTGCTTCTTTAAATTGGGATTCTTTCTTTTTTACCTTATGTTTTTGTATGTCAGTATCTGTGTTGTATTTTCTAATTTCCTTCCTACATTTTTCTAGACTATTGACATTGTATCCTCTACTTGTAAGTCTCTTCTTCAGCTCAAGTGATTGTGTATCATAGATATCATCTGATTTAGTATTTCTGCGTAGCCTAATGAATTGACTACGTGGAATGGACTTTATAAGATGTGTTGGGTGTTGTGACGTTGCATAAAGTATCGTGTTGCCTGCAGACTCCTTACGATAGGTACTAGTGACAATACAGTTTTCAACTATCTCCAATGTTAGGTCTAAGTAATTGACTTTTTTTGTATTATATATTCCTGTAAATCGTAAATTAAATGGATTAGAGTTAGTGTATTCTAAGAAGTTGTTAAATTCTATATCATTTAAAGGTTTTTTGACAATAAACAACAGATCGTCAATATAACGTGTATATATTAGAATGCTCTCAAGCCATGGATTTAGGGTATTATAAATGTGAGATAGTTCCCACCAAGAGACAAATAAATTTGCAAAAGCGGGGGCAAATTTTGCCCCCATGGCGGTACCACATACTTGATTATAAAAACAGCCATCAAACCAAAAATAATTGTGAGATAATAAGAATTTTAACACATCTCCTATGTATTGTTTAGTATAAACATTTACATCCATTTCTCTTTGGAGAAAAAATTCCACTGCTTGTACCCCCAAGTTTTGGGGGATACTGGTGTAGAGTGAGGATACATCAATTACCACCCATGTATAATTCTCTTTCCAAGAGACAGTGTCTAAGATTTCAATAAGTTTCGCACTATCTCTCAGATAGGAAAGTTGTTTTTTTGCAATTGGTTGTAGTATTTCATCTAGCCATGCCCCCAAAGGCTCGAACAAGGACCCCACCCCTGAAACAATGGGTCTCCCTGGAGGGGAGATGGGGTCCTTGTGAACCTTGGGGACATGGTAGAAAATAGGAGTAAGGGGATGTTCAGGAACTAGATTTTTTATGTCTTTTTCTTTAAAGACATTCAGTGTGATCCCTTCCATAATTAATGACTGTAGTTTCTTTTTATATATAAAGATAGGGTTACCTGGGAGTAATCTGTACGTATTGGTATCACTGAGTTGTTTGATAGCTTCATCAAAATAATCCTTTTTGTTTTGTATAACAATACTGCCGCCCTTATCCGCACTTCTGATGACAATCTCTTTGTTTTCTTGAAGAGATTTTATTGCTTGTCGTTCTCTAAATGGTAGATTATGGGCGGCAGTATTGGTATTACTTTTTTTCTCTAGCTCAAACAGATCTTCCTGGATTAATTTTTGATAGGAATTGATTACAGTCCCCCTATATTGGGTGGGATAAAAATCAGATGCTGTTCTTTTTGGATGAGCAAGCCTATTTGGTTTGTAACTTTCTTGGTCACCACTAAACAAATCTGTGAGAGTGACCAGGGTTTGTGCATCCTCAAATGACAGCATAGGATTTTCAATATGTGACTGTTCATTTATAGGGGTGTCTCTCATGGTGTCTTCTAAGGTAGTGTCACTATTTGTAAGGGAAAAGAATCTTTTAAGAGTTAGTTTTCGTATAAACTTGTTAATATCAAGTAAAGTGTTAAAACATGAAAAGTTGCCCGAAGGGGCAAATCCTAATCCCCTAGACAAAACCTGATGTTCCTCTTTTTTAAGAGTATATTTAGAGAGGTTAACCACACTAATATTATCATTAGAAACAGTCATTTGTTGTCTTTGTTCCTCTGGATCGACATTGTGTGATGTTATTGTCCCTTCTTTGTAGACTTGTTTTTCCCTTTTTGGTCTCCATCTTTTCCGTTTCCTTTTTGTTTGGGGTTCCCCGATCGTGTCTTCAGGCCTACTGGTTGTTCTTGATCTCGTGGGTCCACTGCCTCCACCGCCTCCTGTAAAAAATCACATGAAGAGGATGGAGAGATAGAGGGTGAGGAAGAGGAGAGGAGAGAAGAGCAGTTGGAAGAATAGGAAGTGCCTGAAAAACAGGCTTCAGAATCTGATGTTTCTTCTTCAGGAGGATTATGGAACGCCACCTTTCTCTTTTTCTTTTCTTTTTTCTTTAAAATCGATTTGGGTTCACTTGATTCTGTATCTTGGATGGTAGCTTGTTGTCTATTTTTACTTTTTCTATTCTTATTCTTATTTATTCTTTGCTGCCTACGCAAAGCTGCCCAATTATACACTCTTTGTTGTTCATAATCTTCTTTGTCCCTTTGAAATTTTGTGCCTTTTCTCTCAGCTTGTTCCTTGTCTTGTTTAGAGATAGATTCTACCATTTTTTTATTTAGGTTTGTAAATTCCATATGGCCTTTGTGTGATGTAAGTTCATTTTTTTGAGCCATAATGGTTTCTTTTATAAATAAGAATAAGAATAGAAAAAGTAAAAATAGACAACAAGCTACCATCCAAGATACAGAATCAAGTGAACCCAAATCGATTTTAAAGAAAAAAGAAAAGAAAAAGAGAAAGGTGGCGTTCCATAATCCTCCTGAAGAAGAAACATCAGATTCTGAAGCCTGTTTTTCAGGCACTTCCTATTCTTCCAACTGCTCTTCTCTCCTCTCCTCTTCCTCACCCTCTATCTCTCCATCCTCTTCATGTGATTTTTTACAGGAGGCGGTGGAGGCAGTGGACCCACGAGATCAAGAACAACCAGTAGGCCTGAAGACACGATCGGGGAACCCCAAACAAAAAGGAAACGGAAAAGATGGAGACCAAAAAGGGAAAAACAAGTTTACAAAGAAGGGACAATAACATCACACAATGTCGATCCAGAGGAACAAAGACAACAAATGACTGTTTCTAATGATAATATTAGTGTGGTTAACCTCTCTAAATATACTCTTAAAAAAGAGGAACATCAGGTTTTGTCTAGGGGATTAGGATTTGCCCCTTCGGGCAACTTTTCATGTTTTAACACTTTACTTGATATTAACAAGTTTATACGAAAACTAACTCTTAAAAGATTCTTTTCCCTTACAAATAGTGACACTACCTTAGAAGACACCATGAGAGACACCCCTATAAATGAACAGTCACATATTGAAAATCCTATGCTGTCATTTGAGGATGCACAAACCCTGGTCACTCTCACAGATTTGTTTAGTGGTGACCAAGAAAGTTACAAACCAAATAGGCTTGCTCATCCAAAAAGAACAGCATCTGATTTTTATCCCACCCAATATAGGGGGACTGTAATCAATTCCTATCAAAAATTAATCCAGGAAGATCTGTTTGAGCTAGAGAAAAAAAGTAATACCAATACTGCCGCCCATAATCTACCATTTAGAGAACGACAAGCAATAAAATCTCTTCAAGAAAACAAAGAGATTGTCATCAGAAGTGCGGATAAGGGCGGCAGTATTGTTATACAAAACAAAAAGGATTATTTTGATGAAGCTATCAAACAACTCAGTGATACCAATACGTACAGATTACTCCCAGGTAACCCTATCTTTATATATAAAAAGAAACTACAGTCATTAATTATGGAAGGGATCACACTGAATGTCTTTAAAGAAAAAGACATAAAAAATCTAGTTCCTGAACATCCCCTTACTCCTATTTTCTACCATGTCCCCAAGGTTCACAAGGACCCCATCTCCCCTCCAGGGAGACCCATTGTTTCAGGGGTGGGGTCCTTGTTCGAGCCTTTGGGGGCATGGCTAGATGAAATACTACAACCAATTGCAAAAAAACAACTTTCCTATCTGAGAGATAGTGCGAAACTTATTGAAATCTTAGACACTGTCTCTTGGAAAGAGAATTATACATGGGTGGTAATTGATGTATCCTCACTCTACACCAGTATCCCCCAAAACTTGGGGGTACAAGCAGTGGAATTTTTTCTCCAAAGAGAAATGGATGTAAATGTTTATACTAAACAATACATAGGAGATGTGTTAAAATTCTTATTATCTCACAATTATTTTTGGTTTGATGGCTGTTTTTATAATCAAGTATGTGGTACCGCCATGGGGGCAAAATTTGCCCCCGCTTTTGCAAATTTATTTGTCTCTTGGTGGGAACTATCTCACATTTATAATACCCTAAATCCATGGCTTGAGAGCATTCTAATATATACACGTTATATTGACGATCTGTTGTTTATTGTCAAAAAACCTTTAAATGATATAGAATTTAACAACTTCTTAGAATACACTAACTCTAATCCATTTAATTTACGATTTACAGGAATATATAATACAAAAAAAGTCAATTACTTAGACCTAACATTGGAGATAGTTGAAAACTGTATTGTCACTAGTACCTATCGTAAGGAGTCTGCAGGCAACACGATACTTTATGCAACGTCACAACACCCAACACATCTTATAAAGTCCATTCCACGTAGTCAATTCATTAGGCTACGCAGAAATACTAAATCAGATGATATCTATGATACACAATCACTTGAGCTGAAGAAGAGACTTACAAGTAGAGGATACAATGTCAATAGTCTAGAAAAATGTAGGAAGGAAATTAGAAAATACAACACAGATACTGACATACAAAAACATAAGGTAAAAAAGAAAGAATCCCAATTTAAAGAAGCAATTGTGTTCACCACAGCATACTCCAAACAGTACAATGATATTGTAAAAATTATGCAAAAACATGCACACATACTCTCAGGTGATGATATTCTCAGACCCCTTATCAACAATATCAAATATGTCCCCAAAAGATCAAAAACCCTAGGACAGGCTATATCACCTAGCTTAGTCACTAGAAATAAAATAAAGGAACATAATTGGCTGACACAAAAAGGAAATTATAAATGTGGCAGTCGTAACTGCAACATGTGTTCACATATTCAAGAAGGGAACACTTACACTAGCACCAGTACAGGGACAGAATATAATATAGACTTCTATGCCAAGTGTAGCACCACTTTTGTGGTATATCTCCTAACATGCAATATCTGTAAATTACAGTATACAGGTCAGACTTCTAGAGAAGTTAGAAAACGTTACAATGAACATGTCAGAGATATTAAAAATTATAACAAAGACTCTGCTGTAGCTAACCACTTTAACAGCTTACACTTTTCTAATGAGGCTAATATCACTATTAAAATAATTGACATTGTAAATCTATCCATCAGAGGAGGCAATAAATTTAAGTCCCTAGAAAGAAAAGAACTCTTCTGGATGCTTAAATTACAAACACGCTTTCCCAAAGGAATGAATCGTGAATGCGATATCAATTTTTTCATCGATAATTAAAGCAACAAAAAATAAAAAATAAAAAATAAGAAATACTAAGTATAGTCTATCGACTTCCTTAATATCCAATTCTTTCCAAAATTATATTTACTCCTTTTTTTCTTTTCTATACTTAGAATTATTTTATAATTCTTTAGGCTATATATGAATTGTATATTTTATTATATTCAATATATCTAACATATAGGTCATTACCAGTCTAGCACATATTTTCAAGTTCATGTTGACAATATAACATAATCCTAAAATTGATAACAGGATTTTTACTTAGCTTAGTTATCAAACACTGTGTATTTAATATTTAAGTAACCATTTGTTAAGTATAACTGTTATTTTGGGTTTCCCTCATTACTTGACAATCTAGAGTAGAATAGTTACTTTTTGTCTCTCTATCCTGTACAATAACAATCTTGCCTTAATTTTAATATATATGACACTAGGCATATAAAACTACTGTTCAGTTTACATAGTTGTGTTATTTTACAGGAATAGAAGAATAATAATAATAATTTTTAAATGGCATTTAGGATATAGTACATAAAATGCCAACTACCTCTAATATATGTCTCCCCCGTTAAAACACTAACTGATATAGTGTGTAACACTGTTAGATATAACAACAATAATCTGAGAATTTTGTTCATTGTTTTTAATCTTTCACACAGAGATTAGGCGTAACTTGTCTTTGAGGGGTTAACCGAAGTATATGTCCTAATTTTCAGTAATGGACATCAGCTGAATTTTCAGTTAACTGTTTTCCCTTTAAAAGGCAGGCCTAGCCCTCTCTCGGTATGTCTATGAATAAGAGTGCAGTCTGCACTCGAAACTAGTCAGACAATTTTCTGTCTATTTTTCTACCCTGCCTTGCCTCTGTCGTTTTTTGTACCTTTTGCTCTTGCCTGTACAGCGGTTGTAGCTGTTTATTTTTTATGGCTTTTCAAATAAAGACTTATTGTTTTTAAGTTACCCACAGCAGTGCCTGCATCTTTTTCTTTTTCCTTCATCTACAAAGTGGCTGGGTTTCGCCACTGCTACGGCACTCCGTTGGCTCTCTATGGAAGGACTATACTGATACCGGCGTCACTTCCGGTTGTCTCGCTGAGTCCGCAGACGCTGCTAGGAACGCCGCACCTAGATGCCTCAGGTAACTAGGACCAGTAGATGAAGAGGTAAGTGCAATCTAACTTGCCATACTCTACCTACATATCTCAGTGCTATATCAACAAAGGGGGGCATGTGAAATTAGGTATGAATATTTTGAAAGTAGGGTTTAAGAGTACTCTGTCGTCTAGAGGTATCTGTAAAGTAAGTTTTTAAAGTTATCTTCAGTGAAGGATGGTGAGTGGAGCTGGCAAGTAGGTTAGGAGAGGAAATAAACTTTATTATACATATAGTTGTCTCCCCACACTGAGAGGAAGAGTGTTGTATGCAAGTATGCTGCAGAGTATATATGGGAGTTTACCTAAAGTGGGCTCTAGGATGTAGCTAGGAAACTACTCTAAGTGAGGGAATAAGCATCAATTAGTACCATTGAAAATGACATAAATTGAAAACCAAAAACAGTACAGTGTAACCTAGAGTATAATAAACATTTAGGCAGGAAAGCTAAGCAGTAAGCATCTAAAGACAACAAATATGCTTTACATTACCCAACCATCTTCTTAAAGTCCCTGGAAACTGAGAGTCCTCAGAAGTCAAACTGTAGCAGCACACAAAAGGCGCTGCCTTTAATAGGGGCAAAGGCAAACAAGAGCTTAATGGGGGGAAAAAGATTCGTCTGTTGAACGGGAGACCAGTGGAGCTCAGCAATAGGAAGTGTAGGATGTGTACTGCTGGGTATTTCTCCATTGCCAGACCAACTTCTATCAGAGTCCGGTTGCCGAGTGACCAGCGGCATCAGACTGTAAAATCACAGAAGTCAAAATCTCTCTTTCAAACAAGAGTCCTACGGTGGTGTAGGCGAAGTAGTGCTCCTAGAGGACTGAAAGTTGAAAGATGTCTGTGCTGGGCGCCAAGCCGGCGCGGCAATGTTGAGCTTCTTAGGGTGTTCATGGATGGTGGAAGGTTGATTATCGGGTGGGAGGAGTTTCAGGGTTCTAAGGTTGTGATGGTGTGAGAGGCATCATTATATTGGAAGAATAGACGGACAGGAAACCCCCACCTGTACTTAATGTTATTATTATGAAGGCATTGGGTGATCTGATGAAAAAGTCGTCTCCTGGATAGGGTGTGGGAGGAAAGGTCTGGATAAATCTGTATTTCCTGAAACGGGTCTTTTAGGTTTTTATTTTGGAATGATGCCCTGAGGACTTTTTCTTTGAACGTGAAGTAATGTAGACGTACAATTACATCTCTTGCTGATCCTGAGGGGGCGCCTCTCGGCCTAAGAGCTCTATGAGCCCTGTCTATCAGGTTTTCCTGTGATGAAGTGGAGCCCAGGAGTTCTGTAAAAAGGGTTTGCAGATGGTTGGGAAGTTCAGTCGGGCTGATGTCCTCGGGGACACCTCTGATTCTGAGGTTGTTCCGACGTGATCTATCCTCTTGGTCGGCTAACTTGGTTTCTAATCCGGAAATCATTTCAGCTAGTGACTGAGCATAGGTTAACAGGTTGGAATGATCTACATGTAAATCTTCCTGCTTTTTTTCCAGTGATTCTGTTCTCTCTCCCAGTAACGCTATATCTCGCTTCAACTCAGACCGACGTCTTGAGTTCATGTTTCAGTGACGAATAATGTGAGTCCATTTTGCTTGAAAGTTCCTTGATGGATTCGAGGATAGATGTGGAGGAGTGAGTTGTTCTCTCTGTGGCGTGAGATAAGGCTCTAGGTGGCTCTTTGGTTGACTTAATTGAATCTCTTGAATCTTCGTCTGACAGGTCTTGATCATATGAATTTTTGCTAGTGAAATGATCTGACAGGGTCATTTTTGGTAGGTCACCATGTTTCTGTTTCTTTCTCTGCGAATGGGCCATCTTATCAAGATTTACTAGTATGTTAAAGATGTTCCCAAATTGCGTATGATAAAGTGCTTCAATGTCAAAGAGAAGAGCAAAGGATGTGTGCCCGACACCCCCCAGGGGTAGGGTCTAGCCTAGCATGAAGAGAGGCTATTGACTAGGAATTCAGAATTTACTCTGGGGTAGGTCTTGGAATTTCTGTTGAGTCCTCTTTACAAAATCGCCTTATTACTATTGAGTGTTGTTCCAGGGATGCTTTTTTTACAGGTCTCCTCTCTCCCCAGGGGAGTGCTTTCTTCCAAGCGAGTGAGGAAAAAGGTGTTATGGGATATGACCCGTGGGCAGAGTGTACCAACGGGAAAGGGGGGGGAGAGAGGACAATTAGAGATTTCAGTAGAAAGAGAAGAGAAATTCACACTCAGCGTATCAAAATGGGACAAATGAGGAAGTTTACAGAGGGTCACTTCTGAAAAATAAATATTCCAAGTAGTACTTGTACAAGAAAATTTTAACAGTCACTGAGCCCCAACTGTCGCTTGAAGCGTGATATACAGCAAGAACTAGTCTCTGTGTGTGTCAAAGGGGCTTTGATGCCTGGCAATGCTTTGTGTAGTTCACAGAGAGCAATGGAGGGATGAGATGGGGGGTATATATAGAGATAATGCAGGTCTGACTGAGTATGTCCTCTGCTACTTTCAAGAGACTTGGTTTTGTGTGTGGTAAAATTCCCACGTGGGGTTGTAGCCTTAGAGGTATTAAGCAGGCTTCTAGGTCCTCTGGTAACAGTAATATGCTAGGGGAGTGCCCTGTGCCAACTTGCTCACAGAGTTTGCTGGGGACCCGGTGAAATGGAGCTTAGAGCAATAAGTGTTGGTCTGCACGTGGGTAGTTTGAATAGAATAAGGAAAGTCTCCCTTCTATGTTTATAACAAGGATCAGAGTCTTACCCTGAGGGCTGAAGCAGTGTTGATTCTTTAGTGTCTCTGCCGAGTGAGCTCCGGTGCGTGAAAAGGCAGAGATGGCCAAGTCTCCCACTGAATAAGGTGAGCTGAAGCAGGCTGTTAATCAGCGTGGCGTAAGTGCAGGCTCCAGCTGAGGATGGCGTGTCTGTTTGCGGAGGCCGTACTGCTCAGGCTGCACTGTGTGTGGGTTGATGCGGTTACTTCCTCCTTGTAATTGTGAATAGATAGCGGCTCTCCTCCGTAGCTGTAGATGCGGTACTGAGCAGGGTTCAGTAGTAGACAGGAGACCGGGTGAGGTTACGGCTCAAACAGTAAAGAGCTTTTACCCAAGCTGCCTCACACTGTACACCTCACACTGTACACCTAAACGGGTCCGGAAGTTCAGCGCCGACAGCGCTGCAGATGATGGCGCAGCCAAAAATTCTCAACAGAATTATGCTGGGTGGCTCGTCCGATAGGCAGTCCTGACCCAGTAAAGACTAGGCTAATTTCCTCTGAGTGTTAGGAAAGAGTTGTGGGTAAAAATAAAATGAGAAAAGTGTAATAATTAAAGTAAAATAACTTGGTCTACAGAGCTCCTATAAAGCGTGACCACTCAGTATCGTGGCAAGCTCCGCCTCTCAGGTAAGCATAATTTTATGTTTTTGATTTCAGATTCTGTGTCCGGTGATAAATCCGGAGTGGCCTCGTTGACGCCTGCCAACCAGTTTTCTTTCGTATGCCATTTCAGAGCGCCTGGTTCCTCTGGCTCGGGGAATCAAGGGACTGGTGAGCCATCCGCCTCTGGGGGTCCTGTCCTCAGAGGCGAGTTCCCTACCAAATCATACTTCTGCACATGCGGTTAACCCAGTTTATTTTTCCTCCATGCGGGGTGGCGTGTTTCCCCCGGAGGTTGCAGCACGTTTTCGCTTCCACATAATGTTGGCGATTGTTCGTCTGCAGAGTCCAGACGTTTCTTTGAGAATGTGCTTGTGCCTTATTGTCCCGTGCCTTCCGCCTTGGGGAGGTCCTCTACAGTTCCCCGCTGAGGTATCTGTCCCTAAATGTTGTGCCTTCCGTTACAGGATTATGCGCCTTCGGGTGCTGCTCAGACATGTTTTTCAGTTATTGAATGACCCTATCGTTACCAGATACGATGAATTTCGGTCGGATAATTCAAATGGTGCACCTCATTAGACATGTGGGGATGAAGTAATCTCCTGATTGTCATTTGTTGAGATCTTTCCCAGTTTTGTGAGATAGGGCTCCGTTTGGCTGGTCCTGTGTGTAGGCCTGTGTCTTTTGGGCGTTAACCTTCGGGTTGCCTTATATTTTTTTATATCCGAAGGGATGTCTTTTGTGTTTGTTTCCTTCGGGAACCTTCTGGGATTGATACTCTATTACTTCTTTGGAAGTTGTTGGACATGTTAGTCATCTGTTACAAATGAATGTTTTATGTTTTTTCCCCTACGAAGGATAATTTATGCAGCTTGCTGGTTGGGACCCTAGGTGCAGGCTGGTCCTGTCGGGTTCGTTCGGTTTTGTGGCTGTTCAGACACGTGGTGCTGTTCTTCTCGGCTGGTTCGGTAGAAGTGCGCAGGTTATTGTTTTTCACGTTCAACTAAAGATTCGAGAGGACCTGTGGGTCCGTAAGGTGGGAAGGATTGTTTCAGTCCTTATAGCCTTCAGTCATAGATGACCAGGCAGGGGAGTTTTTCCGCTGCGTCACTCTATCCGACGTCTGATTTCATCAGAACTTAGTTTCCTCCCCCATGTGGTGGAGGGTGGGAGGGCTTAATGCCCCTTACCACTATTGAGCGGTTTGGCCTTCATTTTTTTGGCCTCTGGAGTCTGGATGTGTCCTTTTGGGCTTGATCCAACAGCTTGTACAGCATAGCTGTCTAGCATACGGAAGGTTGCAGTTTGAAACCTGTTGCAGTCCTTGACACCTTGCGGGTGTACGCGTAGCTGTTTTCTAGTATATCTAGTTGCAGCTCTTACACTTGACTGAGTTATAAGAGGCCTTTGGGTCGTCTTCCATTGCCTCCGGGTGAGTGGATCTCCTTTCAGGGATCTGTGCTTCCAGGTGATGGTTGTTCCCTGCGGGGACTTTTGTTTAGCTCAGGGTTTTCCGGAGCTGGGTAGGCTTAGTGCCTTCTCTTCCTTTTGTCCTCTGCTTGTGTGGAGCTGTTAGGGAGACTAGTCCTGGTAGTAGGATTTTTTTTTTTGGACATCAAGGTATCCCTTGGCTGTCTTGAGGCTCTTAGAAGTATCTTCATACGACTTCTAGCCTTGCTTCTTGGAGCATTGGACTTTAGCTAGGAGTGGTTCCTCCCTTTGGTCAGAGCTTTCGAGTTCTTCTTGCTATCCGTATTCTCTGGATATGCATCCATACCCTTGTGTCTGGCTTTTTGGCCGGTTGGGGTGTTTAGTTCTAGGGTAAGGTTTGCCTGAACTATTAGGTCCCCGGACCTGTTTTTTCTCCCTGAGACTTCCGGTTGTTGATGCTCTGCTTGGCCTTTTTACTGAGCCTTTTTACTGACCCAGTCTTGGGTGGTTTTGGAATCTTGGAACTCAGGGCTGGTCGAGGTATTCCATGGTAATGGGAACTTGGGCTATGTCCTTGCTCCATCTACCTCACCTGGTCGTGGTTGGCCAGGTTTTCGGAGTATTTTTTACTCTTTGCCACAGAGTGAATCATGTCATCTGTTGGTTAGCCGTGGGGCTTGAGTCTCAAGGGTGGTTGGTTCATACCCAGCTGCTGGCGCTGGATGTCCAATTTCTGGTGCGCCTTAGGGTTACATTCCCCTGGTCAGTTTGCCAGTGTTCCCGTGGATTCCCTGCTCTGCAGGCGAATGGGTTGGCTGTGCCTCTGCTTGGCAAGCTACTTGTAGGGGGGTCCTTTTCTAGGACATCTGTGTTGGGAATTTCACTTGCCATTTGCCGGTGCATTTAGGCCTTGAGGACAGTTGTTGCCCTTCCGGGATCATCCCTTTTCTTTAGGGGATATTCTCTTCCCTATGGAGACTGAGTCCTTGCTTGGGGCTTCTCCTGGATGGGAGGCGGAAAGGTGTGATTGATTCCCCCTGAGGTCTTGCTGGCTCCAAGCAGGCTTGTTGGGCCTTTCTTTTGATAGATCCTTAGGTCTATAGCCTTGTTGTCTGTTTCAGAGTTGAGTTGTACTTGTGCTCTGTGGGGATGGCTGTGCTATCCTTATGCTCGTTCCTGTATCTGTTTTGGGATTCTTTTGTTTCCTTGTCTTGGATCCCGGAGGCTGGGTTGGTCCAGCTGACGTCTGTAGGTCAAAATGGCCGAGCGGTCTAAGGACCTGCGTTTGGACAGTCTCCTCTGGATGTGTGAGCTTGTTGAGTCCATCCTGTTAGCTTAGTCTGCTAGGGTATAGATTTTCCTTTCAACTTGCTCCGTTGATAGAAGAGGGTTTACTCTTCGTTCAGGTTCTGAGAGTATACTCTCCTTCTTGGGGGGCCTCGATTTGAGGTTTTTGTTTCCCCTTTTCAGGGACCTGTGTGTAGGTCCGGCAACTTAGGTTGCCTGGAACGTGTCCTCTCTAAGGAGGTTGCTTTGCGGTCTGTTTCTTGCTTGACTGCTTCTTCTTCCTTGCAGGTATCGTCTGTGTCGGCCTGTTGTGGACTCTGTTCTCAAACTTGGGGTTTTTCACCTGGGTGTATTACACACTTTTTTCATGGTCTCATACCTTGGTATTCTATGGCCCGACACTGGGAGGACTTTGCCTCTTCTGTTGCATCCGTGCTTGCTGGATATTGGGGAGACGTCTGTTCTGTCTCTGTGCCCGGTCTTATCCCGGGTTTCGCTTGGTATATGGTATAGGCGAGGCCTCCTTTCCCTATTTGGGCCCCTTTGGGTCTTTGTGAGCTGGGCTCACTCGTGGAGGTGTTCCTTTTTTGTCTTGGGGGACCTTTCGGTGTCCTGGGTTCTCCTTTGCCTTGTCTCCTTGGGGGTTTCGGCTGTTGTCTCCTTCATTTGTGGAGATGAGCGGTGGGGGACCGTTTGTTGGGCGACAGTGTCTCCTGGAGGACTGTTGGCTCAGTCGAGTCCGTTTGTGGTCTCTAGTTTGGCTTCTGGACTTAGTGCAAGTCAGTGTCACTGGGGCTTTTCCTCTTAAGATTTTCTCTACTTCGGACAAAGTGTTTTTTTTGTTTGTTTTTTTTATTGGGTAGAGGTTCAGGCCTGGTGCCCGCAGTATGGGCCGCCTATTGTACCCTCCCGTCTTGGCATTCAGTGTCCTCTATAGCTTGGGTATTGTTTTCCCAAAAGTAATGAATGCAGCTGTGGACTCATAAATTATGCTTACCTGATAATTTCCTTTTCTTCTGAAAGAGTCCACAGCTCCCCACCCATAATTTTATGTGGGGCGTCCTTATATTGCATATGGCACCTTTCACCCTGATATTTCTTCTACTGTTCCTTGGCAGAATGACTGGGGGATGAGGGGAGTGGGAGGAGCATTTAAGCCTTTGGCTGGGGTGTCTTTGCCTCCTCCTGGTGGCCAGGTTCTTATTTCCCAAAAGTAATGAATGCAGCTGTGGACTCTTTCCATCAGAAGAAAAGGACATTATCAGGTAAGCATAATTTATGTTTTCCCCCCATTTTTTTCATCATATTTTATATTTTTTTATAGTAAATTATAAGATATGAGGAGAATAATGGTATCTTTAGAAAGTCCATTTAATAGCGAAAAAATTGTATATAATATGTGTGGGTACAGTAAATGAGTAAGAGCAAAATTACAGCTAAACACAAACACCTCAGAAATGTAAAAATAGCCTTAGTCCAAAACGGTAAGAAAATTGAGAAGTGCTGTGGTCACTAAGGGGTTAAATTTAAAAAAAAAATATTTTTTTAAAAAAAAAAAATCATTTCTTTTTATCCACTCTGGTATGTCTGTTTACAAATAAAAAGAGAAAAGGGAAAATCACCATGTTTTTAGAGGAAGTATCTAGTTATCAAAGTACAAAACCTTTTTTATAATCAAATTTGAAGACTAAACAACTTTTACATACAGCTTCATTTTTCATATTCTGTTCTGCCCCATGAATTTAATTTACTTTCACAAGCTGCTGCAATATCTTAATTTCCGTGCCTGTTGAGTCATTCTGTTACCAGAAAACTTTTATTTTTTATACTGTGGGAACCCTACTTATTTTAATAGAAAAATTAACAGAATGGCTAAATGGGAACTATTTTCTGATTTTGGTCTATCGTTTTTTTTTTTTCCCCAGTTATGAATTTTGTGTACGTTCTGAGGTCTCTTATGCTGGAGAGACCTGATCCTATGGGACATTTTAGTTACCAATAATACCAAGATTATACATTTTTGTGATATATATATTTTTTTTTTAACAATATTTTTTAAAAACATAATACAGAATGTGCATTTTACATAGTGAGTCTAACAAATATGGAAAATTGTACAGAGTAAAGCACATTTGTTGTTGGAAGGAACCTAAGAGGGTGTTTGGATTGCAGTGGGGTAGTATACAGTCTTACATTGTTGAAGTTGGCAAAGATGCTGCATGATTCAGTCTAACAGGATTTATTATTATTTTTCTTGCACTTGTACTATAATCCATCTGTGCATGTCTGTTTAAGATAAATGCAAAAGCATACCTTACAAGGGTTACATAGTTAATTCACTATATACGGTAGTTCAATGTAGTGTGTGCCAGGTTAATGGATGTAGGCAATATGTTTCATCTTAGTTAACTAAAACAAATTCTATGGGTTTCCTAAGAATACTATGGGTTCAGAATTTGTCTTTTCTTTTTTAGTTTTAGAGACCCGGGTCGAGCAGTTGCAAGCTGAAGAAGCCCTTTCTGTGTCGGAGGGTAGGAATGCTACACCTTCACAGAGTACAAAGTCCCTCTCTCCCATTCACAAGGAAGAAGAAAAGGGAGACTTGAAACATGCTCCCCAAACTCCAAAGCGTTGGATGGAAAAACTAATATCTGAACAGAAAACAATGCATCTGAGACAAGGTCGGCTGGATAAGAATAACTTACGTACTAAACGGAAGCATCTACAGACTTTAGAGTGTAAAAGCAACTTTGAGATAAAATTTAAAAGATGTCACTCTAAACTGAAACCGTCTGTCACACCACCTGCAGAGGGCACTGGAGAGAAGGAGATGCTGAAGACAAAATCTAACATGTATAAGAGCGTCACCAGGGAAACAACACTACAGGACAAAGAGGGTAACCGTTATGGTGGCATTCAGCTGAATATCCTTTGTTTTATGGAGACCTGCATATTTTTGGGACACTTGGATAAAGCCCTTAACTGTCTGAGTTATTATCACCAAAGCATAGCACGACGCAGCCTGCTCTCCACAGCTATGTACAACTTGCTAATTAAAGGCTTTGCCAAACAGGTGAGGATAAGGAGCACAATGACTAAGCTTTTAGATGCATGGGTCTTTAATATTTTTTATGGTGCAATGTTGTTGTTGTTTTTCTTTTAGGGCTCTTTGTCTTATATAGGGCAGGTCTTCAGTATGTTGGAGGAGGCGGGGGTGAAGCCAAATATCAGCTCCTATGCAGCAACCCTGGAGTGCATGGGCCGCAGGGACTGTAATGCCAAGGCTATTAAGAGGTAAACTGGCTACCTATTGTGCTTTGCAGACTTCTCACACCACCTATAATAAGTTCCCACATTTACATCAGAGCAAATCCACAGGTGGCTGAGACTATGAGAAGATTAAAGGGACATGAAACTCAAACTTTTCCTTTGCTGTTTCAGATAGACCACACATTTTGTTTGAAAATTTGTTTAAAATTGTATTCTCTATCTGAATCATGAAAGAAAAAAATGGGTTTTATGTACCTTTAAGGAGTCTGTCTTTTAGTTTATGCCACCTTAAACAGTTGAGCGCTTACATATATTTTCATTTTTACATTTTGTTGATTTGTAAGTTTCACTGCAGTATATGCAGTCTGGTCTGTTGTGGCAGAAACGTTTCCCCCCGCTATGTCTGGCATAATATAATACAATGTGCAACATGGCAAAGTGAGTTAACAAAAAGTCTGCAATACCTTTTTTTTTTTTTTTTTAATAAAATAGACCCAGAAAATAAAATACTGCTTTACAGTAGTATGCTGGATTTGTACAGCCCTAGCATACTGCCAAATGATATATCCCTTTAAGGAGATTCAGTGATTGCCTTAAGATCAGATGCATGTCTCCATTATATTTCTTTAAAGGGGCATTAAACACTAAATACAGCTCATGCACCCCCTTCCATTATGTGTGCCATTATTTTGAACTGCACTGCCAGTATATGAAGGAGAGCTGCGGACTGCACATGTGGTCAGCACTGGAATGCAGTAAAAGCTAGAGGTGGGTAATAACCTAAATACTATGCTTAGTACATGTATTTAGTGTTTAATGTCACTTTTATAAGTAGGGTACTCAAAATATGATAACTTAGATCAGATGCAAGACTCCACCAATCAGTTTAACAGGACATTAAACATTATACAAATTAATAACATTGCAATATACATGTATTATTTTTTTGATTTTGCGGTAAAACTTGTGCTTGTCTTACACCTCCTAGTTAGGCTGAAAGAAAAAGTATGTAACTTAAATGTGCTGTACAGTGTTGCATGAACCAGTTACATACTACAAAATGATTGCTTAGAGTGGTGCACAAACTTATTTACAGCGAACGCTTATTTGTCACAATAAAGAGAGTAAAGATAATCACTCCTTTTTAAATGAAGGATGAGACCTTGAGATCTTTGAATAAATGCATAT
The DNA here is from genome assembly GCF_027579735.1 of Bombina bombina. Classification (NCBI taxonomy): domain Eukaryota; kingdom Metazoa; phylum Chordata; class Amphibia; order Anura; family Bombinatoridae; genus Bombina; species Bombina bombina. The sequence goes on from NC_069500.1 coordinate 748,912,844, forward strand.
ATGCAGTGGAGAAATATGGATATCTTACAGCGCTAGACTTAGGATAAATCCTAAGCTCCTATAGGCTAAGGCTTATCCCAAAATTAAGGATAACAGAATTAGATATATGCTAAAGGAGCGCCTAATGTATGATTAGGAAAAGGATTTAAAGTGAATGTAAATTTTGATGTTTAAGTGCCCGGTTTTTAAAACTTTGATTAAAAACAGGGGCACTTTAATTCATCAAAATTTACATTTCACTCCTGTTGTGACAAAAAACTTACCTTTTAATCTTCACAGCAGCTGCTGCTTCCTCCGGTCTCACAAGCCATTTCTGATGTCAGAAATGATTGATAGGTCATCCTCCAATCACAGATTCCCCCCCGGGGGATTCAGTGTCTGATTCACTGCTGTGATTGGAGGAAGCCAGATACCTCATTTTAGACCCAGGAAGAGGCTTTGAAACAGGTGGAGGAAGCTGGAGCTGCTGTGAAGATTAAAAAGTAAGTTTATTTTCACAACAGGAGTGAAATGAAAATATTGATGAATTAAAGTGCCCCTGTTTTTAATCAAAGTTTTAAAAACCGGGCACTTTAGCATCAAAATTTACATTCACTTTAAGCTAACATATGGGTATGATGTACCAGATAAAATCTTAATAAAATATATGGATATAATCACATTTATTGTTCACAAAGATTGCTTGGATCCAAGCTAAGTATAAAAACACTATATCAAACAATGTATCAAACAATATAAAAGCAATATAATAATAAAAGCAAATAATTAAACTAGATATATAGTACAGTACAATATATATATATATATATATATATATATATATATATATATATATATATATATATATATATATATAAAAGGTTGTTTAGACCTTATATCAAAGATTATTGGCAATAGTAACACATAGATGAGAATCAATTAATGCTGCTTTGTAGAGGAATAGTTCATCAGAGTGGATTGATTGGGTGACACCTGGAGGGTGGTAGAGTCCAAAAGATGAAAAAATAATAATACTATTCTGAAAAATAGTGTGAAAAAAATATATCAAAGAAAAAAGGTGGCCACTGACCAAATTGTGTAAAACAAAAAGTGTGACAAGTTGAGTGAAAAGGATGTGTGTAACCAATTCTATACAAAGAAAATAACCAATAAGTGTATGTGATGTGTACAACCTAAAACAATGGTGTGGTTGGTATGTGAAAGAATCTGTGCAAAAATGTAAGAGTGTGTGTGAAAAAAATGAGAAAATTAAAAAATGATAATAAAAATAAAAATAATACCAATTGGGTATGATGCTGAAAAAGTAATTACAGTCCCATGTGTGATCAAAAACTGGGTGTTGTTGTCCTAGGTGAAGTGATGTGTGAAAGTGTCTCAATTAATACCTTGATTAGGATTAGTTTGATGAATATCCTGAGTGGTCCAATTTCACTCTTTGGGTAATAAATCCTCAATTCCTGTAAGTTAAAAACAATAACATAGCACAGTAATGTTTCAAACAAGTTTAAATAATTGAAAAGAAGCTCACCATAAGTTGTCAACGCGTTTCGGCCCTGTATTGGGCCCTTTTCAAGACTAGTATGGTCTGGTGTTTGTGCTCCTTATATACCTAAAGGTGACCAATCACCTTAATTTGATTTTTGCGCCAAAATTTGCCCGTTTTTTTTTTTTTTTTCTCAAACCGGAAGTTGTTTGTGTCTATTTCGATGTATCTCTTACATCTGTGTTATCCTATACACAATTTTTATTACATTTCCCATATATGTATATTGGTTCCTATTCCTATCACTGCCTCTTTTCTATGAAATTTTTTAAATTTGTGCAATCAAGGTATTGTAATGACTGTCTACTCTACTCTGGATGTTCCTAAGACTACGTCATCTGAAAAGCCAAAGATTCCTAAGTTAGACATGGTTTACCAAATTTCAAGAAGATGTTCCTAGTCCCAGACTCATCTGGAGTTGTGGAGTTCTATTCCCAAGGTGGACCACGCTATTTCCACTCTGGCTAAACGGACAGCTATTCCCTTAGAGGATAGCAACTCCTTCAGAGACCCATAGATAGAAAGTTGAGGAGGATGTTTAATCAAATGGGTCTACTATTTCAACCTGCAGCGGGTATTGCGGAGGTTGCTGGAGCAGCCACCTTTTGGTGCGACTACTTATCGGATATGATTCTAGTAGAAACTCTGCTAGAAGATATTCTGGATCAAATTAAAGCCCTTTAGACGGCCAATTCCTTTAATTTGTGATGCGATAATGCAGATCATCTGCCTTAATCCTAAATATTCTGGCTTGGCAGTCCTCTCCAAGAGAGCTCTCTGGTTGAAATCGTGGTCTGGGGACATGTCTAAGTCTAGACTCCTTTCCTTGACCTTTAAGGGAAAGACCTTATTAAGACCAGGTCTGGACTCGAGTATATCCACAGTGACGAGGGAAGGATGCCTTCCTTCCCCAGGACAAGAAATCCAGATCTAAAGGATGCCAATTGGGCAATTTTCGTCCCTTTCGCAGCCTCTTCTAAAGCGGACCAACCAAAAAGTACCTGGGAACCGAATCAATCTTTAAATAAGAAGAACAAGCCTTCCGGGATGGGATAGAGTATGGGGCAGACTCGTTTTGGAATGTCCAGGATCCCTGGGTCCTGGATGTGATCTCCCAGGGGTACAGGATAGGCTTTCTATCTCGCCCCCCAAGGGGCAAATTCATTCAAAACCAGAAAAGAGGGCAGCCTTTTTGAAATGCGTAGGACTTCTAGCATCCATGGGAGTGATTGTCCCATTTCCTTCCTCTGAAAGGGGACAAGGGTTTTATTCAAATCTATTTGTAGTTTACAAGAAAGAGGGAACATTTCGCCCCATTCTAGACTTAGTGTCTCAACAAATTTCTGAGTCCCCTGCTTCAAGATGGAGACTATAAGATCAATCCTTCCGTTAGTCCAGGCGGGTCAATTCATGACCACTATAGATTTGAAGGACGTATACCTGCACATTCCTTTCCACAAGAATCATTTTCAGTTCCTTCAGTTTGCCTTTCTGGACAATCATTTACCAGTTCATAGCTCTTCCCTTTGGACTAGCTACTGTCCCAATTATTTTTACAAAGGGCATTGGGAGCTCTTTTAGTGGTGGCCAGAGCGCAAGGAGGCGGCAAAGAGCACCACAGCAAAGCTGTTAAATATCACCTCCTTCCCTCCCAACCCAGTCATTCTCTTTGCCTACGTTAAGTGCAAGGAGGTGGTAAATTAGGTGTTAGAAAAAGATCTTCAATCAATAGTTTATTATTTTTAAAGTAGTACAGGATTGTGCTGCTTTTGTCCTGGGGTGTAGCCGTAGTCCATATCAGTCTCTTCAGTAGAGCAGTGGTGGCTTTAGAGCGATAAGAACTTGTGGGACATAATTCTCACTGCGCCTCCCATACTAATGCTGCCCTGACTCTGAAAAACTGAGGGATCTTACTTAGTCTTTTTTTCCTTTTTGTCACAGGTCCATGGGAGCGAGAGGACCTCTTAAACCTGGAAGCTGCCTTACTGTCGGGCAGATGAGGAGGTAAATGCTGACTTATTATCTGGGGGATAGGACTCAGAAAATGTTAGGCACTTGATTCAACAAAGGACAATAAAGAGACTAATGGGATATGGGACACTTTATTTATGACAGTAACAGCGCAGGCACTGGGGCTGGATGTAAATTGCATAGGCTTATGGTGGTTCTCATCTCCCGGCCTTTTAATAATATGCACGACTGGGAGATGACTGGATTTGGGGTTGCCCACGATGAGCGGTACTAGGGGAAAGCATTTTGCGCCCTTTCTTACTTCCTATTCCTGTTAGTCTGAAGAAGAAGCTTGTTAACGTTTTATACTGCGCATCTAGTCGGAAGAAGTGCTTGTTAGCATATTCAGCTGCGCATCTCTGGGGATTTTGATGCGTGCCAACTAGTGTCTGCAGAGTTCCGGTTCGGTTGGGGGAACGGTTCCTGCCTAAGCAGTGAGGTTCGATTTCTTCAGACAGGTAGGCACCTCAGCAAAGTACTGCTAAGGTGTAGAGGTGATCTGCAGGGCTATTTTCTATTTCTGTATTTACATACGTTAGAAAGGAAAAAGGTTAGTTTTTTAACATTTAAAGAGACAGTAACGTTTATTTGTTCAGTTCTAAAATTGCTTAAAAATTATTTATTTTTGTTAACAATTGTGAGTTAAGATGGACCAAGAGTCCTTGCAAGCTGTCACTTGTTTTTTATGTTTTGATGCCAATGTGGAACCATCAATCCCTTGCTGTTCCTCATGTATTGAGAGGACTTTATAGGGATAGACTTTTTGCTGAACCATCATTTTCAAAAGAGGATGCTGTTCAGGAGTCTAATGCCAATGCTCAATATATGCCGCAGCTTTCTCCTCAAGCGTCGCAAATGTTACCGCCCTCACATGCAGTGCCCTGCGCTTCCTCTATAACGCCTGCTGGGGTTACTTTACAAGACATCGCTTCTCTTATGTCTTCTGCAGTTTCAGATGCCTTGTCTGCTTTTCCAATGTTGCAGGGAAAGCGTAAGAGGAAAATCAGACATTCAGTAGGCGAGGTTTCTGACGCGGGTTCTTGCTATTGCGGATGCTCCCTCCCAGAAGCCTGAGGAGGATACCATAGTAGCATCTGAAGGTAAAATTTCAGATTCTGACAGTGTAATCCCTCTTACTGATACTGAAGTGGTATCCTTCAGGTTTAAGCTAGAGCACCTCCGTTTACTACTTAAGGAGGTTTTAGCTACATTGGACGACAACGACTCTGAAACTGCAGAAGACATAAGAGAAGAAATCCAGTAAGCTTAACAAATATTTTGAGGTCCCTTCCTCGGTAGATGTTTTTCCGGTTCCAGACCGACCTTCTGAGATCATTACTAAGGAGTGGGAGAGACCGGGTATCCCTTTTTCTCCATCTCCTATATTTAAAAAGATGTTCCCCATAGCCAACTCTGTCAAGGATGCTTGGCAAACAGTCCCCAAGGTGGAAGGAGCGGTTTCCACTCTGGCTAAGAGAACTACTATACCCATAGAGGATAGTTGTGCTTTTAAAGATCCTATGGACAAAAAACTAAAAGGGTTACTCAAAAAGATGTATGTACACCAGGGTTTACAGTGGCAGCCAGCTGTGGGCATTGCTACCGTCACCAGTGCGGCAGCATATTGGTTTGATGCGATGTCTGATGCTATTAGGATAGACACTCCCCTGGATGAGATCCAGGATAGGATAAAAGCTCTTAAATTGGCTAATTCCTTTATTACGGATGCTTCCCTTCAAGTTATCAAGCTGGGAGCAAAGATTTCAGGTTTCTCTGTTCTAGCTCGCAGAGCCTTATGGTTAAAGCCTTGGTCTGCGGATGTAATCTCTAAGCTTTTAGCGATTCCTTACAAGGGGAAGACCTTGTTTGAACCGGCTTGACGGAAATAATTTCTGATATTACGGGAGGTAAGGGTCATGTTCTCCCGCAGGATAAGAGAAACAAACAGAAGGGATGTCAGAGTAATTTTCGTTCCTTTCGAAATTTCAAGGGAAATTATTTCTCTTCCTCTTCCAAGCAGGAACAGTCTAAACCATCATGGAGACCCAATCAATCTTGGAATAAGGGGAAATAATCCAAGAAGCCTGCTATTGAATCAAAGACAGCATGAAGGGTCTGCCCCCGATCCGGGACCGGATCTTGTAGGGGGCAGACTTTCCTTCTTTGCTCAGGCTTGGGCTCGGGATGTTCCGGATCCCTGGGCTGTAGATATAGTGTCCCATGGATATAAACTAGAGTTCAAAAGTTTTCCTCCCAGAGGCAGGTTTATGCTTTCAAGATTATCTGTAGACCAGACAAAAAGAGAGGCGTTCTTACACTGTGTAAGAGACCTCTCTGACCTGGGAGTCATAGTTCCTGTTCCGTTTACAGGAACAGAGTTGGGGATTTTATTCCAATCTGTTTGTGGTTCCCAAAAAGGAGGAAACCTTCAGATCAATTTTGGACCTCAAGAGTCTAAACAAATTCCTCAGAGTACCGTCCTTCAAGATGGAAACTATTGATTCCATTCTTCCTTTGGTCCAAAATGGTCAATTCATGACAACAGTGGATTTAAAGGACATGTACTTGCATGTTCCTTTTCACAAGGATCATCACAAGTTTCTAAGGTTTGCATTTCTAGACAAACACTTCCAATTTGTGGCTCTTCCCTTCGGTCTTGCCACAGCTCCCAGAATTTTCTCAAAGGTTCTGGGTTTGCTGTTGGCGGTGCTTCGTTTACGGGGCATTGCAGTGGCGCCCTTTCTGGACGACATCCTGGACCAGGCGCCATCCCTACAACAAGCAAGCTCACACACGGAAATTTTGTTCTCCTTCCTGCGATCTCATGGTTGAAAGGTAAATTTGGGAAGAGCTCCTTTGTTCCAAACACAAGGGTATCTTTCTTAGGAACAATAATAGATTCCCTATCAATGAAGATTTTTCTGACAGAAGTCAGGAAATCAAAGATTTTCGATACTTGTCTAGCTCTTCAGTCCACGCCTCGGTCATCAGTGGCTCAGTGCATGGAGGTAATCGGTCTGATGGTGGCGGCAATGGACATCATCCCGTTTGCTCGGTTCCACCTCAGACCTCTGCAGTTAAACATGCTCAGGCAATGGAACGGAGATTATGCGGACTTGTCTCCTTGAATACTACGCGAGCAGGAGACAAGGGATTCTCTTCAATGGTGGTTGTCTCTGGATCATTTCTCCCAGGGAACCTACTTTCGCAGACCATCTTGGGTGATTGTGACAACAGACGCCAGCCTTCTAGGATGGGGAGCAGTCTGGGGCTCCCTAAAGGTTTAGGGAGTTTGGACTCAGTCAGAGTCTGTTCTGCCTATAAACATTCTGGAGCTGAGCGTGATCTTCAATGCTCTTCTGGCCTGGCCCCAGTTAGCCTCGGTCCAGTTTATCAGGTTCCAGTCGGATAATATAACTTCAGTGGCTTACATCAATCATCAGGGAGGAGCGAGGAGTTCCTTAGTGATAACAGAGGTGACCAAAATAATTCAGTGGGCGGAAGCCTATTCTTGCTGTCTGTCGGCAATCCACATTCCAGGGGTGGACAACTGGGAGGCGGACTTCCTGAGCAAGCAGACCTTTCATCCAGGGGGAGTGGGAACTCCATCCGGAAGTGTTCTCCAGCCTGATTCTCAAGTGGGGTCAGCCGGAGTTAGCTCTCATGGCATCTTGACAGAATGGCAAGCTCCCGAGGTACGGGTCGAGGTCAAGGGACCCTCAGGCGGTACTGATATGCCCTGGCGGTACCTTGGACCTTCAATCTAGCATACCTTTTTCCTCCGTTGCTCTTCTTCCTCGGGTCATTTCTCGAGTCAAGCAGGAGAGGGTCTCGGTGATCCTCATTGCACCGGCTTGGCCTCACAGGATTTGGTATGCAGATCTGGTGGACATGTCGTCTCTTCCACCTTGGAGACTTCTGTTGAGGAAGGACCTTCTAATTCAAGGACCCTTCCTTCACCCAAATCTAGTTTCTCTGAAGCTGACTGCTTGGAGATTGAAGGCTTAATTTTATCTGGTTCCGTTATTTTAAGGGTTAAAGCTTCCAAATTTGGTGTGCAATACTTTTAAGGCTTTAAGACACTGTGGTGAAATTTGAACAATTCCTTCATACTTTTTCGCAATTGCAGTAATAAAGTGTGTTCAGTTTAAAATTTAAAGTGACAGTAACGGTTTATTTTAAAACGTTTTTTGTACTTTGTTATCAAGTTTTTGCCTGTTTAACATGTCTGAACTACCAGATAGACTGTGTTCTGAATGTGGGGAAGCCAAGGTTCCTTCTCATTTAAATAGATGTGATTTATGTGACACAAAATTTAGAGAAAATGATGCCCAAGATGATTCCTCAAGTGAGGGGAGTAAGCATGGTACTGCATCATCCCCTCCTTCGTCTACACCAGTCTTGCCCACACAGGAGGCCCCTAGTACATCTAGCGCGCCAATACTCCTTACTATGCAACAATTAACGGCTGTAATGGATAATTCTATCAAAAACATTTTAGCCAAAATGCCTACTTATCAGCGAAAGCGCGACTGCTCTGTTTTAGAAAATACTGAAGAGCATGAGGACGCTGATAATATTGGTTCTGAAGGGCCCCTACACCAGTCTGAGGGGGCCAGGGAGGTTTTGTCTGAGGGAGAAATTTCAGATTCAGGGAAAATTTCTCAACAAGCTGAACCTGATGTGATTACATTTAAATTTAAATTGGAACATCTCCGCGCTCTGCTTAAGGAGGTGTTATCCACTCTGGATGATTGTGAGAATTTGGTCATTCCAGAGAAACTATGTAAAATGGACAAGTTCCTAGAGGTCCCGGGGCCCCCCGAAGCTTTTCCTATACCCAAGCGGGTGGCGGACATTGTAAATAAAGAATGGGAAAGGCCCGGTATACCTTTCGTCCCTCCCCCCATATTTAAAAAATTGTTTCCTATGGTCGACCCCAGAAAGGACTTATGGCAGACAGTCCCTAAGGTCGAGGGGGCGGTTTCTACTCTAAACAAACGCACCACTATACCCATAGAAGATAGTTGTGCTTTCAAAGATCCTATGGATAAAAAATTAGAAGGTTTGCTTAAAAAGATGTTTGTTCAGCAAGGTTACCTTCTACAACCAATTTCATGCATTGTTCCTGTCACTACAGCAGCGTGTTTCTGGTTCGATGAGCTAGAAAAGGCGCTCAATAATAATTCTTCTTCTTATGAGGAGATTATGGACAGAATTCATGCTCTCAAATTGGCTAATTCTTTCACCCTAGACGCCACTTTGCAATTGGCTAGGTTAGCGGCGAAAAATTCTGGTTTTGCTATTGTGGCGCGCAGAGCGCTTTGGTTAAAATCTTGGTCAGCGGATGCGTCTTCCAAGAACAAATTGCTTAACATTCCTTTCAAGGGGAAAACGCTGTTTGGCCCTGACTTGAAAGAGATTATCTCTGATATCACTGGGGGCAAGGGCCGCGCCCTTCCTCAGGATAGGTCTTTCAAGGCCAAAAATAAACCTAATTTTCGTCCCTTTCGCAGAAACGGACCAGCCCCAAGTGCTACGTCCTCTAAGCAAGAGGGTAATACTTCTCAAGCCAAGCCAGCCTGGAGACCAATGCAAGGCTGGAACAAAGGAAAGCAGGCCAAGAAACCTGCCACTGCTACCAAGACAGCATGAGATGTTGGCCCCCGATCCGGGACCGGATCTGGTGGGGGGCAGACTCTCTCTCTTCGCTCAGGCTTGGGCAAGAGATGTTCTGGATCCTTGGGCACTAGAAATAGTCTCCCAAGGTTATCTTCTGGAATTCAAGGGGCTTCCCCCAAGGGGGAGGTTCCACAGGTCTCAATTGTCTTCAGACCACATAAAAAAACAGGCATTCTTACATTGTGTAGAAGACCTGTTAAAAATGGGAGTGATTCATCCTGTTCCATTAGGAGAACAAGGGATGGGGTTCTACTCCAATCTGTTCGTAGTTCCCAAAAAAGAGGGAACATTCAGACCAATCTTAGATCTCAAGATCCTAAACAAGTTTCTCAAGGTTCCATCGTTCAAAATGGAAACTATTCGAACAATTCTTCCTTCCATCCAGGAAGGTCAATTCATGACCACGGTGGATTTAAAGGATGCGTATCTACATATTCCTATCCACAAGGAACATCATCGGTTCCTAAGGTTCGCATTCCTGGACAAGCATTACCAGTTTGTGGCACTTCCGTTTGGATTAGCCACTGCTCCAAGGATTTTCACAAAGGTACTAGGGTCCCTTCTAGCGGTGCTAAGACCAAGGGGCATTGCAGTAGTACCTTCCTTGGACGACATTCTGATTCAAGCGTCGTCCCTTCCTCAAGCAAAGGCTCACACGGACATTGTCCTGGCCTTTCTCAGATCTCACGGGTGGAAAGTGAACGTAGAAAAAAGTTCTCTATCTCCGTCAACAAGGGTTCCCTTCTTGGGAACAATAATAGACTCCTTAGAAATGAGGATTTTTCTGACAGAGGCCAGAAAATCAAAACTTCTAGACTCTTGTCAAATACTTCATTCTGTTCCTCTTCCTTCCATAGCGCAGTGCATGGAAGTAATAGGTTTGATGGTAGCGGCAATGGACATAGTTCCTTTTGCGCAAATTCATCTAAGACCATTACAACTGTGCATGCTCAGTCAGTGGAATGGGGACTATACAGACTTGTCTCCGACGATACAAGTAGATCAGAGGACCAGAGATTCACTCCGTTGGTGGCTGTCCCTGGACAACCTGTCACAGGGGATGAGCTTCCGCAGACCAGAGTGGGTCATTGTCACGACCGACGCCAGTCTGGTGGGATGGGGCGCGGTCTGGGGACCCCTGAAAGCTCAGGGTCTTTGGTCTCGGGAAGAATCTCTTCTTCCGATAAATATTCTGGAACTGAGAGCGATATTCAATGCTCTCAAGGCTTGGCCTCAGCTAGCAAAGGCCAAGTTCATACGGTTTCAATCAGACAACATGACGACTGTTGCGTACATCAACCATCAGGGGGGAACAAGGAGTTCCCTGGCGATGGAAGAAGTGACCAAAATCATTCAATGGGCGGAGACTCACTCCTGCCACTTGTCTGCAATCCACATCCCAGGAGTGGAAAATTGGGAAGCGGATTTTCTGAGTCGTCAGACATTTCATCCGGGGGAGTGGGAACTCCATCCGGAAATCTTTGCCCAAATTACTCAATTGTGGGGCATTCCAGACATGGATCTGATGGCCTCTCGTCAGAACTTCAAGGTTCCTTGCTACGGGTCCAGATCCAGGGATCCCAAGGCGACTCTAGTAGATGCACTAGTAGCACCTTGGACCTTCAAACTAGCTTATGTATTCCCGCCGTTTCCTCTCATCCCCAGGCTGGTAGCCAGGATCAATCAGGAGAGGACATCGGTGATCTTGATAGCTCCTGCGTGGCCACGCAGGACTTGGTATGCAGACCTGGTGAATATGTCATCGGCTCCACCATGGAAGCTACCTTTGAGACGAGACCTTCTTGTTCAAGGTCCGTTCGAACATCCGAATCTGGTCTCACTCCAACTGACTGCTTGGAGATTGAACGCTTGATCTTATCAAAGCGAGGGTTCTCAGATTCTGTCATTGATACTCTTGTTCAGGCCAGAAAGCCTGTAACTAGAAAAATTTACCACAAAATATGGAAAAAATATATCTGTTGGTGTGAATCTAAAGGCTTCCCTTGGGACAAGGTAAAAATTCCTAAGATTCTATCCTTTCTTCAAGAAGGTTTGGAGAAAGGATTATCCGCTAGTTCCTTGAAGGGACAGATTTCTGCCTTGTCTGTGTTACTTCACAAAAAGCTGGCAGCTGTGCCAGATGTTCAAGCCTTTGTTCAGGCTCTGGTTAGAATCAAGCCTGTTTACAAACCTTTGACTCCTCCTTGGAGTCTCAATTTAGTTCTTTCAGTTCTTCAGGGGGTTCCGTTTGAACCCTTACATTCCGTTGATATTAAGTTATTATCTTGGAAAGTTTTGTTTTTGGTTGCAATTTCTTCTGCTAGAAGAGTTTCAGAATTATCTGCTCTGCAGTGTTCTCCTCCTTATCTGGTGTTCCATGCAGATAAGGTGGTTTTACGTACTAAACCTGGTTTCCTTCCGAAACTTGTTTCTAACAAAAACATTAACCAGGAGATAGTCGTGCCTTCTTTGTGTCCGAATCCGGTTTCAAAGAAGGAACGTTTGTTGCACAATTTGGATGTTGTTCGTGCTCTAAAATTCTATTTAGATGCTACTAAGGATTTTAGACAAACATCTTCCTTGTTTGTTGTTTATTCTGGTAAAAGGAGAGGTCAAAAAGCAACTTCTACCTCTCTCTCTTTTTGGATTAAAAGCATCATCAGATTGGCTTATGAGACTGCCGGACGGCAGCCTCCTGAAAGAATCACAGCTCATTCCACTAGGGCTGTGGCTTCCACATGGGCCTTCAAGAACGAGGCTTCTGTTGATCAGATATGTAAGGCAGCGACTTGGTCTTCACTGCACACTTTTACTAAATTTTACAAGTTTGATACTTTTGCTTCTTCTGAGGCTATTTCTCCAACATAGGTGTGTCCGGTCCACGGCGTCATCCTTACTTGTGGGATATTCTCTTCCCCAACAGGAAATGGCAAAGAGCCCAGCAAAGCTGGTCACATGATCCCTCCTAGGCTCCGCCTACCCCAGTCATTCTCTTTGCCGTTGTACAGGCAACATCTCCACGGAGATGGCTTAGAGTTTTTTAGTGTTTAACTGTAGTTTTTCATTATTCAATCAAGAGTTTGTTATTTTCAAATAGTGCTGGTACGTACTATTTACTCAGAAACAGAAAAGAGATGAAGAATTCTGTTTGTATGAGGAAAATGATTTTAGCAACCGTAACTAAAATCCATGGCTGTTCCACACAGGACTGTTGAGAGCAATTAACTTCAGTTGGGGGAACAGTTTGCAGTCTCTTGCTGCTTGAGGTATGACACATTCTAACAAGACGATGTAATGCTGGAAGCTGTCATTTTCCCTATGGGATCCGGTAAGCCATGTTTATTACGATTGTAAATAAGGGCTTCACAAGGGCTTATTTAAACTGTAGACTTTTTTTGGGCTAAATCGATTGATATTAACACTTATTTAGCCTTGAGGAATCATTTATTCTGGGTATTTTGATTTAATAATATCGGCAGGCACTGTTTTAGACACCTTATTCTTTAGGGGCTTTCCCAAAGCATAGGCAGAGTCTCATTTTCGCGCCGGTGTTGCGCACTTGTTTTTGAGAGGCATGGCATGCAGTCGCATGTGAGAGGAGCTCTGATACTTATAAAAGACTTCTGAAGGCGTCATTTGGTATCGTATTCCCCTTTGGGTTTGGTTGGGTCTCAGCAAAGCAGATACCAGGGACTGTAAAGGGGTTTAAAGCTTAAAACGGCTCCGGTTCCGTTATTTTAAGGGTTAAAGCTTCCAAAATTGGTGTGCAATATTTTCAAGGCTTTAAGACGCTGTGGTGAAAATTTGGTGAATTTTGAACAATTCCTTCATGTTTTTTCGCAATTGCAGTAATAAAGTGTGTTCAGTTTAAAATTTAAAGTGACAGTAACGGTTTTATTTTAAAACGTTTTTTGTACTTTCTGATCAAGTTTATGCCTGTTTAACATGTCTGAACTACCAGATAGACTGTGTTCTGAATGTGGGGAAGCCAGAATTCCTATTCATTTAAATAAATGTGATTTATGTGATAATGACAATGATGCCCAAGATGATTCCTCAAGTGAGGGGAGTAAGCATGGTACTGCATCATTCCCTCCTTCGTCTACACGAGTCTTGCCCACTCAGGAGGCCCCTAGTACATCTAGCGCGCCAATTCTCCTTACTATGCAACAATTAACGGCTGTAATGGATAATTCTGTCAAAAACATTTTAGCCAAAATGAACCCTTGTCAGCGTAAGCGTGGCTGCTCTGTTTTAGTTACTGAAGAGCATGACGACGCTGATATTCATATCTCTGAAGGGCCCCTAACCCAATCTGAGGGGGCCAGGGAGGTTTTGTCTGAGGGAGAAATTACTGATTTAGGGAACATTTCTCAGCAGGCTGAATCTGATGTGATTACATTTAAATTTAAATTGGAACATCTCCGCATTTTGCTTAAGGAGGTATTATCCACTCTGGATGATTGTGAAAATTTAGTCATCCCAGAGAAACTATGTAAAATGGACAAGTTCCTAGAGGTGCCGGGGCTCCCAGAAGCTTTTCCTATACCCAAGCGGGTGGCGGACATTGTTAATAAAGAATGGGAAAGGCCCGGTATTCCTTTCGTCCCTCCCCCCATATTTAAAAAATTGTTTCCTATGGTCGACCCCAGAAAGGACTTATGGCAGTCAGTCCCCAAGGTCGAGGGAGCGGTTTCTACTTTAAACAAACGCACCACTATTCCCATAGAGGATAGTTGTGCTTTCAAAGATCCTATGGATAAAAAATTAGAAGGTTTGCTTAAAAAGATGTTTGTTCAGCAGGGTTACCTTCTACAACCCATTTCATGCATTGTCCCTGTCACTACAGCCGCATATTTCTGGTTTGATGAACTGCTTAAGGTGCTCGATAGTGACTCTCCTCCTTATGAGGAGATTATGGACAGAATCAATGCTCTCAAATTGGCTAATTCTTTCACTCTAGACGCCTCTTTGCAATTGGCTAAGTTAGCGGCTAAGAACTCTGGGTTTGCTATTGTGGCGCGCAGAGCGCTTTGGTTGAAATCTTGGTCGGCTGATGCGTCTTCCAAGAACAAGCTACTAAACATTCCTTTCAAGGGGAAAACGCTGTTTGGTCCTGACTTGAAAGAGATTATCTCTGATATCACTGGGGGTAAGGGCCACGCCCTTCCTCAGGATCGGCCCTTCAAGGCAAAAAATAGACCTAATTTTCGTCCCTTTCGTAAAAACGGACCAGCCCAAGGTGTTACGTCCTCTAAGCAAGAGGGTAATACTTCTCAGGCCAAGCCGGCTTGGAGACCAATGCAAGGCTGGAACAAGGGAAAGCAGGCCAAGAAACCTGCCACTGTTACCAAGACAGCATGAAATATTGGCCCCCGATCCGGGACCGGATCTGGTGGGGGGCAGACTCTCTCTCTTCGCTCAGGCTTGGGCAAGAGATGTTCTGGATCCTTGGGCGCTAGAAATAGTCTCCCAGGGTTATCTTCTGGAATTCAAGGGACTTCCCCCAAGGGGGAGGTTCCACAAGTCGCAGTTGTCTTCAGACCACATAAAAAGACAGGCGTTCTTACATTGTGTAGAAGACCTGTTAAAAATGGGAGTGATTCATCCTGTTCCATTAAGAGAACAAGGGATGGGGTTCTACTCCAATCTGTTCATAGTTCCCAAAAAAGAGGGAACGTTCAGACCAATCCTAGATCTCAAGATCTTAAACAAATTTCTCAAGGTCCCATCGTTCAAGATGGAAACCATTCGAACTATCCTTCCTTCCATCCAGGAAGGTCAATTTATGACCACGGTGGATTTAAAGGATGCGTATCTACATATTCCTATCCACAAGGAACATCATCGGTTCCTAAGGTTTGCATTCCTGGACAAACATTACCAGTTCGTGGCGCTTCCTTTCGGATTAGCCACTGCTCCAAGGATTTTCACAAAGGTACTAGGGTCCCTTCTAGCGGTGCTAAGACCAAGGGGCATTGCAGTAGTACCTTACCTGGACGACATTCTGATTCAAGCGTCGTCCCTTCCTCAAGCAAAGGCTCACACGGACATTGTCCTGGCCTTTCTCAGATCTCACGGCTGGAAAGTGAACGTGGAAAAGAGTTCTCTATCCCCGTCAACAAGGGTTCCCTTCTTGGGAACAATTATAGACTCCTTAGAAATGAGGATTTTTCTAACAGAGGCCAGAAAAACAAAGCTTCTGGACTCTTGTCGGATACTTCATTCCGTTCCTCTTCCTTCCATAGCTCAGTGCATGGAAGTGATCGGGTTGATGGTGGCGGCGATGGACATAGTTCCTTTTGCGCGCATTCATCTAAGACCATTACAACTGTGCATGCTCAGTCAGTGGAATGGGGACTATACAGACTTGTCTCCGAAGATACAAGTAAATCAGAGGACCAGAGACTCACTCCGTTGGTGGCTGTCCCTGGACAATCTGTCTCAAGGGATGATGTTCCACAGACCAGAGTGGGTCATTGTCACGACCGACGCCAGTCTGATAGGCTGGGGCGCGGTCTGGGGATCCCTGAAAGCTCAGGGTCTTTGGTCTCGGGAAGAATCTCTTCTACCGATAAATATTCTGGAACTGAGAGCGATATTCAATGCGCTCCAGGCCTGGCCTCAGCTTGCGAGGACCAGGTTCATACGGTTTCAATCAGACAACATGACGACTGTTGCGTACATCAACCATCAGGGGGGAACAAGGAGTTCCCTAGCGATGGAAGAAGTAACCAAAATTATTCTTTGGGCGGAGTCTCACTCCTGCCACCTGTCTGCTATCCACATCCCAGGAGTGGAAAATTGGGAAGCGGATTTTCTGAGTCGTCAGACATTGCATCCGGGGGAGTGGGAACTCCATCCGGAAATCTTTGCCCAAGTCACTCACCTGTGGGGCATTCCAGACATGGATCTGATGGCCTCTCGTCAGAACTTCAAAGTTCCTTGCTACGGGGCCAGATCCAGGGATCCCAAGGCGGCTCTAGTGGATGCACTAGTAGCACCTTGGACCTTCAAACTAGCTTATGTGTTCCCGCCATTTCCTCTCATCCCCAGGCTGATAGCCAGGATCATGCAGGAGAGGGCGTCGGTGATCTTGATAGCTCCTGCGTGGCCACGCAGGACTTGGTATGCAGATCTGGTGAATATGTCATCGGCTCCACCTTGGAAGCTACCTTTGAGACGAGACCTTCTTGTTCAGGGTCCGTTCGAACATCCGAATCTGGTTTCACTCCAGCTGACTGCTTGGAGATTGAACGCTTGATTTTATCGAAGCGAGGATTCTCAGATTCTGTGATCGATACTCTTGTTCAGGCCAGAAAGCCTGTGACTAGAAAGATTTACCACAAAATTTGGAAAAAATATATCTGTTGGTGTGAATCTAAAGGATTCCCTTGGGACAAGGTTAAGATTCCTAGGATTCTATCCTTCCTTCAAGAAGGATTGGAAAAAGGATTATCTGCAAGTTCCCTGAAGGGACAGATTTCTGCCTTGTCGGTATTACTTCACAAAAAGCTGGCAGCTGTGCCAGATGTTCAAGCCTTTGTTCAGGCTCTGGTTAGAATCAAGCCTGTTTACAAACCTTTGACTCCTCCTTGGAGTCTCAATTTAGTTCTTTCAGTTCTTCAGGGGGTTCCGTTTGAACCCTTACATTCCGTTGATATTAAGTTATTATCTTGGAAAGTTTTGTTTTTAGTTGCGATTTCTTCTGCTAGAAGAGTCTCAGAATTATCTGCTCTGCAGTGTTCTCCTCCTTATCTGGTGTTCCATGCAGATAAGGTGGTTTTACGTACTAAACCTGGTTTCCTTCCAAAAGTTGTTTCTAACAAAAACATTAACCAGGAGATTATCGTACCTTCTCTGTGTCCAAAACCAGTTTCAAAGAAGGAACGTTTGTTGCACAATTTGGATGTTGTTCGCGCTCTAAAATTCTATTTAGATGCTACAAAGGATTTTAGACAAACATCTTCCTTGTTTGTTGTTTATTCAGGTAAAAGGAGAGGTCAAAAAGCAACTTCTACCTCTCTCTCTTTTTGGATTAAAAGCATCATCAGATTGGCTTACGAGACTGCCGGACGGCAGCCTCCCGAAAGAATCACAGCTCATTCCACTAGGGCTGTGGCTTCCACATGGGCTTTCAAGAACGAGGCTTCTGTTGATCAGATATGTAGGGCAGCGACTTGGTCTTCACTGCACACTTTTACCAAATTTTACAAGTTTGATACTTTTGCTTCTTCTGAGGCTATTTTTGGGAGAAAGGTTTTGCAAGCCGTGGTGCCTTCCATTTAGGTGACCTGATTTGCTCCCTCCCTTCATCCGTGTCCTAAAGCTTTGGTATTGGTTCCCACAAGTAAGGATGACGCCGTGGACCGGACACACCTATGTTGGAGAAAACAGAATTTATGTTTACCTGATAAATTTCTTTCTCCAACGGTGTGTCCGGTCCACGGCCCGCCCTGGTTTTTTTAATCAGGTCTGATATTTTATTTTCTTTAACTACAGTCACCACGGTACCATATGGTTTCTCCTATGCAAATATTCCTCCTTAACGTCGGTCGAATGACTGGGGTAGGCGGAGCCTAGGAGGGATCATGTGACCAGCTTTGCTGGGCTCTTTGCCATTTCCTGTTGGGGAAGAGAATATCCCACAAGTAAGGATGACGCCGTGGACCGGACACACCGTTGGAGAAAGAAATTTATCAGGTAAACATAAATTCTGTTTTTTGGGAGAAAGGTTTTGCAAGCCGTGGTGCCTTCCATCTAGGTGACCTGATTTGCTCCCTCCCTTCATCCGTGTCCTAAAGCTTTGGTATTGGTTCCCACAAGTAAGGATGACGCCGTGGACCGGACACACCTATGTTGGAGAAAACAGAATTTATGTTTACCTGATAAATTACTTTCTCCAACGGTGTGTCCGGTCCACGGCCCGCCCTGGTTTTTTAATCAGGTCTGATAATTTATTTTCTTTAACTACAGTCACCACGGTATCATATGGTTTCTCCTATGCAAATATTCCTCCTTTACGTCGGTCGAATGACTGGGGAAGGTGGAGCCTAGGAGGGATCATGTGACCAGCTTTGCTGGGCTCTTTGCCATTTCCTGTTGGGGAAGAGAATATCCCACAAGTAAGGATGACGCCGTGGACCGGACACACCGTTGGAGAAAGTAATTTATCAGGTAAACATAAATTCTGTTTTTTCTTCCACAGGTCCATGTGAGGGAAGATGCCTCTCTAACCTAGTGATCTGCCTGGCAGATTTCATGGAGGTAAGTGCTGATATTTTTTTTTCTGGGACTATGTAGGAAAAATATGGCACTTTAAGGTACATTTGATGGAACACAAGAGAAATTCTCCTATAGAATTATGGGATAATGTTAAAAAGGGCAATATTTGCAGGCACTGGGGACGAGGAGATATAGGCTCAATCTCTGGTGTGTTTTCACTTACTCCTGGCAGCTTTACTTCAGAGTACATTTTGCCGTCCGGGAGGTTAATTTTGATACGCCCACGATGGGTGGGGCTACCTGAGGCGGCAAGTTTCTGTTGCGCGCCTTTTCCCCTTCACTTCCTGTGTTCCGGAGGGGAGACAGTGGGATTGCAGCTTTGTAAGCAGTGCTACAGTTGCCGGACTGCGTTTTACAGTGCTATAAGTTGAGTCCGGAATTCTTCTAGCAGGATATTTGTCTCCGTTGTCAGCAAGGCAGATAGGCACCTCAGCAAAGCTAAGCTGAGGTGTAGAGGTTGTCCGGAGTGTTTGTGACAGTTTATTCAATTTCTTGCCGAAATAATAAAGCAGTTACTTTTTAAAATTTAAAGAGACAGTATCGGTTTTTGTGTGTTAATTTCAACTTAAAATATAAGTTTATTTAATTCTAATTTGTTCAATTTTGAGTAAAGATGGACAAAGAGGCCCTGCCAAAATGTTACTTGTTCTTTATGTTTTGATGCTAACGTGGAACCACCAATCCCTTTCTGTTCCTCATGTATGCAGGGAAAACGCTGCAGGGAAAACGCAAGCGGAAATGTAAAGAATCAGTGAGTAAGGTTTCTGACATAGTCGTGGCTATTCCTAATGTTCCCTCCCAGAAATCTGAGGAGGAGGATACTTCGGTAGCATCTGAGGGTGAAATCTCAGATTCACAGTGTAATTCCTTCTTCTGATGCTGAAGTTGTATCCTTAAGGTTTAAGCTAGAACACCTCTGTTACTTAAGGAGGTTTTGGCTACCTTGGATGACTCCGACACTACGGTCGTAGTCAATCCTAAGAAATCTAGCAAGCTAAACAAGTATTTTGATGTACCCTCCATGGTGGAGGTTTTCCCTGTACCTGATCGGGCTACAGAGATTATTGCTAGGGAATGGGAGAGACCTGGTATCCATTTTTCTCTATCCCCTATTTTTAAGAAGAGGTTCCCTATTGCTGACTCTATCAAGGTGTCTTGGCAGACGGTTCCCAAGGTGGAAGGGGCAATTTCCACTTTGGCTAAGAGAACCACTATTCCCATAGAGAATATTTGTTCCTTTAACCCCTTGAGCTATCGACGGCTCTGAGCCTTCGCAGAGTTTACCACTCTGGTGCTAACAATGGCTCAGAGCCGTCGCTAGCACTCTTCCACCTTGAGGGAGATCTGTGGGCTCCCACCCATTCGGGCCTGCATAGTGACAGGCATCGCTGGGGCTTCACATTTTGCACGGTGACGTCACCATGCAACTTTATTAAAAATGTACAATACAAAGTATAGGGAAAGGGAACATGCTGCTTAAAAGTCTATCTCAGACATCTAAGCAGCTACAGACCCCCAAGACCCACCGTTAGAAAGGTAATCGCCTAACCTTTCCAACAGTGTAAGTCTTGGGGATCTTGAAAAAAAATACAAAAGTTAAAAAAAACAAAAAGACCTTTCCTCCCAGGGGCAGGTTTCTGCTCTCAATATTATCTGTAGACCAGATAAAAAGAGAAGCGTTCTTACACTGTGTCCGAGACCTTTCCGACCTGGGAGTGATAGTTCCTATACCACTGCAGGAACAGGGTCTGGGATTTTACTCCAATCTGTTCGTGGTTCCCAAAAAAGAGGGAACCTTCAGACCAATTTTAGACCTCAAAAGTCTAAACAAGTTCCTCAGAGTACCGTCCTTCAAGATGGAAACTTTTCGTACCATTCTTCCCTTGGTTCAAGAGGGTCAATTCATGACGACAGTAGATTTAAGGGACCTGCATGTTCCCATCCACAGGGATAATCACAAGTTTCTTAGGTTTGCATTTCTAGACAAACATTTCCAGTTTGTGGCTCTTCCATTCGGCCTTGCCACAGGTCCAAGAATTTTTTCAAAGGTCCTGGGATCCCTGTTGGAGGTGCTCCGGTTGCGGGGCATTGCAGTGGCGCCTTATCTGGACGACATTCTGGTTCAGGCTCCATCCTTTCAACAAGCGAACTCCGACACGGAGATGTTGTTATCCTTCCTGCGTTCTCACGGGTAGTGTTCTTGAGAACCATAATAGATTCCCTATCGATGAAAATTTTTATGACAAAAGTCAAAAAATCTAAGATCTTTGACTCTTGTCTGGCCCTCCATTCCTCTCCTCGGCCATCAGTGGCTCAATGTATGGAGGTGATCGTTCTGATGGTAGCTTCTATGGACATCATTCCGTTTGCCCGCCTCAGACCTCTGCAATTATGCATGCTCAGGCAGTGGAACGGGGATTACGCGGATCTGTCTCCGCGATTACATCTGGATCAGGTGACGAGAGATTCTCTTCCTTGGTGGTTGTCTCAGGCTCATCTCTCCCAGGGAACCTGCTTTCGCAGACTCACCTGGGTGATTGTGACAACTGCTGGGTTGGGGAGCAGTCTGGGGCTTACTAAAGGCTTAGTGGACATGGACTCTGGAGGAGTCTGTTCTCCCCATAAACATTCTAGAGTTGAGGGCAATCTTTAATGCTCTTCTGGCCTGGCCTCAGCTTCAGCCTGGTTTATCAGG
This sequence comes from Bombina bombina, assembly GCF_027579735.1. Lineage (NCBI taxonomy): Eukaryota > Metazoa > Chordata > Amphibia > Anura > Bombinatoridae > Bombina > Bombina bombina. Next base: position 748,934,059 of record NC_069500.1, read on the forward strand.
TTTCAGTCAGACAACATAACCTCAGTGGCTTACATCAACCATCAGAGAGGAACTCTGAGTTCCTTGGCCATGTCAGAGGTGGCCAAGATTATTCAGTGGGCGGAGACCCACAACTGCTGTCTATCTTCGATCGACATTCTAGGAGTGGACAATTGGGAAGCGGATTTTCTGAGCAGACAGACCTTTCACCCGGGGGAGTGGGAACTTCATCCAGAAGTGTTTGCCAACTTGGTTCTCAAATGGGGACAGCTGGAGCAGGATCTCATGGCATCTCGACAGAATGCCAAGCTTCCGAGGTATGGGTCGAGGTCAAGGGATCCTCTGGCTGTACTGATAGATGTTTTGGTGGTTCCTTGGAATTTCAGTCTAGCATACCTATTTCCTCCGCTCTCCTTCGATGGGTTATTGCTCGAATCAAGCAGGAGAAGATGTCGGTGATCCTCATTGCACAAGCATGGCCTCACAGGATCTGGTATGCAGACCTAGTGGAGATGTCATCTCTCCCACCTTGGAGACTCCCACTGCGGTAAGAACTTCTACTTCAAGGGCCCTTCCTTCACCCAAATCTCGTTTCTCTGAAGCTGACTGCTTGGAGATTGAACGCTTAATTTTATCTAAGCGGGGATTCTCTGAGTCGGTCATTGAGACCATGATTTAAGCTCTTAAACCTGTTACCCGAAAGATTTACTATAAGAAGATATGGCATAAATATCTATATTGGTGTGAATCTAGAGGCTACTCTTGGAGTAGAGTTCGGATTCCTAGAATTCTGTCCTTTCTCCAGGAAGGTTTGGAGAAGGGTTTATCGGCAAGTACTTTGAAGGGTCAAATATCTGCTTTGTCTATTTTGTTATATAAGCGTCTGGCGGATGTACCAGATGTGCAATCTTTCTGTCAGGCCTTGATCAGAATCAGGCCTGTGTTCAAACCTGTTACTCCTCCCTGGAGTCTTAACCTTGTTCTTAAAGTTCTTCAGCAGGCTCTGTTTGAGCCTATGCATTCCTTAGATATTAAGATGCTATCTTGGAAGGTTTTATTTCTTGTTGCAATTTCTTCTGCTCGTAGAGTATCAGAGCTCTCAGCGTTGCAGTGTGATTCCCCTTACCTTATTTTTCATTCGGATAAGGTAGTTTTACGTACTAAGTTAGGGTTCCTCCCTAAAGTGGTTTCAGATAGGAACATTAATCAAGAAATTGTTGTTCCTTGTGTCCTAACCTGTCCTCTCATAAAGAACGTCTGCTGCACAACCTAGACGTGGTGCGTGCGTTGAAATTCTACAGGCGACTAAGGAATTTTGTCAGTCTTCTGCTCTGTTTATTGTTTTCTCTGGGAAACGTAAGGGTCAGAAAGCTACGTCTACTTATCTATCTTTGTGGCTGAAGAGTATAATTTGCTTGGCCTATGAAACTGCTGGACAGCAGCCTCCTGAGAGAATCACGGCTCATTCTACGAGAGCTGTTTCCTCTTCCTGGGCATTCAAAAATGAATCTTACAGATTTGCAAGGCTGTAACTTTGTTCTCTCTACACACTTTTTTTTTTTTTTTAATTCTATAAATGTGATACTTTTGCCTCTTTTTTAAAATTCTATAAATGTAATACTTTTGCCTCTTTTGGGAGAAAGGTTCTTCAAACAGTGGTGCCTTTCGTTTAGGTTCCTTATCTTGTCCCTCCCTTATCATCTGTGTCCTCTAGCTTGGGTATTGACTCCCAATAGTAATTAGAGAGGATCCATGGACTCACCGTGTCAAACAAAATTTATGCTTACCTGATAAATGTATTTATTTCTTGACACAGTGAGTCCACAGCCCACCCTGTTTTCTTTAGGCAGTTTTTTGGTGTTTTAAACCTCAGGCACCTCTGCACCTTGTTACTTCCTTTCTCTCCTTTTACTTCGGTCGAATGACTGGGGTTGGAGGGAAGGGAAGTGATATTTAAAAGCTTTGCTGTGGTGCTCTTTGCCGCCTCTTGCTGGGCAGGAGTGATATTCCCAATAGTAATTGGAGATGATCCGTGGACTCACCGTCAGGTAGGAATAAATTTCATTTTTTCTAAGTTTTACAAATTTTATGTTTTTGCCTCAGCTGAGGCGGCTTTTGGGTGAAAAGTGCTTCAAGCGGTGGTGCCTTCAGTTTAGGTCTGCCTGCCTTGATTTGTCGCTCTCTGTTCATTCTTTGTCCTCTTTAGCTTGGTTATTGGTTTCCCAACAGTAATGAATTAATTTGTGAACTCTCACTGCCATTAGAAAGAAAACAAAATTTATGCTTACCCGATTAAATTATTTTCTTTCTTGGTAGTGAGAGTCCATGATTAATTAATATGCGGCAGCAGTTGTTTTTTCCGGCATCTCTATACCCCTAGTGTTACTCTTCACTTTTCCTTCTCCTCTGCTTAAATTAGTGGGTAGGAAGGTGAATTGGGAGGGATACTTAATGCTTTGCCTGGGGTGTCTTTGCCTCCCCCTGGTGGCCAATTGTTAAATTACCAACAATAATGAATGAATTTGTGGACTCTCACTGCCATAAAAGAAAAGCATTTATCAGGTAAGCATACATTTTGTTTTTATACTTAGTAGGTAGTGATGCACCAAAATAAAAATTCTGGACCGAAGCCGAACCCGAAAATCCTTTTTTTGCATAATTAGACAAATGAATGAATCTGAATTGAAAACCTTCAAGCCAAAAAAAAAAAAAAGCCCACACTTTTATTGAAAGTAACACATTAAAATTGGACAAACATATCTTAAAACAATAATATGCTACACAATAATTTTACCAAGAAAAAAAAAAAAACAGGCAAAAAATGAAAATGCCATTTTCGGCCAAAATGTTTCTGCAACCAAAATTTCAGTGCATCCCTACTTAAAACAATATTAAATATCAATATACTGTATTATTCTTTATTTAGTTCTATGTAGCAGAATCAGATTTAACAGTTTTTTTTTTTTGTTTTTTTTTACCAATTATCCAAATAAAGTATAGTCATAGAAATCTCATTATATGCAAAACAGTAAGTCAAGTAATGAACTTAAACAGCAGCTCTAGGCTAGCATCAAATTTGAAACATGCTACACAATAATTTTACCGAAAATAACAGGCAAAATAACCGAAAACCGAAATAGCCAAAAATACAATTTTTGGCCGAAACGTTTCTGCGGCCAAAATTTCGGTGCATCCCTATTAGTAGGTGATAAGTGGAGAGAATAGTCTTACTATAAGCATTGACAAATGACTCTTTCTGCCTAGGTGTTTGAATCAAATGAAGAAAGACGGCTTTTCCACTGACCAGCTGTTTCAGGATTATCCATACCAAGATGACGAGAAAGACATGGTGCTTAAAGCCTTGAACACAGTCAACCCACACTTTGAGCCGCCCACTAGACCGAAAATCACCTGCAACTCCCCTCTTGTTGCTGAATTTTACAGTAAGGTGAGGGAAGGTGCAGTATCTAGAGTATATTTACCCTAACATTGAAAACAGTGGTGCTTAGTTATAAAGTGCCTTCCTTTTGTAAAAATGAACATTCTCTATATTATTAGATTGCATGTGTGTTGCAGCTCCTCAAAGTTTGAAATGATATTATTTTCAAGGCACATTTTCAAGGAAGTTTAAAGAGACACTGAACCCAAATTCTTTCTTTCGTGATTCAGATAGAGCATGAAATTTTAAGCAACTTTCTAATTTACTCCTATTATCAAATTTTCTTTATTCTCTTGGTATCTTTATTTGAAATGCAAGAATGTAAGTTTGGATGCTGGCCCATTTCTTTCATGTAATTGGCAAGAGTCCATGAGCTAGTGACGTATGGGATATACAATCCTACCAGGAGGGGCTAAGTTTCCCAAACCTCAAAATGCCTATAAATACACCCCTCACCACACCCACAATTCAGTTTAATGAATAGCCAAGAAGTGGGGTGATAAGAAAGGAGCGAAAGCATCAACAAGGAATTGTAATAATTGTGCTTTATACAAAAAAAACCCAAAACATAACCACCACAAAAAAGGGTGGGTCTCATGGACTCTTGCCAACATGAAAGAAATGAATTTATCAGGTAAGTTCTTACATAAATTATGTTTTCTTTCATGTAATTGGCAAGAGTCCATGAGTTAGTGACGTATGGGATAGCAAATACCCAAGATGTGGAACTCCACGCAAGAGTCACTAGAGAGGGAGGGATAAAATAAAGACAGCCAATTCCGCTGAAAAAACAATCCACAACCCAAATCAAGTTTTTTTTTTTTTTTTTATTGAATATTTTTTATTGAGACAAACAGAACAGTGTAAAGTATAACAACTCCACAAGAGTATGTGCATAGGAATGACAAACATATGAAGGTAAACAATAGATCTTAGACATTGGTGAGATAAAAATTAGCTTGCTCTTTCCACATACGTAATTTTTCTTCTGTTGGAGAACTTGAAGGTGGGGTTGCTCAGGCAGAAGTATAGGTTCTCTTTTTAATATTATATAGGATATTATGAATATAAGTTAACAAAGTTATATCCCTATTTCATAATGAGATAGGACAGTAAAGTCACTCCCTGGAGACTGAAGTAAGTTTTGAGTAATAATATGGTGAGAGATCTGCTAGTCTACTGGTGGCAAAAGATATATTTAACTAGTAGCTGGTGAGAATTTTTGGATTAATCATGGGATCTGTATCGGTGTAGGGATATAACTTAACAAGAATATTGTGAGAGAAAGAAAGATTACAGCGGACAAGAGCCGCTTGAATTTAAGGAAAATGGGTATAGGACCCAGTATGGGGGGGGAGGCGGAGCTATGATAGGATTCTCTATATGGAGTGCAACTGGTATAAAAGTAGATAAGTATAGAAGGTGAGGCAGTCAAACCTAATAAATACTCTAACCATATATTTGAAGTCTAAAGGGCAAGGGAGGGAAGCTTGCTGGTGCATACCTAAATATTACCTAATCTCGGCCATGGTGGATTTGTAGAGACTTACACAACAAGGGATAATGGGTACATTCAACCAAGACAAAGTCTCTAGGGTGGTAGATATTAATACCTGTAGGCCTAAAAATACATTATTGATAAACAAAGTCTCATGCCAGACGAGGTGTCTTTATAGTGGCTTAGTAGTGGGCTGTTTTATAATCTCTGATGTGAGAGGTCTGGAGTGATTTAGTTGCGTAAGGCATCTTTAAATCTCAGCAAGGAAACTAGACTAGCTGTTATACATATAGCCTAGCATTGCTATAAGGACAAAACTACGCCATATGGTATATATAGAAGATAGTACCTCGGTTACTGAGATGGGACCACTTCGGATGAGCTAGAGTAAGGAAAGCAAAGGCCCATATGGCTATACAAAATGCAATATAACATTACCTAGGTGTATAAAGAAAAATATTAACTGCAGTTAGAGCTGGGGGCCATTAATGTGGATATTGAGAGCCGTGTCCTGGCTAGAACTGAACACATTGTGCTATACCTAGATGTAGGACTTTTCAATTATTAGTCAGAGTATATAGTAATAGGTATTGAGCAGTAGGCTCTAGCAGGTCTCTCATAGAGGCTATATGAAAGCTTTAAAGTGATATTAAGTTGAGATCAGGACCTCAATGTTACAGCTACTATAGATGAGGGGTATTATTTGTCTCTCCCCCCAGGGGTTGTTGTCTCCACCGGACACAGACGGGAAAGGGAAGTTGGGTATGACCCGCCCTGACAGACAGGGTGGGAAAGGGTGGGAAAGGGTGGGGGGAGATATCGTTCCTAACTTTCTATTTTAGCAGGTAGTTTAACCCTACATGGCATGAAAATAGTGATTTGTAAGAAAGCTATCAGGATACTCTTCCTGTAAATTGAGTTTCCTATTACATAACAGAGTATACAGCATACAGTAAACATTTCTGATAGAGAACCATTCTCTATCCTGTAATGGGGAAATGACAAGATTAGGCTGCCGTTCCAATTAATTCATGTTAAACTAGCTATATATTGGGCATAATAGATTTTGTCTAACTGGACAAGCAATTAATTAAAAAAACTTATAAGAGGAATAACCAGATCCTCCAACTGTGTAATACTAGATTTTTTTTTTTTTTTTTTGTTTAAACCAAATGAGCTAGAGCTGTTACAGGAACTGTTAACACCTGCAAAGGAAAAAACAAACAAACAAAAAGTCTCAGTCTTAGATCTGCTCCTGAGAGATGGGATGCTGCAGGGGGTATCACCCGATGCCCAACTTGTAAGAGAACATAGTCACAGGGGCTCCGGGAACTCTCACCTCTAGGACAAGTAGTTTTTTCCATCTTCCTGGGACTGTGGAGGGTCTCATGTAATATGTAACTGTCCGGAGGCCAAGGGGACCCCGCAACTTTAATCAGTCCTCATATGGCAATGAGACGGATATAGGTAAGTCGGTAGGGGTTAAGGCTGAAAACCTGCAGTGTATTAGGCTGGATTCTGCGGCTATGGTCGATCTACTGCCTCGACTAGCCCAAGCCTCTGAATAGGGGCCAAATACCAGATTGTCTGTACCTCGAAGAACGGTATCTCCAAGGCCTAGCTCACTTCTAGACTGGATCAGATGTCCTCCAGCTGTCGGCCACATCACCGGAAGGCCAGATGACAGTTTCATTGGGTCTAACGGAAAGCCGCTACCAGGACTCGACTCTGCTTTGTAACTTGGTCGCTTCTTCACCCGGTCCTGTAAGGAAGGACTGACATGCTGTGTGGCTGTGGGAGTTAGGTCCTCCGACTCTCTTGCAGGCGGCTTGGCTCTTGCTATTGCGTCACACAGGCTTGAGGAGGCCTGCACTAACAAATATTCCGTGTCTCCGGGTGTAGGGCTGAGGATTGTCACAAGAGAGACAAACTGTCTGTCCATCTTGTTGGCCAGAAGTCGTAACAGATCCACTACTGTGTCGGTCATCTTAAGGTATGACTGGGTATCCTGGTTGTTAGTTAAGGGTGTTTCTCCGCTGCAAAACCAGGGAGCCCAGCCTGGGGGATCGCTGATCTTGCAGTATGTAACCCCTAGTATACTTGGGGACCGGGGAGTAGGCAGATTAAGTTTGCTGTAGTCGTCAGTCACAATCTTTCTGCTTAGGGCACTATGCTCCACGAGGCCTGCAAAATGGCAGCGCTCTATACTGACTGTGCATGAGCTGTGGGTGGTATAAGAAAGCTCCGTACAGGCAAGCTTAGAACCTTTCCTCTCCACCATGTCTTGTAGTACTAATCTCTTATAGTATTAGAGACCAGTTTTGTGAGTTCTTAGGCGATACTGAGCGGTCTGATTATTAATTTAAGAAAAAATATGAAGAGAGCTCTGAGTGTGCGACCGCTCAGTTGCCTGGCTTGCTCTGCCCCCCCCCCCCCCCAAATCAAAAGTTTTAATCTTTAGAATGAAAAAAACTGAAATTATAAGCAGAAGAATCAGACTGAAACAGCTGCCTGAAGTACTTTTCTACCAAAAACTGCTTCTGAAGAAGAAAAAACATCTAAATGATAGAATTTAGTAAAAGTATGCAAAGAAGACCAAGTTTGCTGCTTTGCAAATCTGATCAACAGAAGCTTCATTCTTAAAAGCCCAGGAAGTAGAAACTGACCTAGTAGAATGAGCCGTAATCCTTTGAGGCGGGGATTTACCCGACTCCACATAAGCATAATGAATCAAAAGCTTTAACCAAGACGCCAAAGAAATGGCAGAAGCCTTCTGACCTTTCCTAAAACCAGAAAAGATAACAAATAGACTAGAAGTCTTTCTGAAATCTTAGTAGCTTCAACATAATATTTCAAAACTCTGACCACATCCAAAGAATGTAAGGATCTTTCGAAAGAATTCTTAGGATTTAGGACACAAGGAAGGAACAATAATTCCTCTATTAATGTTGTTAGAATTCACAACTTGAGGTAAAAATTTAAAGAAAGACAGCAAAACCACCTTATCCTGATGAAAAATCAGAAAAGGAGACTCACAAGAAAGAGCAGATAATTCAAAAACTCTTCTAGCAGAAGAGATGGCCAAAAGAAACAATACTTTCCATGAAAGTAATTCAATGTCCAAAGAATGCATATGCTCAAACGGAAGAGCCTGTTAAGCCCTCAAAACCAAATTAAGACTCCAAGGAGGAGAAATTGGCTTAATGACAGGCTTGATATGAACCAAAGCCTGAACAAAACTATGAATATCAGAAAGATTAGCACTTTTTTCTGTGAAACTGCAAGTTCCTTGAAAGGACAAATCTCTGCTCTTTCTGTGCTGACAAAACCTTATCAAGAAATTATAAAATCCTAGGCATTCTAAAAGAATGCCAAGAGAAATTATGAGAAGAGCATCATAAGATGTAAGTCTTCCAAACTCGATAATAAATCTTTCTAGACACAGATTTACGAACCTGCAACATAGTATTAATCACTTAGTCAGAGAAAACTCTATGACTAAGCACTAAGCGTTTTAATTTCCATACCATCAAATTTAATAACTTGATTTCCTAACGGAAAAACGAATCTTAAGATATAAGGTCTGGCCTAAATGGAAGTGACCAAGGTTGGCAGCTGGACATCCGAACAAGAACCATATAACAAAACTTGAGCGGCCATGCTAGAGCCACCAGCAGCACAAACGATTGCTCCATGATGATTTTGAAAAATCACTCTTAAAAAGAAGAACCAGAAGGAGCAAAAATATAGGCAGATTGATAACTCCAAGGACGTGTCAATACATACACTGTTTCCGCCTGAGGATCCCCGGACCTGAATAGGTACCTGGGAAGTTTTCTTGTTTAGATGAGATGCCATCAGAACTATTACTGGAAACCCTCACATCAGAACAATTTGAAAAAAACACATCTGGGTAAAGAGACCATTCTCCCGGATGTAAAGCTTCATTGACAGAGATAATCTGCTTCCCAATTGTCTAAACCTGGGATATGGACCGCAGAAATTAGACAGGAGCTGGATTTAGCCCAAGCAAGTATCCGAGATGCTTCTTTCACAGCCTAAGGACTGAGCCTGAGGACTGAGTCCCACCCTGATGATTGACATACGCCACAGTTGTGACATTGTCTGTCTGAAAAACAATAACGTCTCTCTCTTCAAAAAGAAGCCAAAAACTGGCGAACTCTGAGAATGCACGGAGTTCCAAAATATTGAATGGTAATCTCGCCTCCTGAGATTTCCAAACCCCTTGTGCTGACAGAGATCCCCAGACAGCCTCCCAACCTAAAAGACTTGCATCTGTAGTGATCAAGGTCCAGGTTGGATGAATCGAAGAGACCCGTAGAACTATATGATGGTGATCTAACCACCAAGTCAAAGATAGTTGAACATTGGAATTTAAAGATATTAAAAATGATATCCTAGAATCCCTGCACCATTAATTCAGCATAAAAAGCTGGAAAGGTTTCATATGAAAATGAGCAAAGGGAATTGAATCCAATGCTGCAGCAATGAGACCTAAAACTTCCATGCATATAGCTACTGAAGGAAATAATAGAGACTGAAGGTTCTGACAAACTGAACTCAATATAATTGTCTCCTGTCTGTTAGAGACAAAGACATTGACACAATCTATCTGGAAACCTAAAAAAGGTGACCCTTGTCTGAGCAACCAAGGATCTTTTGATAAAAAGATCCTCCAACCATGTCTTAGAAGAAACAACAAAAGTTGAATTGTATGAGATTCTGCAGAACGAAAAGACTGAGCCAGTACCACGAGATCGTCCAGATAAGGAAACACTGAGAACCTTGAAAAGATTCTCAGAGCTGTCGCTAGACCAGAAGGAAAAGCAACAAATTTGTAATGCTTGTCAAAAAAAGAGAATCTCAGAAAATGAAAAATAATCTGAATCAAAACAGAAGAAGATATGCATCTATTGTATCTATTGTAAACAAATAATGCCCTTACTGACCAAAAAGGCATAATGGACCATATAAACACCATTCTGAAAGAAGGAACTCTTATATGACAAATCAAAAAGATTTTCTATCTTTGGGACAATGAATAGTTTTGAACAAAACCCCAAACCCTGTTCCTGAAATGGAACTGGTATGAATACCCCAGATAACTCCAGGTCTGGGCAGCGCCTTGAGACCCCAACGGGTAACCAGCCGCGCCTCACAAGTACCCAACACATACAGGTCTGAAACATACTTCAGAAAAGTGTGAGCCTTTACTGGAATAGCTGGAATATGCTAGAGAGAAAAAAACTTCTAACAGGCGGTTTTACTCTGAATCCTATTCAGTACCCCAATCTAAGAAGTTTGGACCGAATTGAACCAAACAAATTTTAAAAAAAGTCAAAACCTGCCCCTTACCAGCTAAGCTGGAATAAAAAACTGCACCTACATGCAAATTTGGGGGGCTGACTTTGATCTTTTAAATAGCTTAAATTCATTCCATGTTGAAGAAAGCTTCCAATTATAAATATGTTACTTGGGGAAGAATTTGGATTCCGTTCCTTATTAAGAACAAACTAATATAAGCTTAAGATTTACTCTTAGAACTCAATCTTGAAGCAACAAAAAACTCCCTTCCCCAGAGTAACAGTTGGAAAAAATTGAATCCAATTGAACCAAATAATTGATTACCTTGGAAAAAAAGAAATATGAATTTTAGAAATCAAATTAGCATTCCAAGATTAAGTCACAAAGTTCTAGGTAAAAATAGCTAAAGACATAGATTAAACCTCAATTGTGAAAATATAAAAAAAAAATGGCAACACAAATGAAATTATTAGCATGTTGATCAACTTAACAATGCTAAAACAAATCATAATCCGATACTTGTTGCACTAAAGTATCCAACCAGAAAGTTGAAGCATTTGCAACATCAGCGAAATAAATTGCAGGCCTAAGAAAAGGACCTGAAATAATATAATTTTCCTTAAATAAGATACAAGTTTCCCATCTGAAGGAAAAAAATAAATACTATTTTCTATAGGAATAGTAGTACGTTTAGCAAGAGTAGAGAGAGCCCCATTAACTTTGGGAATCTTCCTCAAAACTTTAAACTAACTGCCGGCAAAGGATACAATTTAAAAACCTTAAAGAAGGAATAAAAGAAGTCCCAGGCCTATTCCATTCCCTAGTATCATGAACTGGGGAAAAAACCTCTGAAGAAACCACAGGAGGTTAATGAGCAGAATTTAAATGTTAGCTAGTCTTAAATCAAAAGAACTAGACTCATCAATACCCAATATAATCAATACCTTTTCAGCAACGAATGTACTCTATTTAAAAATAAAAAAGTAGATTTGTTAGTGTCAAATATCTGATGAAGTATATTGTAAATGAGAAAAAAACATCATCAGAGAAGGTATGAAGGTATAATTCAGTATGTTGTCGGTCATTTAAAAATTCATCAACTAAATGAGAAGTTTAAAAAAGACCTATTAATTTTATTAGAAGGCGGGATGTCAGACAAAGCCTTTAGGATAGAATCAGAAAAACATTCTCATAGATTCCTAGGTATATCTTGTACATTAAGGAAAACAATATACAGAGGTGCAAGATGGAAAAAAACACACAATATTCTGTACAAATGAACTAAGAACTGATACTCTCCCTGGTGACTGTGTATAGATAGATAGTAGTAGTAGATGGCGCTGGTCTATTGAGTGATTTTCTCTAGTAAGTGAAGAGAAAAAAGGCTTGATGCATATATTGAAGCCAATTAATATGGGTGCAGTATACTCACTCCATAAGATGAATCTTTACAGCTGAAAGGGAACGTTGCGTCAGATGGCAAGAGTCCACAGGTTCCTGGAGACAAATACTGAATTTTCAGGTTTATCCAAAAGTGGACTATAAATGGAGACCCAAATGACAAAAGTATCCAGTGTATAATTGAAAAAATGTAGTAACTTACTCCATAAATAAGGAGATTTCAGCTCAGCACAGCAAAACAAGATCTTGACAATCTTTCAACAAAGGATAAAAGTTTTTATTTGCTCAACGCGTTTCAACGTATTACACGTCTTTATCAAGAGCATACATTAAAACAAGTAAAACAGGTAAGTAAAACCAAGTATTGAGTGTTAGAAACTTTGCCCCTCATGGTAGGAATGGAAATATCCCATACGTCACTAGCTCATGGACTCTTGCCAATTACATGAAAGAAAAATGCATAGGTTCAAATGGAAGAACCCGTAAAGCTGTCAGAACCAAATTAAGACTCCAAGGAGGAGAAATTGATTAAATAACAGGCTTAATAAGAACTAAAGCCTGTACAAAACAGTGTATATCAGGAAGTATAGCAATCTTTCTGTGAAATAAAACAGAAAGAGCAGAGATTTGTCCTTTCAAGGAACTTGCAGACAAACCCTTATCCAAACCGTCCTGAAGAAACTGTAAAATTCTAGGAATTCTAAAAGAATGCCAGGAGAATTTATGAGAACACCATGAAATGTAAGTCTTCCAAACTCTATAATAAATCTTTCTAGAAACAGATTTACGGGCTTGTAACATAGTATTAATCACTGAGTCAGAGAAACCTCTATGACTTAGTACTAAGCGTTCAATTTCCATACCTTCAAATTTAATGATTTGAAATCCTGATGGAAAAACAGACCTTGAGATAGAACGGAAGTGGCTAAAGCGGGCAACTGGACATCCAAACCAAATCCGCATACCAAAACTTGTGTGGCCATGCTGGAGCCACCAGCAACACAAATGATTGTTCCATGATGATTTTGGAGATCCCTCTTGGAAGGAGAACTAGAGGCGGGAAAATGTAAGCAGGATGATAACACCAAGGAAGTGTCAGCGCATCCCCTGCTTCCGACTGAACATCCCTGGACCTGGACAGGTATCTGGGAAGTTTCTTGTTTAGATGAGAGGCCATGAGATCTATCTCTGGAAGACCCCTACAACTGAACAATCTAAGAAAACACATCTGGATGGAGAGACCACTCCTCTGGATGTAAAGTCTGGCGGCTGAGATAATCCGCCTCCCAATTATCTACACCTGGGATAAGCACCGCAGAGATTAGACAAGAGCTGGATTCCACCCAAACAAGTATCTGAGATACTTTTTTCATAGCTTGGGGACTGTGAGTCCCACCCTGATGATTGACATATGCCACTGTTGTGATATTGTCTGTCTGAAAACAAATGAACAGTTCTCTCTTTAGCAGAGGCCAAAATTGAAGAGCTCTGAGAATTGCAAGGAGTTCTAAAATATTTATTGGTAATCTCGACTCTTGAGATTTCCAAACCCCTTGTGCTGTCAAAGATCCCAAAACAGCTCCCCAACCTGAAAGACTCATCTGTTGTGATCACAGTCCAGGTTGGCCGAACAAAAAAAGCCCCTTGAACTAAACGATGGTGATCTATCCACCATGTCAGAGAGTGTCGTACATTGAATCAGCATACAAAGCTGTAGAGGTCTCATGTGAAAACGAGCAAAGGGGATCGCGTCCGATGCTGCAGTCATGAGACCTAAAACTTCCATGCACATAGCCACTGAAGGGAATGACTGAGACTGAAGGTGCCGGCATGCTGCAACCAATTTTAAACGTCTCTTGTCTGTTAGAGACAGAGTCATGGACACTGAATCTATCTGGAAGCCTAAAAAGGTGACCCTTGTCTGAGGAATCAAGAAACTTTTGGTAAATTGATCCTCCAACTATGTTTCCAAAGAAACAACACTAGTTGATTCGTGTGAGATTCTGCAATACACAAAGACTGAGCTAGTACAAAGATATCATCCAAATAAGGAAACACCGCAATACCCTGTTCTCTGATTACAGAGAGTAGGGCACCCAGAACCTTTGAAAAGATTATTGGAGCTGTTGCTAGGCCAAATGGAAGAGCAACAAATTGGTAATGCTTGTTTAGAAAAGAGAATCTCAGAAAATGATAATGTTCTGGATGAATCGGAATATGAAGGTATGCATCCTGCAAGTCTTATCGTGGACATATGTCATTGCTGAACAAAAGGCAGAATAGTCCTTATAGTCACCATCTTGAAAGTTGGTACTCTTACATAACGATTCAAAAATTTTCAGATCCAGAACTGGTCTGAATAAATTTTCCTTCTTTGGTACAATGAATAGATTTGAATAAAACCCCAAACCTTGTTCCTGAAGAGGAACTGGCATGATTACCCCTGAAGACTCCAGGTCTGAAACACACTTCAGGAAAGCCTGAGCTTTTACTGGATTTACTGGGATACGCGAGAGAAAAAATCTTCTCACAGGAGGTCTTACTCTGAATCCTATTCGATACCCTTGAGAGACAATGCTCTGAATCCATTGATTTTGGACAGATTTTATCCAAATATCTTTGAAAAACCTTAATCTGCCCCCTACCAGCTGAGCTGGAATAAGGGCCGCACCTTCATGCGGACTTAGGGGCTGACTTTGGTTTCCTAAATGGCTTGGATTTATTCCAACTTGAGGAAGGCTTCCAATTGGAAGCAGACTCCTTGGGTGGAAGATTGAGTTTTTGTTCCTTATTCTGACTAAAGGAACGAAAATGGTTAGAAGCCTTAGATTTACCCTTAGGTTTATAATCCTGAGGCAGAAAAACTCCCTTCCCCCAGTGACAGTTGAAATAGAATCCAACTGAGAACCAAATAAATTATTACCTTGGAAAGAAAGAGATGGTAATCTATATTTAGATGTCATATCAGCATTCGAAGAGTTAAGCCACAAAGCTCTTCTAGCTAAAATAGTTAAAGACATGGATCTAACATCAATTTTGATAATATCAAAAATTGGATCACAATAAAATGATTAGCATATTGCAATAGGCGAATAATGCTAGATAAGTCAGAATCCAATTCCTGTTGCGCTAAATTCTCCAACCAGAAGGTTGATGCAGCCGCAACATCAGCCAAAGAAATTGCAGGTCTGAGAAGATGACCTGAATATAAATAGGCCTTCCTTAGATAAGATCCAAGCTTCCTATCTAAAGGATCCTTAAAAGAAAGTACTATCTTCCATAGGAATAGTGGTACGTTTAGCAAGAGTAGAAATAGCCCCATCAACTTTGGGGATTTTTTTCCCAAAACTCTATAGATTTTGCTGGTAAAGGATACAATTTTTTAAACCTTGAAGAAGGAATAAAAGAAGTACCTGACTTATTCCATTCCCTAGAAATCATATCAGAAATAGCCTCAGGAATAGGAAAAACCACAGGAGGTTTAAAAACAGCATTTAAACGTTTATTAGACTGAACGTCAATAGGACTGGTTAATATCCAAAATAATTAACACTTCTTTTAATAAAGAACGCATATACTCTATTTTAAATAAAGTAGATTTGTCAGTGTCAATGTCTGAGGAAGGATCTTCTGTATCAGACAGATCCTCATCAGAAGAGGATAAATTATGTTGTTGGTCATTTGAAATTTCATCAACTAAATGAGAAGTTTTAAAAGAAGCTTTACATTTATTAGAAGGTGGAAATGCAGACAAAACCTTCAAAATAGAATCAGAAACAAATTCTTAACAAATTTACAGGTATATCATGCACATTAGAAGTTGAAGGAACTACAACTGGCAATGTGCTATTACTGATGGATACACTAACTGCATGTAAAAGTTTATCGTGACAACTATTACAAATGACATTCGGCAAAATAATTTCAACAATTTTACAACAAATGCACTTAGCTTTGGTAGGACCGATGTCAGGCAACAATGTTCCAGCAGAAACTTCTGAGGCAGGATCAGATAAAGACATCTTGCAAAATGTAAGAGAAAAAAACAACATAAAAAGCAAAATTATCTATTTCCTTATATGACAGTTTCAGGAATGGGAAAAAAAGCAAATAGCATAGGCCTCTGATAGAGAAAAAAATCAAGATGGGTATTGAAATAATGAAAAAGTTTGGCGGCAAGTATGACGCACAACGTAAGGTAAACTTTTTTGGCGCCAAAAATAACCGGAAATGACACACTCGCGTCACTAATGACGCAACCGTGTGAAAGGTCTCAAGTATGACGCCGGAAATGACGAAGTTGCGTCATAGACGTATTTTTCCGCGCCAAAAATATTTTCGCGCCAAGAATGACGCAATAAAGTTTAGCATTTGACGCACCCGCGGGCCTAATGCCACCCGCAATTTGCAAGAAGTAGTCAATTGAATAAAGACTAAACCCCAGGTAAGAAAAAAATTTCTATAAAAGATGTTTATATTACCCAAATATGAAACTTTCAGTCTGGTTTGACGCCCTAGAAGAGTCTCTGAAGACGGAGACTTCTTTAGAGGAAATAATGGATAGAATTAAGGCACTTAAGCTGACTAATTCTTTTATTACGGATGCCACCTTTCAGATCGCAAAATTGGCGGCTAAGAATTTGTTTTTCCATTTTAGCGCGCAGAGCATTATGGTTAAAATCTTGGTCTGCGGATGTGTCTTCTAAATCAAAGCTTTTGGCTATCGCTTTCAAGGGAAAGACCCTATTCGGGCCTGATTTAAAAGAAATCATTTCTGATATTACGGGAGTTAAGGGTCATCTCCTCCCTCAAGATAAAACATCCAAGCAAAGGGGACGACAGAGTAATTTTCATTCCTTTCGTAATTTCAAAGGAGTCCCCACTTCCTCTGCCACTAAACAGGAAGGGAACTATTCTCAAGCCAAAGCCACCTGGAGACCCAACCAGGCTTGTAACAAGGGTAAACAACCCAAAAAGCCTGCTGCTGCTCCCAAGACAGCATGAAGGGGTGGCCCCCGATCTGGGACCGGATCTAGTTGGGGGCAGACTTTCTCTCTTTGTCCAGGCTTGGATAAGAGACGTTCAGGATCCCTGGACACTGGAAATCGTGTCTCAAGGGTATCAGAGTTAAAAAATTCCTTCCCAAGGGGAAGGTTCCTGCTTTCACGATTATCTGTAGACCAGATAAAGAGAGGCGTTCTTACGTTGTGTAAAAGACCTCTCCACTATGGGAGTAATTTGTCCCGTTCCAATACAGGAACAGAGGCAGGGGTTTTACTAAAATCTTTTTGTGGTTCCCAAAAAAGAGGGAACGTTCCGGCCCATTTTAGATCTCAAGAGTCTCTCAGATTTCCATCCTTCAAGATGGAGACTATTCGGACAATTCTTCCATTGATCCAGGAGGGTCAATATATGACTACTGTAGACTTAAGTCGGAATGGAGATTATGCAAATTTGTCTCCTCAGATAGATCTGGATCAGGAGACAAGAAACTCTCTGGTGGTTGTCGCTGGATCATCTGTTCCAACGGACGTGCTTCCGCAGACCCTCATGGGTGATAGTGACAACTGACGCCACACTTCTAGGTTGGGGTGTAGTCTGGAATTCACTGAATGCTCAGGGTGTGTGGACTCGGTCAGAGTCCCTACTTCCAATCAATATTCTGGAGTTTAGAGCAATATTCAATGCGCTTCAGGCTTGGCCTCAGTTGGCTTCGGCCAAATTCATTCAATCTCACTCGAACAACATCACAACTGTGGCTTACATCAATCATCAGGGAGGAACAAGGAGTTCCTTAGCGATGACAGAAGTATCCAAGATAATTCGGTGGGCGGAGGATCACTCTTGTTATCTGTCAGAAATCTACATCCCAGGAGTGGACAACTGGGAGGCGGATTTTTTGAGCAGACAGACATTTCATCTGGGGGAATGGGAACTCCATCCGGGGGTCTTTGCCAACCTGATTCTCAGATGGGGCAGACCGGAGCTGGATCTTATGGCATCTCATCAGAATGCCAAACTCCTGAGATACGGATCCAGATCCAGGGATCCTCAGACAGAACTGATAGATGCCTTGGCAGCGCCTTGGTCGTTCAACCTAGCTTATGCGTTTCCGCCGTTTGCTCTCCTTCCCCGGGTGATTGCTCGGATCAAACAGGAGAGGGCCTCAGTGATTCTCATCGCTCCTGCGTGGCCTCGCAGGACTTGGTATGCCGATCTGGTGGACATGTCCTCTCTGTTACCGTGGAAGCTTCCATTGAAGCAGGATCTTCTCATTCAGGGACCCTTCCATCATTCAAATCTAATTTCTCTGCAGCTGACTGCTTGGAGATTGAACGCCTGATTTTATCTAAGCGTGGGTTCTCTGACTCGGTCATTGATACCTTGATTCAGGCACATAAGCCTGTTACTAGAAAGATTTACCATAAGATATGGCGTAAATATCTTGGTGCGAATCCAAGGGTTACTCATGGAGTAAGATTAGGATTCCTAGGGTTTTGTCCTTTCTCCAAAAAGGATTGGAGTAGTGGTTATCAGCAAGTTCCTTAAAGGGACAGATTTCTGCTTTGTCTATTTTGCTACACAAAATGTCTGGCAGATGTTCTGGATGTTCAATCTTTTTGTCAGGCTCTGACTAGGATCAGGCCTGTGTTTAGACCTATTGCTCCTCCTTGGAGTTTAAATTTTGTTCCTTAGGTTCTTCAAGGGCTTCCGTTTGAACCTATACATTCCATAGATATTAAGTTGTTATCTTGGAAAGTTTTATTTTTGGTTGCTATTTCTTCTGCTCGCAGAGTTTCTGAGCTTTCGGCTCTGCAATGTGATTCTCCTTACCTTATTTTTCAAACCTAACCAAACCTGGTTTTCTTCCTAAGGTTGTTTCCAACAAAAATATTAATCAGGAAATTATTGTTCCTTCATTGTGTCCCAATCCTTCTTCTAAGAAGGAGCGTCTGTTACATAACTCGGACGTGGTCCGTGCCCTGAAGTTTTATTTGCAGGCGACTAAAGAATTTCCATAATTAAAAAGAGAGAAGCGCTCAACCTGAGATCGAACAATAGCATAATAGCTTGTTCTATGGCTAGTTACCACCCAAGAAGCAGCCTCTTTTTGCTCAAATGTGCCTTTCACAGAGAAGAACTTTCCGGAAGCATATCAGTCTGATCCTGACTTCACAGTACAGTCCAGCCCCGAAATACCAGGCACTCCTTCTCTGAACGAGAGAAACAGCAAAACCCCAGACGTACGTTTCGGCCTATTGTGGGCCTCGTCAGTGAGGTGCAGCCATATCCCTCTAGGCACACTGAGCAACGGGTCCACGTCTGGATTCCCGCATCACACTTAGGGAGACTTCCCTAAGTGTCATAATTTGCATAAATAAAAAGAGAGAAGCGCTCAACCTGAGAACGAACAATAGCATAATAGCTTGTTCTATGGCTAGTTACCACCCAAGAAGCAGCCTCTTTTTGCTCAAATGTGCCTTTCACAGAGAAGAACTTTCCTGAAGCATATCAGTCTGATCCTGACTTCACAGTACAGTCCAGCCCCGAAATACCAGGCAATCCTTCTCTGAACGAGAGAAACAGCAAAACCCCAGACGTACGTTTCGGTCTAAAGAATTTCGTCAATCATCTTCATTATTTGTTGTTTTTTCTGGAAAACGTAGGGGACACCTCTCTTTCTTTTTGGCTGAAGAGTATCATCCGTTTTGCATATGAGACTGCTGGAGAGCAGCCTCCTGAAAGAATTACGGCTCATTCTACTAGGGCCGTGGCTTCCTCATGGGCACTTAAAAATGATGCTTTTGTTGAACAGATTTGCAAGGCTGCAACTTGGTCGTCTCTTCACACTTTTTCCAAATTTTACAAATTTTTTTTTTTTTTTTTTAAATAATCTTTTATTGAGATTCTTGAGACAAAAAAAAAAGTCACCGAAATAGTATAATAAGTACTATACATGAACAAGGTAGGCAGTTATCACACAGTAGATACACAATTGACCGTTAAATCACCTATAACAAGTGATAATTGTACAATACTTAGTTTTCTATAACTTGAGAATATCATTTTATAACATATTAAATAGCATTTAACAGTGGTTAATTCGATGGCTACTCATGAGCCAATTGATATAGGAAACAATACGGCACCTAAAATGATAACCACAAAAATTATACATTTCCAGTGATAAATTTTAGAATAAGAACATTGCACTAATGTACAAGACAATCTGTAAATGTTCGGCACCTTCATCTCAAGACATTTGGGGTTCTTCAGGGAGGAAAATAATAAAAGTAATGGAAAAAATAAAATAGTTAATGTCTGAGCCCTCTGTCCTTATTTCACATAACAAGGTATCCTCGTTTGACCAGCATCAGCGGGTAAACACCGCTCGGTAGTAGTCAAAAGAAGAGACGAAGAGAAACAAAGAGGTGTCAAGGTTCTAATGTAACAATGTTCTATGAATGTAGTAAACAGTATGGAGGGGGGGCATTATGAAGCGAATATGGATTAAATAATATGAGCCCAGGCCTAAGTCTGGGTGTGGCAATGGGGATGGGAGGGCGGAGCCAACAAGAGCAGAATAACTACTTCTAAATATGAACATAATCTTGTTTATCAAAACCTATGTGCTTAAATAAAGTGAGCATAGAAGCATAGTCGCACATGCTAAAATAACAAGTAGCATTAGGCTATTTTTAAATCAACTTAAGAAGCCTAGTGACTTTTAACTAAGTCAGCAATGTAGATTTTTTTTTTTCTTTTTTTTTACTGAATGAAGTGGTAATTGTCACAGACATGAAATGATAAAGAGAGAATGCTTGGGAACTAACATAGCTGATAAGCTATTGTACAGATAGATGCATCCAAGTTGTGAAATAATATAGGGTCACTCATTTTACAAGCCTATGGCATTTATGTTAAAACCACTATGAGTAAGGGATGTAATTTGTATCTCCCCTCAGGGACGGTTGTCTCCACTGGACACACACGGAAAAGGGATATTGGGTATGACCCACCCTGAAACACAGAGTGGGAAAGGATGAGGGGAGATACCTTCCCTATCTTTTCTATTTTTGTAGGCTGTTGAGTCATACATAGTATAAAAATAGGGTATTGTATTTAAATTGTCAGAATGATTATAAGCACATGTCTATGCATCCTATACGCTACCACTTGAACAATATAGGTGCTCATCAATAATATTCTCTAACTAAAATTACTAACTATAAAACATAAGAACCACTCATGTAATGTGGCAATATAATAAGAATCAGTCGGATCCAGTTTAAGAAGCATATGAAAAGTTCTAAGAATGATCAGTTGGGTTAGTATCCTAAGTTTTTAAAGGAACATATGGGGATAATGAGCTAAATACATACTATAAAAAAAGGAAAAAGTAATTTAATTTGATTCCATGGCTATATTATTCAATATAATAGAATATGATGGGGCTCTGGGCCGGCAACTATCATCTCCCTTAATATAGATAAATAGGCGACACCTGGAGGTATATACATGAATATCTGTGATGAAAGGATGAAATAAAAATTAGGAGGCCTATAGATATTCACTCATATGAAGACTAGAGTTGTTCTGTCTAGTTTTTCCTTATAAGGAGTTAACGTAAGCACAAACAGGGAAAACATGAAAAATATACATAAGGCAAACCACGCGCACCTCCAATGCAAAATAGCGATAAGATAAGTTTGATAATATGAGAACAGACTATACATGCAGTACCTATCATATCTTGCAAAGAAGCGTAGTAGTTTATGAAATATCTATAATGTTAGGGTATAATCATACTAATTGGAGCATAAAAGGAGTATGAAAATTTTTCTCTAGGCTAGACCTGAGATGGATTAGCTACAGTAGACATAAATACATTGTGAGTAGTCCTATTGTCCTAAACTTAATCTATTTGCCCTATGTTGCACAAGGTTTTATAAGGTATAGACAAGTCGCAGCATATGATAGGACTTAACTGTGAATTAAGTGTTCTGACATATCTAATAGAAGGCAAATAAAAAGAATAATGGTGTTTACCTGTAAGTCTAGGCTGGTCAAAGATTTAACACTAGGGTCTAATCATTCATACCTGGACTAGGAAACATACGTGTATGCTAATAGAACTATGGGGTAATTTCACTACGTGGAGGGAGAGGGTAGAGTCCTAAAGATAACTAGGTGTTGCAAACCTATAATTTTACATAAAACTCTAACTTGAGTATAGTGTATACATCCAGAGATAATATAAGTTGTTAGGAGCGTCCTCATTGCAAACCTGTAAGAACTATGCAACCCCTTTAGGAATCAATTTAGGTAGTCTTGCAAAAACATAAACAGTAGCAGCATGCAGGCTTGCACATAGTTTGTAAAAAGAAGAGATAATGATTTGCTCCTATATAGCTACTGAAAACTAATAGCATATTCAGGTATGATACCGAAGGATATAGCTAGATAGTCTCTAATGGATATGCTTATGTTAGTAGCGAGGTGGTATATAAAATAAATTTACAAATATCTCTCATACGTCTCATCAAGACGTCTTGATAAAGCCGACTGGCGAAACGCGTGGACGTTACCCACCACAGCTCGCATATCCCCTGCAAGATCTCAAATACCCATTGAGTACGGGGGAAGAAGAATCAAGTTAAAACAAACGGCTGTTTGTATTCTGAATGAGCTGTCAACACGCCGGAGCGTGCATCACAAGTCCTAAAGCCTGCCGCTGTAACGGACAGCAAGAGACAGCCAAAGGAGAAAATATTGAAATACCGGGGTCATACAGACAAGAACAGACTCTGAGGATCAGGTTCCAGGAGAATCTTGTATTGTACAAGACTGGAAGGCTGACAAGAGGCCCAGTAAACTTCCCGGTAAGATAGTTTGGAAAATCGCCAGACACAGAAAGTGTCAGAAGACCCGGTAAGCCATATAAACACCGCGATAACACTGTCTATTACAACTTGCAAAAATTCAAGTGTTACAATTTAAAAGTTGCAAATTTATATACAAATCTACATCACTCTGAGAATAGAAGTGTATCAGTTTGCACAGTTTAAATGACTTTTAAATCGAAACATCTTCATTGACAAAATGAACTTTTAAAACCGGAACATTTTGATGAACATTTCATTTGACAATCTGTTACAATAACAACAAGGTGGAATCATTTTAAAAACATTTTCTGTTTTATGTTTTAATATCCAGTATTATATAAAGTGGATTAAGGTAATACACATTACATGGTTATATATCCACAATTGCAGGAGTGAGATTTAAAGTGTATTAATACTCTATTAGGTTAGGTAAAAATTTCTACTATAGTAATTATCTGTTACCTATATAAATTACACAGGGAGACGTCCCTTATTTAAATAATATTTATATTTTTTGTCTTTGATTTTAAGTGAACAGTTCTCTGCTTATGTTTTTTAAAACTGTTTTATCAATTGTTTGGAGAAATTGCAATAATCTTTATGCTATTGTAGCAAATAAATTACATTTATTACTTTAATAAAAGTCTCCATATTATCCTTCAAGCTTTTTTAGCGCTCCTGAACTGTACTACTTTTGTGTCGTTATAATTGTAAATTGGTAAGCAAAGGGAAAATTACCTGTAAGGGAGCATAAGGATAATAACTTGGCGCTAATCTTAATCTAACCCAAACACAAAGGTAGAATTATATACCTCATATCATAAAACCGTCTTAGTAATAGAACCTTGCAAATGAAAAGTTTAACAGTATATATCACATCATAACTAGAAAAATATAAGCTGCAAGGTTTTTCCACACTTAAGAGGTAATATAGTGGTTCATATGTTCACTAAGAAATAGTAATACTGGACAGGTTACAGCACAACTGATCTAGGTTCATGAGTGTTCTGTATCTAGGTCTTCTCCAATAGACATGAAAAGTAGCTTCAGGTTAACAGATACCTCTTCTGAGGTTATCAAGGGCGGCATAGTTCGTCAAACGCCGTAATATCTCATGAGTGTGCCCTCTTCTAAATGCAAGGCTTGAGAACTCCAACATGCTGCATCTCAGCGTGGGAACGTCTACCACCAGTCCAAATGGGCCTGCACATAGCCCCGGCAGAGAACCCACACCGACAAGGTGACTGGTCTCCAGCAGATCCACTAGTGTCGGGAGGACTGGTTGGCAAAGAGGAATACAGACCATCACATAGAGTCGCAATTGAGCAGTCTAAATTGTGCTTCAGAACTAAAAGTCCCCGAAATCTTGCTGGTTCTGGAGAGTCAGCCTTACGCAGTCAGGAACCGTCAACCAAATAAGCTTCATGGATTACTCCACTAGTAGGTGGAACAGTTGCAATCCCGGAGGTCTGTTCGGACTTCAATAGGCTCTCACCCAGTGATATCAGTTGGCCAGGCAGATCACAGTTAACTGGCTGTAGTAGCTGTTTGATTGTTCTAGCAGGAACTGCACCGTAGTGTATAAGTCCTCTATGGGTGCCAATGCCATTTTTGCGAATGTGGTCAGCTTTATCAAAGAGATTAGTATAGAGATAGTCCAAACAGCAAGCTATTGCAAAGCTTCTGGAATTTGCTGCTGAGCTCGGTGACCTCGTGGCAGTATCCGAACATGTAAATTGAGGAAAAAGTCTTCTCACTTTCTTCAAAGTCTGAATCGTTGCTCAGTTTCCACAATAAATTTGTAGGTGTCTTCTGTAGGTACTTTAGTTGAGATAAATATTAGTAATTATCTCCCAAAAATAGGATTTAGAGCCAGAGCTTTTACTGTGTGCGTCTAGCTCATTTGGCAGTTGGCTCCCCCCCCAAATTTTACAAATTTGATACTTTTGCCTCGTCTGAGGCTGTTTTTGGGAGAAAGGTTCTTCAAGCAGTTGTGCCTTCCGTTTAGGTTCCTGTCTTGTCCCTCCCTTTCATCCGTGTCCTATAGCTTTGGTATTGTATCCCATAAGTAAGGATGAAATCCGTGGACTTGTCATATCTTGTAAAAGAAAAGGAAATTTATGCTTACCTGATAAATTTATTTCTTTTACGATATGACGAGTCCACGACCCACCCTGTCATTTTCTAAGACAGGTCTTTATTTTTGTTAAACTTCAGTCACCTCTGCACCTTTGCTTTTTCTTTCTCTTCCTAACTTCGGTCGAATAACTGTAGTGGGAGGGAAGGAAGGAGCTATATATACAGCTCTGCTGTGGTGCTCTTTGCCTCTTCCTGCTGACCAGGAGGCGATTTATCACATAAGGATGAAATCCGTGGACTCGTCATATCGTAAAAGAAATACATTTATCAGGTAAGCATAAATTTCCTTTTTTCAGAGTTCAAAGCCGCAACGCAAAACTCGTAATTTAGGTGAGAGTTAAATGTTCAGCACAAGAGTAGCACCTTTAGAACAGGGTAAAAATACAGTGACCAATTTTGTAATTGTAAATGTAATTAATGGGACAGTCAAAATTAAAATTTCATGATACAGATAGAACATGCAATTTAAGAGATCTTTCAATGGATTTTTATTATCAAATTTGCTTTGTTTTTTGTGTATCCTTTGTTGAAAAGCATACCTAGGTAATCTCAGGAGCAGCAATGCACTGCTAGGAGCTAGTTGGCTGCACATATACAGTATGCCTCTTGTCATTAGCTTACCAGATGTGTTCTGCTATCTCCTACCAATAGTGCTTTACTGCTCATGAGTCTATTCTTCAACAAAGTATACCAGGAGAACAAAGACAATTTGATAATAGAAGTAAATTGGGAAGTTGTTTAAATTGCATGTTATATCTGAATTATGAAAGTTTAATTTTAACTTTACTGTCTCTTTAAGGAAATAGCAATAAGAAAAGCAGACTGAATGAAGATGTGAACAAAAGGTAATACCTCTCCCATACCACATGTATTTTTTCTACTGCATACACCGCTGGTTGCTTCTTTAAGGGGCATTGCAGTCTCTTTTTTAAAAAAAATATTTGTTTGTGCATCAAAAAGAGGGCATGTTTTATAATGTGTTTAATTGTTATTTATTTTTGTGAAGCAAATAGTCTAGTTTGTTACTTCCTACCTACCAATAGCGCTAGGTGATTTTAAACATATAAACAAATAGCTTTAATTGAAAATTTTTCATATAAATATATTGTAGTACATTTTAAGTAGCACTTTTCCATATTTTGGAGTTTTGCGCAGTCTAGATCAATTTACTTGGATCAGTCTATCTTGCACAGGCTGAAGATGGAGGTGGAGCAACAGTTGTATTTGTTGATGCAATACAGGTATAGTGGAGGAAATTTAAAGATCATGACAAAAGATACAGTGGCTGATAATAGAGTTTTTTTTTGTGAGAAAATAAATGAAGAATCCCATATAGTTCTTGAAGCATTAACTAAACCACAGGCCTTATTTCCTTACCAGGACTCTCCCTCGCTATATCCTAAGCTTGATTTCAACGTATCTGAGCTGCATAGTTGGTTTGAGGAGCAACTGAATGTAGAGAGCAGTGACACAATAACTATCAATTCTGTAGAATCCTCCAAGCCAGTTTCAGAAGGAAGAAATGAAGCGGTAAGTTTTCCCTAGATACCTTCTTGCAACAAGCATACTCTGGGGTTTGTGTGATAGTTGACTTCCATATTGCAGTGTGATGTTAAACATTTGTATGGTTTGGTTTCAGAGGGATCAGCTGGATTCTCTGCACTCTCACTGGAGAAAAGCACTGCTCGACGCTTTCCATGACTCCAAGAATCACCTGGAATGGATCAGCAGGAAGTCACGCAAAATAAACCTGTACCCGTTCCTCTGTCTACTGGAAGAGGAACAGTATGTGGAAATCATGCTGCAGGTGTGATAGTATATACTTTGATGTGTATGTGGTTTACATTTTTTTTTAACTAACATGTATATAATTTATCTTATCTGTGCAGTCCCTCACCCGCATGCCTCCTACTGGTGAATCATTCCTTTTGATGTCTCGGGAACTGGGATCCAAGATCTACAACAGATTCTCAATTCGCAGGAAGTTGAAGGGACAACACTTAGACAAGATTAGACATTTATACATGGAATATTGCCAACTCCTGGCTAAAGATGGGCAGGTGAGGACGAATAAGTGTATGCACTCCTGAGTGAGATCTGTTACATTGTCACAATGCTACAAAGAAAGGAATACATGTCTCCCCCACGCTGAATAAGATAACTTTTTGACTCACCATGCGCACAGGAAAAGATTAGGAGGAAACTTGATGTTTATCATATGAACTGATAGAAGTATCTTATTTTAGTGAGTATTAGGTACATTGAACAACTTCAAAATAGACATAAAGGAAGATAAAGGTCTAAATAACTTATATCCTTCAAAAAAACAAGGAAAATTTAATTTTTAAATGGTCACTGAATTATCACCCTATTTCTTAGCTAGAGTACAGAAAAATACCTAATTTCTCTTGTAAGGTGTATCCAGTCCACGGATTCATCCTTTACTTGTGGGATATTCTCCTTCCTGACAGGAAGTGGCAAAGAGAGCACACAGCAGAGCTGTCCATATAGCTCCCCCTCTAGCTCCACCCCCCAGTCATTCTCTTTGCCGGCTCTAAGCAATCGGAAGTGTAAAGTGAACGTGGTGTTAGAAATGTAGTTTTTATTTTCTACAATCAAAAGTTTATTTTAAATGGTACCGGTGTGTACTATTTACTCTCTAGCAGAAAGGAATTAAGAGTTCTGCAGGGAGGAAGATGATTTTAGCATGTTGTAACTAAAATCCACTGCTGTTCCCACATAGGACTGAGGAGTGCAAGAAAACTTCAGTTGGGGGGGAACGGTTTGCAGGTTAGGCTGCAATAAGGTATGTTCAGTCATTTATTTCTAGACAAGACTGTGATAATACTAGAAGAGACTGATAATATCCCCATGAGGGAAGGGTAAGCTGTATTCAGAGACTAAGTATGGAATTGCAAGCTTACATAACAGGGCTAGTTTATGCTGGTTGACACTATTTAATGGCAAACGGTTATTATTGAAAAATTTAGTTTTTTTGAGACACTTTGAAGGTTCCTTTGGGTTTCTTTCAGGGGTTATTACCCACATGGCTATTACTAAAACACTTGGGAGTGTTTCTTTAGGCCTCACAAGCACCGGAGTGAGGTGGGAGGGGCCTAATTTCGCGCCTCAGATGCGCAGTTAATTTGACTAGAAGTTCAGGCTGCTTCACATGGAGGGTCCTGCTGCAGTTTGAGTCAACCTCTCCCCAAGTGTCACAACCAGTTACGCCCGCTCATGCGACGCCTAGCACCTCTAGTGCGTCTAACTTTTACCTTGCAAGACTTGGCGGCAGTTATGGATAATACCTTCTCAGTGTTCTTATCTAAACTGCCCGTGTTACCTGCAAAGCGTGATAGCTCTGTTTTAAGAACAGATAATGAGCATTCTGACGCTTTAGTAGCCGTATCCGATATACCCTCACAACACTCTGAAGTGGGGGTGAGGGTTGTGCTGTCTGAGGGAGAAATTTCCGATTCAGGAAAGGTTTCTCCTCAGACAGATTCAGATACGTTGGCTTTTAAATTTAAACTAGAACACCTCCGCTTATTGCTTAGGGAGGTATTAGTTACTCTGGATGACTGCGACCCTATGGTGGTTCCAGAGAAATTGTGTAAAATGGACAAGTACCTAGACATTCCTGTTTACACTGATGTGTTCCCGGTCCCTAAGAGGATTGCGGATATCGTTACTAGGGAGTGGGATAAACCAGGTATTCCCTTCGTTCCCCCTCCTGTTTTTAAGAAAATGTTCCCCATATCTAATCCCATACGGGACTCGTGGCAGACGGTCCCTAAGGTGGAGGGTGCTGTTTCTTCACTTGCTAAACGCACACCTATACCTATAGAAGACAGTTGTGCTTTTAAAGACCCTATGGATAAAAAATTAGAGGGTTTACTTAAGAAAATTTTTGTTCAACAAGGTTTTCTTCTCCAACCTATTGCGTGCATTGTTCCTGTAACCACTGCGCTGGAAGATGCGCTCCAGACGGAGACCTCATATGAGGACATTATGGACAGAATTAAGGCTCTTAAGCTGGCTAATTCTTTTATCACAGATGCCGCTTTCCAACTAGCTAAGTTAGCGGCAAAAAAATCAGGTTTCGCCATTTTGGCGCGCAGGGCGCTATGGCTAAAGTCCTGGTCGGCCGATGTGTCGTCAAAATCCAAACTATTGAACATCCCTTTCAAAGGAAAGACCCTCTTCGGGCCTGAATTGAAAGAGATTATTTCAGAAATCACTGGGGTAAAAGGCCATGCTCTCCCTCAGGACAAGTTCTTCAAGACAAAGAATAAACAAAATAATTTTCATTCCTTTTGGAATTTCAGGAGCAGTATCGCTTCATCCTCCCCTGCTGCAAATCAAGAGGGTAACTCTTCACAACCCAGGGCAGCCTGGAAACCTTACCAGGGCTGGAACAAGGGTAAACAGGCCAAGAAGCCTGCAGCTGCCTCCAAGACAATATGATGGGGTAGCCCCAGATCCGGGACCGGATCTAGTAGGGGGCAGACTCTCTCTCTTCGCTCAGGCCTGGGCAAGACATGTACACGATCCCTGGGCCTTAGAGATTGTATCTCAGGGATATCTTCTAGAATTCAAGGACTCCCCTCCAAGGGGAAGGTTCCACATTTCTCGTCTGTCTTCAGACCAGACAAAGAAAGAGGCGTTCTTACGCTGTGTAGAAAACCTACATACAATGGGAGTGATCCACCCAGTTCCAATTGCGGAACAAGGGCTGGGGTTTTACTCAAACCTGTTTGTGGTTCCAAAGAAAGAAGGAACTTTCAGACCAATCCTGGATCTAAAAATTCTAAACAAATTCCTCAGAGTCCCATCATTCAAGATGGAGACCATTCGGACAATTTTACCAATGATCCAGGAGGGTCAATATATGACCACCGTGGATTTAAAGGATGCGTATCTGCACATTCCTATCCACAAAGATCATCACCAGTTTCTCAGGTTCGCTTTTCTGGACAAGCATTACCAGTTTGTGGCTCTTCCTTTCGGGTTGGCCACTGCTCCCAGAATTTTCACAAAGGTGCTAGGGTCCCTCTTGGCGGTTCTAAGACCACGGGGCATAGCAGTGGCGCCTTATCTAGACGACATCTTAATTCAGGCGTTGACTTTCCAAAGAGCCAAGTCTCACACGGAAATTGTAGTGGCCTTTTTGAGGTCTCACGGGTGGAAGGTGAACATCAAAAAGAGTTCTCTCTCCCCCCTCACAAGAGTTTCTTTCCTAGGAACTCTTATAGACTCGGTAGAAATGAAAATATTTCCGACGGAGGTCAGAAAGTTAAAACTCTTAACCACTTGCCGAGCCCTTCATGCCGTTCCTCGGCCATCTGTAGCTCAGTGCATGGAGACAATCGGGCTAATGGTAGCGGCAATGGACATAGTCCCTTTTCTCCAACATTGGTGTGTCCGGTCCACGGCGTCATCCTTACTTGTGGGAATATTCTCTTCCCCAACAGGAAATGGCAAAGAGCACAGCAAAAGCTGCCCATATAGCCCCTCCTCAGGCTTCGCCCCCCAGTCATTCTCTTTGCCGCTCTGAACAAGTAGCATCTCCACGGAGATGGTGAAGAGTATGTGGTGTTTAGTTGTAGTTTTTTATTCTTCTATCAAGAGTTTGTTATTTTAAAATAGTGCCGGTTTGTACTATTTACTCTAAAACAGAAAAGGATGAAGAGTTCTGTTTAAAAGAGGAGTATGATTTTAGCAGCAGTAACTAAAATCAATTGCTGTTCCCACGCAGGACTGTTGAGCCCAGAGAACTTCAGTTGGGGGGAACAGTTTGCAGACTTTTCTGCTCAAGGTATGACTAGTCCATTTTCTAACAAGACTGAGTAATGCTAGAAGACTGTCATTTTCCCTCTTTGGGATCGGTAAGCCATTTTCTTAGACTCATAACAGAATGAAGGCTTATTAATGGGCTATATACTGGTTGACACTCTTGTGGGCTAAATCGATTGCTTTATTCAATATTTATATACGGTTTGAAGTGTTTTTAAAACCTGAGAATATTTGGGGAACGTTTTTAGGCGCCAGGCAGTCGTTTAGACACCTTCCCAGTCAGGAAGGGCCTTTCACTCTAGTAGGCAGAGCCTCTTTTTCGCGCCATAATTGCGCAGTTTCTTTTGGATGCAGTGCATGCAGCTTCATGTGAGAGGGTCTGGTGGCCATTAAAAACGTTCCTGGAAGGCTTATTTTTGTGTCGAATAACCCCCAAGGGCAGGTGAAGCCGCAGCAAACGCTGTGGCTGGGACTGTAGTGGGTTTAAAGTTGCTAATTGATAAAACAGCTCCGGTTTCCTCATTTAAGGGGTTACAATCTTGAAAATTGGGGTGCAATACTTTTAAGGCATTAAGACACTAGGGTGCAAATTTGGTAAAGATCGGATATTTCCTTCATAGTTTTTCACATATCCAGAAATAAAGTGTGCTCTGTTTAACATTTAAAGAGACAGTAACGGTTTTGTTTAAAAACGGTTTTATTGCATTAATAGCCTGTATAAGCCTGTCTAACATGTCTGTACCTTCAGATAGATCATGTTCTGTATGTATGGAGGCCA
This sequence comes from Bombina bombina, assembly GCF_027579735.1. Lineage (NCBI taxonomy): Eukaryota > Metazoa > Chordata > Amphibia > Anura > Bombinatoridae > Bombina > Bombina bombina. Next base: position 748,965,300 of record NC_069500.1, read on the forward strand.
AGGTGGCCCCCCCTTCAAATGTATGTTATAATTGTGCCATGACGTCCAGACAAAGTAAGGACAGTACTGTCACATTTAATAAGGTTGCCCAAGATGATTCCTCAAATGAAGATAGTGGGGATAGTTCTTCATCCTCTCCTTCTGTGTCAATACCAGTTATGCCCGCGCAGGCGATTCCTAGTACATCTAGCGCGCCAATGCTTGTTACTATGCAACAATTAACAGCAGTAATGGCTAATTCTATAGCTAATATTTTATCCAAAATGCCAGCATTTCAAAGAAAGCCTGATTGCTCAGTTTTAAATACAGTAGAGCAAGAGTGCGCTGACGATAATTTATCTGTCATACCCTCACACCAGTCAGAATTGGCAGTGAGGGAGGGTTTGTCGGAGGGAGAAATTTCTGATTCAGGAAGAATTTCTCAACAGGCAGAACCTGATGTTGTGACGTTTAAATTTAAGTTAGAGCGCCTTACTTAAGGAGGTACTAACTACGCTGGATGATTGTGACTCTTTGGTCATTCCAGAAAAATTGTGCAAAATGGACAAATTCCTAGAGGTCCAGGTGCACCCTGATGCCTTTCCGATACCTAAAAGGGTGGCGGACATAGTGGCTAAGGAGTGGGAGAAACCAGGCATACCTTTTGTCCCACCTCCTATATTTAAGAAAATGTTCCCCATGGTCGACCCAAGGAAGGACACATGGCAAACAGTCCCTAAGGTTGAGGGGGCAGTTTCTACGCTAGCCAAACGCACGACTATTCCCATTGAGGACAATTGTGCTTTCAAAGATCCTATGGATAAAAAATTGGAGGGTTTGCTTAAAAAGATTTTTGTTCAGCAAGGTTTCCTCCTCCAACCAATTTCGTGCATTATTCCTGTCACTACGGCGGCGTGTTTTTGGTTCAATGAACTAGAAAAGTCGCTCAATAAGGAGACTCCATATGAGGAAGTCATGGACAGAATTCACGCACTTAAGTTAGCTAATTCCTTTATTTTAGATGCCGCTTTGCAATTGGCGAGGTTAGCGGCGAAAAATTCAGGGTTTACAATTGTGGCGCGCAGAGCGCTCTGGCTAAAGTCTTGGTCGGCGGATGTATATTCCAAGACAAAATTGCTTAATATTCCTTTCAAAGGTAAGACCCTTTTTGGGCCAGAATTGAAAGAGATTATTTCAGACATCACTGGGGGAAAGGGCCATGCCCTTCCACAGGATAGGCCTTTTAAGGCTAAGAATAAGTCCAATTTTCGTTCCTTTCGTAACTTCAGGAACGGACCGTCTCCTAACTCTAAAGCTTCTAGACAAGAGGGTAACGCTTCCCAGGCTAAGCCAGCTTGGAAACCAATGCAAGGCTGGAACAAGGGTAAACAGGCCAAGAAGCCTGCTGCTGCTACCAAGACAGCATGAAGGGGTAGCCCCCGATCCTGGACCGGATCTAGTAGGGGGCAGACTCTCTCTCTCTTTGCTCAGGCTTGGGCAAGAGATGTTCCGGATCCCTGGGCACTAGAAATAGTCTCTCAGGGTTATCTTCTAGAATTCAAGGAACTTCCTCCAAGGGGAAGGTTCCACATGTCTCGCTTATCTTCAGACCAGATAAAGAGACAGGCATTCTTACATTGTGTAGGAGACCTGTTAAAGATGGGAGTGATACACCCAGTTCCAACAGTGGAACAAGGTCAGGGGTTTTACTCAAACCTGTTTGTAGTTCCCAAAAAAGAGGGAACTTTCAGACCAATTCTGGATTTAAAAATTCTAAACAAATTCCTCAATGGAAACCATTTGAACAATTTTACCTACAATCCAGGAGGGTCAATATATGACTACCGTGGATTTAAAGGATGCGTACCTACATATTCCTATCCACAAAGATCATCATCAGTTCCTAAGGTTCGCCTTTCTGGATAAACATTACCAGTTCGTGGCTCTTCCGTTCGGTTTAGCCACTGCTCCCAGAATTTTCACAAAGGTGCTAGGGTCCCTTCTTGCGGTTCTAAGACCGAGGGGCATTGCAGTGGCACCTTATCTAGACGACATTCTAATTCAAGCATCGTCTCTTTCCAAGGCAAAGGCTCATACAGACATTGTTCTAGCCTTTCTCAGATCTCACGGGTGGAAGGTGAACGTAGAAAAGAGTTCCCTGTCTCCGTCAACAAGAGTTGCCTTTTTGGGAACAATAATAGATTCATTAGAAATGAAGATCATCCTGACAGAGGTCAGAAAGTCAAAGCTTCTAAACGCTTGTCAAGTTCTTCACTCTATTCTGCAGCCTTCCATAGCTCAGTGCATGGAAGTAGTAGGATTGATGGTTGCAGCAATGGACATAGTTCCTTTTGCTCGAATTCATCTAAGACCATTACAACTGTGCATGCTCAGTCAGTGGAATGGGGACTATGCAGACTTGTCTCCCCAGATTCAAGTAGACAAGGTAACCAGAGACTCACTCCGTTGGTGGTTGACTCAGAATCGCCTGTCTCAGGGAATGAGTTTCCGCAGACCAGAGTGGATCATTGTCACGACCGACGCCAGTCTATTAGGCTGGGGCGCGGTCTGGGACTCCCTGAAAGCTCAGGGTCTATGGTCTCGGGAAGAGTCGCTTCTCCCAATAAACATCCTGGAACTGAGAGCGATGTTCAATGCGCTCCGGGCTTGGCCTCAACTAGCGAAGGCCGGATTCATAAGATTCCAGTCGGACAACATGACGACTGTAGCTTACATCAACCATCAGGGAGGAACAAAGAGTTCCTTGGCGATGAGAGAGGTATCCAAGATCATCAAATGGGCAGAGGATCACTCCTGCCACCTATCTGCAATTCACATCCCAGGAGTAGACAACTGGGAGGCGGATTATTTGAGTCGTCAGACTTTCCATCCGGGGGAGTGGGAACTCCATCCGGAGGTCTTTGCCCAGTTAACTCGATTATGGGGCATTCCAGACATGGATCTGATGGCGTCTCGTCAGAACTTCAAGGTTCCTTGCTACGGGTCCAGATCCAGGGATCCAAAGGCGACTCTAGTGGATGCATTAGTGGCGCCTTGGTCGTTCAACCTAGCTTATGTGTTTCCACCGTTTCCTCTCCTTCCCAGGCTCGTAGCCAGGATCAAACAGGAGAAGGCCTCAGTGATTCTGATAGCTCCTGCGTGGCCACGCAGGACTTGGTATGCAGACCTGGTGAATATGTCATCGGCTCCACCATGGAAGCTACTTTTGAGACAGGATCTTCTAGTACAAGGTCCGTTCGAACATCCAAATCTAGTTTCTCTGCAGCTGACTGCTTGGAAATTGAACGCTTGATTTTATCCAAGCGTGGGTTTTCAAGTTCAGTGATAGATACTGGTCCAAGCCAGAAAACCTGTGACTAGAAAGATTTACCATAAAATATGGAAAAAATATATCTGTTGGTGTGAATCCAAGGGATTCTCCTGGAGTAAGATTAAAATTCCTAAGATTCCTTCCTTTCTCCAAGAGGGTTTGGATAAAGGGTTGTCAGCGAGTCCTCTAAAGGGACAGATTTCTGCTTTATCTGTTTTGTTACACAAACGCCTGGCAGCTGTGCCAGATGTACAAGCTTTTGTACAGGCTTTGGTCAGAATCAAGCCTGTTTACAGACCCATGACTCCTCCTTGGAGTCTAAATTTAGTTCTTTCAGTTCTTCAAGGGGTTCCGTTTGAACCTTTACATTCCATAGATATCAAGTTACTATCTTGGAAAGTTCTGTTTTTGGTTGCTATTTCTTCTGCTAGAAGAGTTTCTGAATTATCTGCTTTGCAGTGTGATCCACCCTATCTGGTGTTCCATTCAGATAAGGTTGTTTTGCGTACCAAGCCTGGTTTTGTTCCAAAAGTTGTTTCCAACAAGAATATTAACCAGGAAATAGTTGTTCCTTCTCTGTGTCCGAAACCAGTTTCAAAGAAGGAACGTTTGTTACACAATTTAGATGTAGTCCGTGCTTTAAAGTTCTATTTAGAAGCAACAAAGGATTTTAGACAAACCTCTTCTTTGTTTGTCGTTTACTCTGGTAAGAGGAGAGGACAAAAAGCTACTGCTACCTCTTTTTCTTTCTGGCTGAAAAGCATTATCCGATTGGCTTATGAGACTTCCGGACGGCAGCCTCCTGAACGAATCACAGCTCACTCCACTAGGGCTGTGGCTTCCACATGGGCCTTCAAGAACGAGGCTTCTGTTGATCAGATATGTAAGGCAGCGACTTGGTCTTCTCTGCACACTTTTGCCAAATTTTACAAATTTGATACTTATGCTTCTTCGGAGGCTATTTTTGGGAGAAAGGTTTTGAAAGCCGTGGTGCCTTCTGTTTAGGTAACCTGATTTGCTCCCTCCCTTCATCCGTGTCCTAAAGCTTTGGTATTGGTTCCCACAAGTAAGCATGACGCCGTGGACCGGACACACCAATGTTGGAGAAAACAGAATTTATGCTTATCTGATAAATTTCTTTCTCCAACGGTGTGTCCGGTCCACGGCCCGCCCTGGTTTTTTAATCAGGTTTGAAAAATTTCTTTCTCTATACACTACAGTCACCACGGCACCCTATAGTTTCTCCTTTTTTTTTTCTCCTAACTGTCAGTCGAATGACTGGGGGGCGGAGCCTGAGGAGGGGCTATATGGACAGCTTTTGCTGTGCTCTTTGCCATTTCCTGTTGGGGAAGAGAATATTCCCACAAGTAAGGATGACGCCGTGGACCGGACACACCGTTGGAGAAAGAAATTTATCAGGTAAGCATAAATTCTGTTTTGCACGGATACACCTCAGACCACTGCAATTATGCATGTTCAAACAGTGGAATGAGGATTATGCAGATTTGTCACCTCAAATACAGCTGGACCAGGGGACCAGAGATTCTCTTCTCTGGTGGTGGTCTCAGGATCACCTGTCTCAGGGAATGTGTTTCCGCAGACCAGAGTGGATCATCGTAACGACCGACGCCAGTCTGTTGGGCTGGGGCGCAGTCTGGGAGTCCCTGAAAGCGCAGGGTTTATGGTCTCGGGGAAGAAGCTCTTCTCCCGATAAACATTTTGGAACTGAGGGCAATATTCAACGCTCTCCAGGCATGGCCTCAGCTTGCTGCGGCCAAATTCATTAGATTTCAGTCGGACAACATCACGACTGTAGCTTACGTCAATCATCAAGGGGGAACAAGGAGTTCCCTAGCAATGACGGAAGTAACCAAAATAATCAGGTGGGCGGAGGATCACTCCTGCCATCTCTCAGCAATTCACATCCCAGGAGTAGACAACTGGGAGGCGGATTTTCTAAGTCGTCAGACTTTTCACCCGAGGGAGTGGGAACTCCACCCGAAGGTTTTTGCCCAGCTGACTCAGCTATGGGGCACTCCAGAATTGGATCTGATGGCGTCCCGTCAGAACACCAAGCTTCCTCTTTACGGGTCCAGATCCCGGGATCCCCAGGCGGTTCTGATAAATGCTCTAGCAGCGCCTTGGTCCTTCAATCTGGCCTATGTTTTTTCCACCGTTTCCTCTCCTCCCTCTTCTGGTTGCCAGAATCAAGCAGGAGAGGGCTTTGGTGATTCTAATAGCGCCTGCGTGGCCACGCAGGACCTGGTATGCAGACCTAGTGGACATGTCATCTGTTCCACCATGGACACTACCAGTGAGGCAGGACCTTCTAATACAAAGTCCTTTCAAACATCCAAGTCTAATTTCTCTGCGTCTGACTGCTTGGAGATTGAACGCCTAATTCTATCAAAGCGTGGTTTCTCTGAGTCGGTTATGGATACCCTGATTCAGGCTAGAAAGCCTGTCGAAAATACCTTTCTCCTACATTGGTGTATCCGGTCCACGGCTTCATCCTTACTTGTGGGATATTCTCAATCCCTACAGGAAGTGGCAAAGAGAGCACACAGCAGAGCTGTCCATATATCTCCCCTCAGGCTCCGCCCCCCCAGTCATTCTCTTTGCCGCTCTAACTAGTAGCATCTCCACGGGGGTAGTAAAGAGTATGTGGTGTTAGTTGTAGTTTTTTATTTCTTCTATCAAGAGTTTGTTATTTTAAAATAGTGCCGGCTTGTACTATTTACTCTGCAGCAGAAAGTGATGAAGATTTCTGCTAAGAGGAATATGATTTCTCCAACATAGGTGTGTCCGGTCCACGGCGTCATCCTTACTTGTGGGATATTCTCTTCCCCAACAGGAAATGGCAAAGAGCCCAGCAAAGCTGGTCACATGATCCCTCCTAGGCTCCGCCTTCCCCAGTCATTCTCTTTGCCGTTGCACAGGCAACATCTCCACGGAGATGGCTTAGAGTTTTTTGGTGTTTAAATGTAGTTTTTATTCTTCAATCAAGAGTTTGTTATTTTAAAATAGTGCTGGTATGTACTATTTACTCTGAAACAGAAAAGAGATGAAGATTTCTGTTTGTAAGAGGAAAATGATTTTAGCAACCGTTACTAAAATCGATGGCTGTTTCCACACAGGACTGTTGAGAGGAATTAACTTCAGTTGGGGGAAACAGTGAGCAGACTTTTGCTGCTTGAGGTATGACACATTTCTAACAAGACTTGGTAATGCTGGAAGCTGTCATTTTCCCTATGGGATCCGGTAAGCCATTTTTATTAAATAAGAATAAAGGGCTTCACAAGGGCTTTAAAGACTGGTAGACATTTTTCTGGGCTAAAACGATTGATTTATAAGCATTTTTAATAGTTTATAGCTTTGAGGAGTTATTTTATTCTTGGGAATTATGTTAAAGAAACGGCAGGCACTGTATTGGACACCTTTTTCACTGGGGGCCTTCTCTAATCATAGGCAGAGCCTCATTTTCGCGCCACTAATGCGCAGTTGTTTTTGGGAAGCAAGGCATGCAGATGCATGTGTGAGGAGCTCAGATACATAGAAAAAGCTTACTGAAGGCGTCATTTGGTATCGTATTCCCCTCTGGGCTTGGTTGGGTCTCAGCAAAGCAGATACCAGGGACTGTATAGGGGTTAAATATAAAAACGGCTCCGGTTCCGTTATTTTAAGAGTTAAAGCTTTCAAATTTGGTGTGCAATACTTTTAAGGCTTTAAGACACTGTGGTGAAATTTTGGTGAATTTTGAACAATTCCTTCATACTTTTTCACATATTCAGTAATAAAGTGTGTTCAGTTTAAAATTTAAAGTGACAGTAACGGTTTTATTTTAAAACGTTTTTTGTACTTTGTTATCAAGTTTATGCCTGTTTAACATGTCTGAACTATCAGATAGACTATGTTCTGTATGTGAGGAAGCCAAGGTTCCTTCTCATTTAAATAGATGTGATGTATGTGACAAACAATTTAGAGAAAATGATGCCCAAGATGATTCCTCAAGTGAGGGGAGTAAGCATGGTACTGCATCATCCCCTCCTTCGTCTACGCCAGTCTTGCCCACACAGGAGGCCCCTAGTACATCTAGTGCGCCAATACTCCTTACTATGCAACAATTAACGGCTGTAATGGATAATTCTATCAAAAACATTTTAGCCAAAATGCCCACTTATCAGCGAAAGCGCGACTGCTCTGTTTTAGAAAATACTGAAGAGCATGAGGACGCTGATGATAATGGTTCTGACATGCCCCTACACCAGTCTGAGGGGGCCAGGGAGGTTTTGTCTGAGGGAGAAATTTCAGATTCAGGGAAAATTTCTCAACAAGCTGAACCTGATGTGATTACATTCAAATTTAAATTGGAACATCTCCGCGCTCTGCTTAAGGAGGTGTTGTCTACTCTGGATGATTGTGACAATTTGGTCATTCCAGAGAAATTATGTAAGATGGACAAGTTCCTAGAGGTCCCGGGGCCCCCCGAAGCTTTTCCTATACCCAAGCGGGTGGCGGACATTGTAAACAAAGAATGGGAAAGGCCCGGCATACCTTTTGTCCCTCCCCCTATATTTAAGAAATTGTTTCCTATGGTCGACCCCAGAAAGGACTTATGGCAGACAGTCCCCAAGGTCGAGGGGGCGGTTTCTACTCTAAACAAACGCACTACTATCCCTATAGAAGATAGTTGTGCTTTCAAAGATCCTATGGATAAAAAATTAGAGGGTTTGCTTAAAAAGATGTTTGTTCAGCAAGGTTACCTTCTACAACCAATTTCATGCATTGTTCCTGTCACTACAGCAGCGTGTTTCTGGTTCGATGAACTAGAAAAGTCGCTCGATAAAGATTCTTCTTATGAGGAGATTATGGACAGAGTTCACGCTCTTAAATTGGCTAACTCTTTTACTTTAGACGCCACTTTGCAATTAGCTAGATTAGCGGCGAAAAATTCAGGGTTTGCTATTGTGGCGCGCAGAGCGCTTTGGCTAAAATCTTGGTCAGCGGATGCGTCTTCCAAGAACAAATTGCTTAACATACCTTTCAAGGGGAAAACGCTGTTTGGCCCTGACTTGAAAGAGATTATTTCAGATATCACTGGGGGTAAGGGCCACGCCCTTCCTCAGGATAGGTCTTTTAAGGCTAAAAATAAACCAAATTTTCGTCCCTTTCGCAGAAACGGACCAGCCTCAAGTTCTACATCCTCTAAGCAAGAGGGTAATACTTCTCAAACCAAGCCAGCCTGGAGGCCAATGCAAGGCTGGAACAAAGGTAAGCAGGCCAAGAAACCTGCCACTGCTACCAAGACAGCATGAGATGTTGGCCCCCGATCCGGGACCGGATCTGGTGGGGGGCAGACTTTCTCTCTTCGCTCAGGCTTGGGCAAGAGATGTTCTGGATCCTTGGGCGCTAGAAATAGTCTTCCAAGGTTATCTTCTGGAATTCAAGGAGCTACCCCCAAGGGGGAGGTTCCACAGGTCTCAATTGTCTTCAGACCACATAAAAAAACAGGCATTCTTACATTGTGTAGAAGACCTGTTAAAAATGGGAGTGATTCATCCGGTTCCATTAGGAGAACAAGGGATGGGATTCTACTCCAATCTGTTCATAGTTCCCAAAAAAGAGGGAACATTCAGACCAATCTTAGATCTCAAGATCCTAAACAAATTTCTCAAGGTTCCATCGTTCAAAATGGAAACCATTCGGACAATTCTTCCTACCATCCAGGAAGGTCAATTCATGACCACGGTGGATTTAAAGGATGCGTATCTACATATTCCTATCCACAAGGAACATCATCGGTTCCTAAGGTTCGCCTTTCTGGACAAGCATTACCAGTTTGTGGCACTTCCATTCGGATTAGCCACTGCTCCAAGAATTTTCACAAAGGTACTAGGGTCCCTTCTAGCGGTGCTAAGACCAAGGGGCATTGCAGTAGTACCTTACTTGGACGAAATACTGATTCAAGCATCGTCTCTACCACAAGCAAAGGCTCATACGGACATTGTCCTGGCCTTTCTCAGATCTCACGGGTGGAAAGTGAACGTAGAAAAAAGTTCTCTATCTCCGTCAACAAGAGTTCCCTTCTTGGGAACAATAATAGACTCCTTAGAAATGAGGATTTTTCTGACAGAGGCCAGAAAATCAAAACTTCTAAGCTCTTGTCAAGTACTTCATTCTGTTCTTCTTCCTTCCATAGCGCAGTGCATGGAAGTAATAGGTTTGATGGTCGCGGCAATGGACATAGTTCCTTTTGCGCGAATTCATCTAAGACCATTACAACTGTGCATGCTCAGTCAGTGGAATGGGGATTATACAGACTTGTCTCCGACGATACAAGTAGATCAGAGGACCAGAGATTCACTCCGTTGGTGGCTGACCCTGGACATCCTGTCACAGGGGATGAGCTTCCGCAGACCAGAGTGGGTCATTGTCACGACCGACGCCAGTCTGGTGGGCTGGGGCGCGGTCTGGGAACCCCTGAAAGCTCAGGGTCTTTGGTCTCGGGAAGAATCTCTTCTCCCGATAAATATTCTGGAACTGAGAGCGATATTCAATGCTCTCAAGGCTTGGCCTCAGCTAGCAAAGGCCAAATTCATACGGTTTCAATCAGACAACATGACGACTGTTGCGTATATCAACCATCAGGGGGGAACAAGGAGTTCCCTGGCGATGGAAGAAGTGACCAAAATAATTCAATGGGCGGAGACTCACTCCTGCCACTTGTCTGCAATCCACATCCCAGGAGTGGAAAATTGGGAAGCGGATTTTCTGAGTCGTCAGACATTTCATCCGGGGGAGTGGGAACTCCATCCGAAAATCTTTGCCCAAATAATTCAATTGTGGGGCATTCCAGACATGGATCTGATGGCGTCTCGTCAGAACTTCAAGGTTCCTTGCTACGGGTCCAGATCCAGGGATCCCAAGGCGACTCTAGTGGATGCACTAGTAGCACCTTGGAGCTTCAACCTAGCTTATGTGTTCCCACCGTTTCCTCTCATTCCCAGGCTGGTAGCCAGGATCAAACAGGAGAGGGTATCGGTGATCTTGATAGCTCCTGCGTGGCCACGCAGGACTTGGTATGCAGATCTGGTGAATATGTCATCGGCTCCACCATGGAAGCTACCTTTGAGACAGGATCTTCTTGTTCAAGGTCCGTTCGAACATCCGAATCTGGCCTCACTCCAACTGACTGCTTGGAGATTGAACGCTTGATTTTATCAAAGTGAGGGTTCTCAGATTCTGTCATTGATACTCTTGTTCAGGCCAGAAAGCCTGTAACTAGAAAAATCTACCATAAAATATGGAAAAAATATATCTGTTGGTGTGAATCTAAAGGATTCCCATGGAACAAGATAAAAATTCCTAAGATTCTATCCTTTCTTCAAGAAGGTTTGGAGAAAGGATTATCTGCAAGTTCTTTGAAGGGACAGATTTCTGCTTTATCTGTTTTACTTCACAAAAAGCTGGCGGCTGTGCCAGATGTTCAAGCTTTTGTTCAGGCTCTGGTTAGAATCAAGCCTGTTTACAAACCTTTGACTCCTCCTTGGAGTCTCAATTTAGTTCTTTCAGTTCTTCAGGGGGTTCCGTTTGAACCCCTACATTCCGTTGATATCAAGTTATTATCTTGGAAAGTTTTGTTTTTGGTTGCAATTTCTTCTGCTAGAAGAGTTTCAGAGTTATCTGCTCTGCAGTGTTCTCCTCCTTATCTGGTGTTCCATGCAGATAAGGTGGTTTTGCGTACTAAACCTGGTTTTCTTCCGAAAGTTGTTTCTAACAAAAATATTAACCAGGAGATAGTCGTGCCTTCTTTGTGTCCGAATCCAGTTTCAAAGAAGGAATGTTTGTTGCACAATTTGGATGTAGTTCGTGCTCTAAAATTCTATTTAGAGGCTACAAAGGATTTCAGACAAACATCTTCCTTGTTTGTTGTTTATTCTGGTAAAAGGAGAGGTCATAAAAGCAACTTCTACCTCTCTCTCTTTTTGGCTTAAAAGCATCATCAGATTGGCTTATGAGACTGCCGGACGGCAGCCTCCTGAAAGAATCACAACTCATTCCACTAGGGCCGTGGCTCCCACATGGGCCTTCAAGAACGAGGCTTCTGTTGATCAGATATGTAAGGCAGCGACTTGGTCTTCACTGCACACTTTTACCAAATTTTACAAATTTGATACTTTTGCTTCTTCTGAGGCTATTTTTGGGGGAGAGGTTTTGCAAGCCGTGGTGCCTACCATCTAGGTGACCTGATTTGCTCCCTCCCATCATCCGTGTCCTAAAGCTTTGGTATTGGTTCCCACAAGTAAGGATGACGCCGTGGACCGGACACACCTATGTTGGAGAAAACAGAATTTATGTTTACCTGATAAATTACTTTCTCCAACGGTGTGTCCGGTCCACGGCCCGCCCTGGTTTTTTAATCAGGTCTGATGATTTATTTTCTCTAACTACAGTCACCACGGTATCATATGATTTCTCCTATGCAAATATTCCTCCTTTACGTCGGTCGAATGACTGGGGAAGGCGGAGCCTAGGAGGGATCATGTGACCAGCTTTGCTGGGCTCTTTGCCATTTCCTGTTGGGGAAGAGAATATCCCACAAGTAAGGATGACGCCGTGGACCGGACACACCGTTGGAGAAAGTAATTTATCAGGTAAACATAAATTCTGTTTTTAGCACCAGTAACTAAAATCCATTGCTGTTCCCACGCAGGACTGTTGAAACCAGAGAACATCAGTTGGGGGGGGACAGTTTGCAGGCTTAACTGCTTCAGGTATGATCAGTCATTTTTCTAACAAGACCATGTAATGCTAGAAGACTTTCAGAAAATCCCTCTGGGATAGGTAAGCCATTTTTCTTAGACTCTGTATAAAATGATGGCTTATATTAAGGGCTCTATGCTGGTTGACACTATTGTGGGCTTAATCGATTGCTTTTTAGCATGTTTTTTGCTATAAATAAGGTGTTTTTTCAAACTTCAAAACACTTTTGGGGTTTAATTTGCGCCTGGCACTTATTTGGACGCCTAATCTAGTCAGAAAGGCCCCTCCACTCTGGAAGGAAGAGGAAGGAGGCCTCATTTTCGCGCCTCAATTGCGCAGATGTTTTGCCTAGGCAGTTCATGCAGCTTCACGTGGGGAGTCCAGAGGCTTCAGGAAAGGCTCCAGAGAGGCTTATTTCCTACTAAAATAATCCCTAAGGAAGGTAAAGGCCACAGTGGAAGCTGTGGCAAAGTACTGTAGTGTGTTAACCGGTTAATAACGGTTATTAGCTCCGGTTTGGGCATTAAGGGGTTAATTGGTCTGAAAATTTGTGTACAATCTTTTCAAAGCATTAAGACACTGGTGAAATTTTCATTAAAATCGGATGTTTATTTGATGGTTTTTTGATGTTTCAGTAATAAAGTGTGCACTTTTATTATTTAAAGAGACAGTAAAGTTTTTGTCAAAAATAATTTTTATTGCATTGAAGTTCTGTTTAAGTCTGTCAAACATGTCTGAATCTTCAGATAGCCTATGTTCTGTATGTTCAAAGTCCAAGGTGGTTCCCCCATTAAATTTATGTGTGAAGTGTGCCATAGCTTCCAAGCAGCTTAAGGACCATACAATCACACTTAAAGATATAGCCCAAGATGATTCTTTAGCTGAAGGTAGTGAAGATAGCTCGCTATCCTCTCCTTCTGTGTCAACACCAGCTATGCCCGCGCAAGCGATTACCAGTACATCTAGCGCGCCAATTACGATTACTATGCAACAGTTAGTGGTAGTAATGGATAATTCTCTCTCAGCATTTTTATCCAAACTGCCAGCTTTTCCTAGGAAGCGTGATTGCTCTGTTTTAAACACAGAAAATGAGCAAGCAGACGCAGAGGATAATTTATCTGTAGTTCCCTCACATCAATCTGACTTGGCGGTGAGGGAGGGCCTGTCTGAGGGAGAAATTTCTGACACAGGTAAAGTTTCTCAGCAGGCAGAGCCTGATACCATAGCATTTAAATTTAAGCTAGAACACCTCCACGCCCTGCTTAAGGAGGTCCTAGCTACCCTTGATGATTGTGATCCTTTAGTGATCCCAGAAAAACTGTGTAAAATGGACAAATTCTTAGAGGTCCCAGTACACGATGCATTTCCGATACCTAAGAGGGTGGCGGATATCGTGACTAAGGAGTGGGAGAAGCCAGGTGTACCTTTTGTTCCCCCTCCTATATTTAAGAAAATGTTCCCAATTGTTGACCCTAGAAGGGATGCGTGGCAGTCGGTCCCTAAGGTAGAGGGGGCAGTTTCAACGCTAGCTAAGCGCACGACTATACCAATAGAAGATAGTTGCGCTTTCAAAGATCCTATGGATAAAAAATTAGAAGGTTTACTTAAGAAAATTTTTGTTCAACAAGGTTTTCTTCTTCAACCAATTTCTTGCATTATTCCTGTAACCACTGCAGCTGCTTTTTGGTTTGAGGAATTAGAAAACTCGCTCTAGAAGGAGACTCCTTATGATGAAGTCATGGATAGAATTCACGCCCTGAAGTTGGCTAATTCTTTCATTACAGATGCCCCTTTTCAACTAGCTAAATTAGCGGCGAAAAATTCTGGTTTCGCAATAGTGGCGCGTAGAGCGCTTTGGCTAAAATCGTGGTCGGCGGATGTGTCGTCCAAAACAAAATTGCTTAATATTCCTTTCAAGGGTAAGACCCTATTCGGGCCAGAGTTGAAAGAAATTATTTCAGATATCACTGGGGGAAAGGGCCATGCCCTCCCACAGGATAGACCTTTCAAAGCTAAAAATAAGTCTAATTTTCGTTCCTTTCGAAATTTCAGGAACGGACCGGCTTCTACCTCTACAGCCACTAGGCAAGAGGGTAACGCACCCCAGCCCAAACCAGCATGGAAACCATTGCAAGGCTGGAACAAGGGTAAACAGGCCAAAAAGCCTGCTGCTGCTACCAAGATAGCATGAAGGGGTAGCCCCCGATCCGGGACCGGATCTAGTAGGGGGCAGGCTTTCTCTCTTTGCTCAGGCCTGGGCAAGAGATGTTCCGGACCCTTGGGCACTAGAAATTGTCTCTCAGGGGTATCTTCTAGAATTCAAGGACCTTCCTCCAAGGGGAAGGTTTCACATGTCTCGCTTATCTTTAGACCAGATAAAGAGACAGGCATTCTTACATTGCGTAGAAGACCTTTTAAAAATGGGATTGATACACCCAGTTCCAACAGCAGAACAAGGACTGGGATTTTACTCAAACCTGTTTGTAGTTCCCAAAAAGGAAGGAACTTTCAGGCCAATTCTGGATTTAAAGATCCTAAACAAATTCCTCAGAGTTCCATCATTCAAAATGGAAACCATTCGGACAATTTTACCAATGATCCAGGAGGGTCACTATATGACTACCGTGGACTTAAAGGATGCGTACCTGCATATTCCTATCCACAAAGATCACCATCAGTTCCTGAGGTTCGCCTTTCTGGACAAGCATTACCAGTTCGTGGTTCTTCCCTTCGGATTGGCCACTGCTCCCAGAATTTTCACAAAGGTGCTAGGGTCCCTTCTAGCGGTGCTAAGGCAAAGGGGCATTGCAGTAGCACCTTACCTAGACGACATTTTAATACAAGCGTCGTCCTTTCACAAAGCAAAGGCTCATACAGACATTGTTCTAGCCTTTCTAAGGTCTCACGGGTGGAAGGTGAACATAGAAAAAAGTTCTCTGTCCCCGTTCACAAGGGTTCCCTTCCTGGGAACAATAATAGACTCAGTGGAAATGAAGATCTTTCTGACAGAGGTCAGGAAGTTAAAACTTCTGAACACTTGTCGAGTTCTTCAATCCATTCCTCAACCCTCCATAGCTCAGTGCATGGAGGTAATAGGACTCATGGTTGCGGCAATGGACGTAGTTCCATTTGCTCGAATTCATTTAAGACCATTGCAACTGTGCATGCTCAAACAGTGGAATGGGGATTATGCAGATTTGTCTCCCCAGATTCAAATGGACCAGAAAACCAGAGACTCACTCCTCTGGTGGTTGTCTCTGGATCATCTGTCTCAGGGAATGAGTTTCCGCAGACCGGAGTGGATCGTTGTCACAACCGACGCCAGCCTCCTAGGCTGGGGCACGGTCTGGGAGTCCCTGAAGGCTCAGGGTCTATGGTCTCGGGAAGAATCTCTTCTCCCGATAAACATTTTGGAATTGAGAGCGATATTCAATGCGCTCCAGGCATGGCCTCAACTAGCGGAGGCCAAATTAATCAGATTTCAGTCGGACAACATGACGACTGTAGCGTACATCAATCATCAGGGAGGAACAAAGAGTTCCCTGGCGGTGAGGGAGGTAACCAAGATCATCAAATGGGCGGAGGATCACCCTGCCATCTATCAGCAATTCACATCCCAGGAGTGGACAACTGGGAAGCGGATTTTCGGAGTCGTCAGACTTTCCATCCGGGGGAGTGGGAACTTCACCCGGAGGTTTTTGCCCAGTTAACTCAACTATGGGGCATTCCAGATCTGGATCTGATGGCGTCAAACCAGAACTCCAAAGTTCCACGTTACGGGTCCAGGTCCAGGGATCCCAAGGCGACATTGGTAGATGCCTTTGTAGCGCCTTGGTCGTTCAATCTAGCTTATGTCTTTCCACCGTTTCCCCTTCTCCCCCGGCTAGTAGCCAGGATCAAACAGGAGAAGGCTTCAGTAATTCTGATATTTCCTGCGTGGCCACGCAGGACTTGGTATGCAGACCTGGTGAATATGTCATTGGTTCCACCATGGAAGCTACCTTTGAGGCAGGACCTTCTAATTCAAGGTCCATTCGAACATCCAAACCTAGTTTCTCTGCAACTGACTGCTTGGAGATTGAACGCTTGGTTCTAGCTAAGCGTGGGTTTTCGGAATCAGTTATAGATACCCTGATCCAGGCTAGAAAGCCTGTCACCAGGAAAATTTACCATAAGATATGGCGGAAATATCTTTGTTGGTGGGAATCCAAGGGTTACTCATGGAGTAAGATTAGGATTCCAAGGATTCTATCGTTTCTCCAAGAAGGATTGGAGAAAGGTTTGTCAGCTAGTTCCTTAAAAGGACAGATATCTGCTTTGTCTGTTTTGTTACACAAGCGTCTGGCAGCAATGCCAGATGTTCAGGCGTTTGTACAGGCTTTAGTCAGAATCAAGCCTGTCTATAGACCTGCGGCTCCTCCATGGAGTCTAAATTTAGTTCTTTCATTTCTTCAAGGGGTTCCGTTTGAACCTCTACATTCCATAGATATCAAGTTACTATCTTGGAAAGTTTTGTTTTTGGTAGCTATTTCTTCTGCTAGAAGAGTTTCTGAATTGTCTGCTTTGCAGTGTAATTCACCTTACCTGGTGTTCCATGCAGATAAGGTCGTTTTACGTACCAAACCTGGTTTTCTTCCAAAAATGGTTTCCAATAAGAATATTAACCAGGAAATAGTTGTTCCATCTCTGTGTCCTAATCCAGTTTCTAACAAGGAACGTCTGTTGCACAATCTTGATGTGGTTCGTGCTTTAAAGTTCTATCTAAAAGCAACTAAAGACTTCAGACAAACATCGTCCTTGTTTGTCGTCTATTCTGGCAAGAGGAGAGGTCAAAAGGCGACTGCGACCTCTCTGTCTTTCTGGCTAAAAAGCATCATCCGGTTGGCTTATGAGACTGCTGGAAGGCAGCCCCCTGAACGAATTACAGCTCACTCTACTAGAGCTGTGGCTTCCACATGGGCTTTCAAGAATGAAGCTTCTGTTGAACAGATCTGTAAGGCAGCGACTTGGTCTTCACTTCATACATTTGCCAAATTTTACAAATTCGATACTTTTGCTTCTTCGGAGGCTATTTTTGGGAGAAAGGTTTTACAAGCAGTGGTGCCTTCCGTTTAGGTTACCTGACTTGTTCCCTCCCTTCATCCGTGTCCTAAAGCTTTGGTATTGGTTCCCACAAGTAAGGATGAAGCCGTGGACCGGATACACCAATGTAGGAGAAAACAGAATTTATGTTTGCCTGATAAATTTCTTTCTCCTACGGTGTATCCGGTCCACGGCCCACCCTGGCTTTTTAGTCAGGTTTAAATTTATTTTTGTAAACTACAGTCACCACTGCACCCTATGGTTCTCCTTTTTCTCCTAACCGTCGGTCGAATGACTGGGGGGGCGGAGCCTGAGGGGAGCTATATGGACAGCTCTGCTGTGTGCTCTCTTTGCCACTTCCTGTAGGGATTGAGAATATCCCACAAGTAAGGATGAAGCCGTGGACCGGATACACCGTAGGAGAAAGAAATTTATCAGGTGAACATAAATTCTGTTTTTTTGGTGCGAATCCAAGGGTTACTCATGGAGTAAGGTTAGGATTCCCAGGATATTGTCCTTTCTCCAAGAAGGATTGGAGAAAGGATTATCAGCTAGTTCCTTAAAAGGACAGATATCTGCTTGGTCTATTCTTTTACACAAACGTCTGGCAGAGGTAACAGACGTTCAAGCGTTTAGTCAGGCTTTAGTCAGAATCAAGCCTGTTTATAGACCCGTGGCTCCGCCATGGAGTCTGAATTTAGTTCTTTCAGTTCTGCAAGGGGTTCCTTTTGAACATTTACATTCCATAGATATTAAGCTTTTATCTTGGAAAGTTTTGTTTTTGGTAGCTATCTCTTCTGCTCGAAGAGTTTCAGAGTTATCTGCTTTACAGTGTGATTCACCTTACCTGGTTTTTCATGCAGATAAGGTAGTTTTGTGTACCAAACCTGGTTTTCTTCCTAAGGTTGTGTCTAATAAGAATATTAACCAGGAAATTGTTGTTCCTTCTCTCTGTCCTAATCCTTCTTCGAAGAAGGAACGTCTGTTACACAATCTTGATGTGGTTCGTGCTTTAAAGTTCTATTTACAAGCAACTAAGGATTTCAGACAAACAACTTCTTTGTTTATCTATTCTGGTAAGAGGAGAGGTCAGAAGGCGACCGCTACCTCTTTCCTTTTGGCTGAAAAGCATCATCCGTTTGGCCTATGAGACTGCTGGCCAGCAGCCTCCTGAAACAATTACTGCTCATTCTACCAGAGCAGTGGCTTCCACATGGGCTTTTAAAAATGAGGCTTCTGTTGAACAGATTTGTAAGGCAGCGACTTGGTCTTCGCTGCATACTTTTTCCAAATTTTACATTTTTGCTTCTTCGGAGGCTATTTTTGGGAGAAAGGTTTTACAAGCAGTGGTGCCTTTTGTTTAAGGTACCTGTCTTGTTCCCTCCCTTCATCCGTGTCCTAAAGCTTTGGTATTGGTATCCCACAAGTAATGGATGAATCCGTGGACTGGATACACCTTGCAAGAGAAAACAGATTTTTTTCTTACCTGATAAATTACTTTCTCTTGTGGTGTATCCAGTCCACGGCCCGCCCTGTCATTTTAAGACAGGTGGTTTTTAATTTTAAACTACAGTCACCACGGCACCCTATGGTTTCTCCTTTTTCTTCCTAACCTTCGGTCGAATGACTGGGGGCTGGAGCTAGAGGGGGAGCTATATGGACAGCTCTGCTGTGTGCTCTCTTTGCCACTTCCTGTCAGGAAGGAGAATATCCCACAAGTAAAGGATGAATCCGTGGACTGGATACACCACAAGAGAAAGTAATTTATCAGGTAAGAATAAAATTCTGTTTTTCTTATTATTAAAATTGCTATACTGGGTAAAACTTGGTGGGACTTTTCTTATGAATTCTTTGTTGGACTAGGGATTGTAGGGTGTAGGAATATGGGTTACTCAGGTGCTGACTCACCTTTTTTGCCTAGGTTTTATTATTAAAATAATGGAGAAGCTTGCTTCTTCTGTAAACATGAAGGGTTCATTTCACTAAGACAGCAAGGCTGGCTGTTCCTCTGGGTTACAAGCAGATAACTGTACAGCATGATGGTGTGAGATGAATGTAACAACATTCAGAGAAACAGTCATATAGGTTGAAGTGGTTAACTTATACAAATTGCATCACACGCAAATGTACAGAAAAGGAAAGACTAATCTTATTCCCTTGATATCCTTCACTGAAGGAGCAGTGATGCACTGCTGAGAGCCAGCTAAACACATTTTAGTCAGCCAGTCACTAGAGACAAATATGTGCAAGCCCAATCACCAGATGGCTCCCACTAGTGAAGGATCTGTACATATTATTTTTCAGCAATGGATACCAAGAGAACAAAGTACATTTCAAAATAGAAGTGATTTTGAAAGTGTCTTAAAATAAAATGTTCTTAATCCTGCAAGTTTAATTATGACTTTCCTATACCTTTAAATATTACACCACACAATACACATACATAATCGGAAGGTATTCTTGGGTTTATCAGATCTCTTAGAGAAGTCAATGTTTCTTGATTCAGTTATAACGAATTTCAGCAGTATCTCTAAAAAGTAGCCACTGTCTCCTGACTATAATGGCACACAGCAAATGTTAGGAAGTGCTTGGTCAGCTGCGGTCAGCTTTTGCTCACCTTCAGCCAAGGTGGAAATACTTATACGTACCATTATATACCATTGCTCTTTATCCTGCACTCCTCCATGCAGACTGCTTGATATTGTGTCGGAGGTACCTCTGAAACTGACTAATGTGCATATAAGGAAGGCCTAAGGCAGGGCTGAGAAATGATGCATTGTGTGGCTGCTTGGTTAGGGTCCCAGGAGGGGAGGGAGAGACCTTGATGTGCTCCTGGAATTAAAGGGATAGGAAAGTCAAAATTTAACTTGCATGAGCATGTCATTTTAAGACACTTTTAAAATCACTTCTATTTTCAAATTTTCATTCTCTTGGTATCCCTCGTTAAAAAGGAATACGCACATATCCTATACTAGTGGGGGCTAGCTACTGATTGGTGCCCGCACACATTTGTCTCTTGTAAATGGCTAACTAGATGTTTTCAGTTTGCTGCCGGGAGTGCAATGTTGTTCCTTCAGTAAAGGATAAAAAGAGAATGAAGCAAATTTGATTATAAATGTAATTTGGAAAGTTGTTTAAAATGAAATGTTCTATCCAAAACATGAAAGAAAATGTTGGGGTTTCCTGTCTCTTTAACACATTTGGTTCCAAATGCAGCTGACTCCATCTTTGCTTTTAATGACTGTGCCTGCTAGTGATTGTCAGGTATTCTGTGTTGTGTTAATAAGTTTTGTAAGTTTCCCTTTGGTCCTGTCACCCAGGCTTCTTGGGGGTTTACTTCCGGAGTTGCTGGGAACTGTGCAGCTGACTGTAAGTATTCAGGGCTGTAGGGTCACAGTGACTTAGGATGTGTACCCTGTCCAGTCTGAGCGTGCAGTCCATTTCTGTGTTTTTAGAAGTTCTGTTGCAGAACCAATTTCACTGCTCCACCTTGCAAAATAGTCATGATTTACGGTATGCATGTCGGTATTTTGTCAGTTCTTAACAAATTTTGATGCTTGTATCCATATTAAAGAGCTGCATGTTAAAAACAAAAACAAAAAAAACAAAAACAAAAAAATCTTTTGTTGGCACTCACTCTTTCAAACTCGTATTTTACATTGAATATTTCCTTTGTTTCACATTCATGCATGTGTATCTCTTTACTATCACTGTTCTCCCAGGTGTCAGAAGTCTTGCCGCGGGAGATGTGGGAGCAGCTGGAAGAACAGCATTTTGGTGGCTCTTGTCTGCTTAACATGGACACTCCATGGCCGAACTCTTTGCTAGTGCAGTTGGGGACTCATCTGGTTGACATGATGGTGCAAGAGATAAAAATACAAAACAACCTATTAAGTCCTCGGAGTGAAACAAAGCTCATCCCTGTGCTGTACCATATGTACTCCTTCCGTAGCACCCGCCAGGTGTGTACATCTCATTACTTGTTTTTAGTTGAAGCTGCCCCAGCTTACATTTGTCTTGATGTGTTTAATTGAAAATAACTATCCTAAATGATCTATTTCTCTCCGATTTACATACATGATGACCGTTTAAACATCCTCTGACAAGATGATAATGTACAGATATGATCTAGTATTTTAAATTGGTATATAATTAATTAAATCTTACATTGTCACATCAGTCACTTTCTTCCTTCTTTTAAAGGGACACTGAACCCAATTTTTTTCTTTCATGATTGAGATAGAGCGTGCAATTTTAAGCAACTTTCTAATTTACTCCAATTATCAGTTTTTCTTTGTTCTCTTATCTTTATTTGAAAAAGAAGGAATTTAAGCTAAGAAGCCAGCAAATTTTTGGTTCAGACCAATGGACAGTACTTGTTTATTGTTGCTGTCCAATCAGCAAGGACAATCCAGGTTGTTTACCAAAAATGTGCCGGCATCTAAACTTACATTCTTTCTTTTCAAATTAACATTGCAAGAGAATGAAGAAAATTTGATAATAGGAGTAAATTAGAAAGTTGTTTAAAATTGCATGCTCTATCTGAATCAAGAAAGAACAAAAATTGGGTTCAGTATCCCTTTATATTAATGCCCCCATATAATAATAATCCTTAATTTGTCTTCTTAGATTGGACTAATAAAGCCACATCCCATATTCAGCCAGTTATTGCTGGATGCAGGTGATACCAGCCTCACCTTTGAGTCATCTGTTATGCCGATGTTGTGCCCACCAGTGCCATGGACATCTCCGCGTTTTGGAGCTTACCTACTGACCCCTGCCAAACTTATGCGCTGTACAGAAGGTGCTGTGCAACATCAGTTACTGTTGGAGAAAAGTCCTCCAGGCCAACTGCACCCAGTACTTGACTCGCTCAACCAGCTTGGCTTGTGTGCATGGCGCATCAACCAGCCTGTGCTGGATATCATCATATCTATATTCAATGAAAAAGGCTGTGAAAAACTTGACATCCCACCTCCTCTTTCTGAGGCTCCTCAATTGCCTGTGCAGCCCTATGGAGATCTGGCCTCATGGGATAAGATGGCGCACCAGCGAGAACTATCTCGTTGTCGGAAAAAATCAGCCGAAATGTACAGTCTGCGCATGGATGCACTGTATAAGTTATCTGTTGCAAAACACTTGCGGGACCAGATCTTTTGGTTTCCTCACAACATGGACTTCCGTGGACGCACTTACCCATGCCCACCCTACTTTAATCATCTGGGCAGTGATGTAACAAGAGCTCTGTTACTTTTCGCTGAGGGTCAGCAGCTGGGCCCACAGGGCTTTAGTTGGTTAAAGACCCATCTCATTAACCTGACTGGGCTCAAAAAGAGAAATTCAATAAGGGAAAGACAAGATTATGCTGAAGAGATAATGGAAGAGATACTGGATTCTGCAGATCGCCCACTCACTGTAAGTGTAGCTTTCCACTGTTTCATTTACATGGTTTCCATGCAGGTTTTGGGCTCTGTTTTCTCTTGTTAAGTGTATTCAGTCCACGGGTCATCCATTACTTATGGGATATATTCCCTTCCCAACAGGAAGTTGCAAGAGGATCACCCAAGCAGAGCTGCTATATAGCTCCTCCCCTCACATGTCATACCCAGTCATTCTCTTGCAACTCAACTAGATAGAACGTTGTGAGAGGTCTGTGGTGTTTTTTTATACTTAGTTTATTTCTTCAATCAAAAGTTTGTTATTTTAAATGGCACCGGAGCGTGCTGTTTGTTCTCAGGCAGTATTTGGAAGAAGAATCTGCCTGCGTTTTCTATGATCTTAGCAGAAGTAACTAAGATCCACTGGCTGTTCTCGCATATTCTGAGCATTGGGGTAACTTTCAGAAAGGGAATAGCGTGTGGGGAATCCTGCAAACAAGGTATGTGCAGTAAATTATTTTTCTAAGGAATGGAATTGACTAAGAAAATACTGCTGATACCGATGTAATGTAAGTACAGCCTTAAATGCAGTAGCGACTGGTATCAGGCTGATGAATGTATGTACAATAAGTAATTTTCTAAGGAATGGAATTGACTAAGAAAATACTGTTAATACTGAGGTAATGTATGAGCCTTAAAGGGCCACTGTAAGTAAATATTTTCTATGCCTGTTACTAACTAACTACCCCAAATACGCTTTTTATCAATAACATTTCATTAACATATCTCTACCGTATATCAGAAATCTTGCCTGCAAATTTAATTGATTTCCAAACCCACTCCGTGGGTATCCTTTGCGCTGTACCAATCCGTTTACAATACCTAGGTTTCAAAATGGCGCTTTAAACACAAAGTTATTGGTTTAAGTATTTTGAACACTCAGTGCTGAAAATAGTGGGCGGGATAACGTGACATCATCGGCGAATAAAAGATATAACTTTTAGAACGTTATGAAACTTCGTTTTGGAGAAAATATAGGTCAGTAGGTTTTAATTAATGTTTATTAACTTTAATGTGTTAGTTGTTTAGCTTAAAAATTATAACAGAAAGTAATCCTTTAACTGCAGTAGAAGCGACTGGTAGCAGGCTTATTAATAACACTACCTAACTTTTAAAGTGCATGTTTAAAACGTTTACTGGCATGTTATTCATTTTTTTTTTGTGAGGTACTTTGGTGATAAATCTTTTGGGGCATGATTTTCCACATGGCTGTCGTTTATTTCTACATAGAAACGATTAACTGAGGTTTCCCATTGTTGTAATATGAGTGGGAGGGGCCTATTTTAGCGCTTTTTTGCGCAGTAAAAATTCAGCTACAGTCTTCCTGCTTCTTCCTCCTTGATCCAGGACGTCTCTAGAGAGCTCAGGGGTCTTCAAAATTCATTTTGAGGGAGGTAATCAGTCACAGCAGACCTGTGACAGTGTGTTTGACTGTGATAAAAACGTTAATTGTTAAATTGATTATCCGTTTTTGGGTATTAAGGGGTTAATCATCCATTTGCTAGTGGGTGCAATGCTTTGCTAACTTAATACATTTACTGTGAAAATTTGGTTGCTATAACTGATTTGGTTCATTGTTATTTCAACTGTGACGATTTTTTGTGCTTCTTAAAGGCGCAGTAGCGTTTTTTATATTGCTTGTAAACTTATTTGAAAGGATTTTCCAAGCTTGCTAGTCTCATTGTTAGTCTGTTTAAACATGTCTGACACAGATGAATCTGTTTGTTCACTATGTTTGAAGGCCAATGTGGAGCCCCACAGAAATATGTGTACTAAATGTATTGATGTCACTTTGAATAAAAGTCAAGTTTTATCTGTAAAGAAATTATCACCAGACAACGAGGGGGAAGTTATGCCGACTAACTCTCCTCACGTGTCAGTACCTTCGCCTCCCGCTCAGGAGGCGCGTGATATTGTGGTGCCAAGTACATCAGAGAGGCCCATACAAATCACTTTGCAAGACATGGCTGCTGTTATGACAGAGGTATTATCTAAATTGCCTGAATTAAGAGGCAATCGCGATAGCTCTGGGTTAAGGACAGAGCGCGCTGATGATGTGAGAGCCATGTTCGATACTGCGTCACAATTTGCAGAACATGAGGACGGAGAGCTTCATTCTGTGGGTGACGGATCTGATCCAGGGAGACCGGATTCAGAGATTTCTAATTTTAAATTTAAGCTTGAGAACCTCCGTGTATTGCTAGGGGAGGTATTAGCGGCTCTGAATGATTGTAACACGGTTGCAATTCCAGAGAAAATATGTAGGTTGGATAGATACTTTGCGGTACCGGTGTGTACTGACATTTTTCCTATACCTAAAAGGCTTACAGAAATTATTAGCAAGGAGTGGGATAGACCCGGTGTGCCCTTTTCCCCTCCTCTGATATTTAGAAAATGTTTTCCAATAGACGCCACCACACGAGACTTATGGCAGACGGTCCCTAAGGTGGAGGGAGCAGTTTCTACTTTAGCTAAACGTACTACTATCCCGGTGGAGGATAGTTGTGCTTTTTCGGATCCAATGGATAAAAAATTAGAAGCTTACCTTAAGAAAATGTTTGTTCAACAAGGTTTTATCTTACAGCCCCTTGCATGCATTGCGCCTGTCACTGCTGCTGCGGCATTCTGGTTTGAGTCTCTGGAAGAGGCCATTCGCACAGCTCCATTGGATGCGATTATGGCCAAGCTTAAAGCACTTAAGCTAGCTAATGCATTTGTTTCTGATGCCGTTGTACAGTTAACCAAACTAACGGCTCAGAACTCCGGATTCGCCATCCAGGCGCGCAGAGCGCTATGGCTTAAATCCTGGTCAGCTGATGTGACTTCTAAATCTAAATTGCTTAATATTCCTTTCAAAGGGCAGACCTTATTCTGGCCCGGCTTGAAAGAAATTATTGCTGACATTACTGGAGGTAAGGGTCATACTCTTCCTCAGGACAGGGCCAAATCAAAGGCCAAACAGTCTAATTTTCATGCCTTTCGTAACTTCAAGGCAGGAGCAGCATCAACTTCCTCCGCTCCAAAACAGGAAGGACCTGTTGCTCGTTACAGACAGGGCTGGAAAGCTAACCAGCCCTGGAACAAGGGCAAGCAGGCCAGAAAGCCTACTTCTGCCCCTAAGACAGCATGAAGAGAGGGCCCCCGATCCGGAAACGGATCTAGTGGGGGGCAGACTATCTCTCTTCGCCCAGGCTTGGGCAAGAGATGTCCAGGATCCCTGGACGTTGGAGATCATATCTCAGGGATATCTTCTGGACTTCAAAGCTTCTCCTCCACAAGGGAGATTTCATCTTTCAAGGTTATCAGCAAACCAAATAAAGAAAGAGGCATTTCTACGCTGTGTGCAAGACCTCTTAGTAATGGGGGTGATCCACCCAGTTCCGCGGACGGAACAAGGGCAAGGGTTTTACTCAAATCTGTTTGTGGTTCCCAAGAAAGAGGGAACCTTCAGACCAATCTTGGACCTAAAAATCTTAAACAAATTCCTAAGAGTTCCATCATTCAAAATGGAAACTATTCGAACCATCCTACCCATGATCCAAGAGGGTCAATACATGACCACAGTAGATTTAAAGGATGCCTACCTTCATATACCGATTCACAAAGATCATTATCGGTACCTAAGATTTGCCTTTCTAAACAGGCATTACCAGTTTGTAGCTCTTCCCTTCGGGTTAGCTACGGCCCAGAGAATTTTTACAAAGGTTCTGGGCTCACTCCTAGCGGTGCTAAGGCCGCGAGGCATAGCGGTGGCGCCGTACCTAGACGACATTCTGATACAAGCGTCAAGTTTTCAAATTGTCAAGTCTCATACAGAGATAGTTCTGGCATTTCTGAGGTCGCATGGGTGGAAGGTAAACGTGGAAAAGAGTTCTCTATCACCACTCCTTACTCTGATAGATTCTGTAGAAATGAAAATTTACCTGACGGAGGCCAGGTTATCAAAACTCTTAAATGCTTGCCGTGTCCTTCATTCCATTCCACGCCCGTCAGTAGCTCAGTGCATGGAAGTAATCGGCTTAATGGTAGCGGCAATGGACATAGTACCATTTGCGCGCCTGCATCTCAGACCCCTGCAATTATGCATGCTAAATCAGTGGAATGGGGATTACTCAGATTTGTCCCCTCTACTAAATCTGGATCAAGAGACCAGAGATTCTCTTCTCTGGTGGCTTTCTCGGGTCCACCTGTCCAAAGGGATGACCTTTCGCAGGCCAGATTGGACAATTGTAACAACAGATGCCAGCCTTCTAGGTTGGGGCGCAGTCTGGAACTCCCTGAAGGCTCAGGGATTATGGACTCAGGAGGAGAAACTCCTCCCAATAAATATTCTGGAGTTGAGAGCAATATTCAATGCTCTTCTAGCTTGGCCTCAGTTAGCAACCCTGAGGTTCATCAGATTTCAGTCGGACAACATCACGACTGTGGCTTACATCAACCATCAAGGGGGAACCAGGAGTTCCCTAGCGATGTTGGAAGTCTCAAAGATAATTCGCTGGGCAGAGTCTCACTCATGCCACCTGTCAGCAATCTACATCCCAGGCGTGGAGAACTGGGAGGCGGATTTTCTAAGTCGCCAGACTTTTCATCCGGGGGAGTGGGAACTTCATCCGGAGGTCTTCGCTCAACTGATTCATCGTTGGGGCAAACCAGATCTGGATCTTATGGCATCTCGCCAGAACACCAAGCTTCCTTACTACGGATCCAGGTCCAGGGACCCGGGAGCGGCGCTGATAGATGCTCTGACAGCCCCTTGGGTCTTCAACATGGCTTATGTGTTTCCACCATTTCCGATGCTACCTTGACTGATTGCCAAGATCAAACAGGAGAGAGCATTGGTGATTCTGATAGCTCCTGCGTGGCCACGCAGGACCTGGTATGCAGACCTAGTGGACATGTCGTCCTGTCCACCATGGTCTCTACCTCTGAGGCAGGACCTTCTAATACAAGGTCCTTTCAAACATCCAAATCTAATTTCTCTGAGGCTGACTGCATGGAGATTGAACGCTTGATCCTATCAAAGCGTGGCTTCTCGGAGTCAGTTATTGATACCTTAATACAGGCACGGAAGCCTGTTACCAGAAACATTTACCATAAGATATGGCGTAAATATTTATATTGGTGCGAATCCAAGTGTTACTCATGGAGTAAGGTTAGGATTCCTAGGATATTGTCCTTTCTACAAGAGGGTTTAGAAAAGGGCTTATCTGCTAGTTCGTTAAAGGGACAGATTTCTGCTCTGTCTATTCTTTTACACAAACGTCTGGCAGAAGTTCCAGACGTCCAGGCTTTTTGTCAGGCTTTGGCTAGGATTAAGCCTGTGTTTAAGACTGTTGCTCCTCCGTGGAGCTTAAACTTGGTTCTTAAAGTTCTTCAAGGAGTTCCGTTTGAACCCCTTCATTCCATTGATATTAAGCTTTTATCTTGGAAAGTTCTGTTTTTGATGGCTATTTCCTTGGCTCGAAGAGTCTCTGAGTTATCGGCCTTACATTGTGATTCTTCTTATCTGATTTTCCATTCAGACAAGGTAGTTCTGCGTACCAAACCTGGGTTTTTACCTAAGGTAGTTTCTAACAGGAATATCAATCAGGAGATTGTTGTTCTATCATTATGTCCTAATCCTTCTTCAAAGAAGGAACGACTTTTACATAATCTGGACGTAGTCCGTGCCCTGAAGTTCTATTTACAGGCAACTAAAGATTTTCGTCAAGCTTCTTCCCTGTTTGTCGTGTACTCTGGTCAGAGGAGAGGTCAAAAAGCTTCGGCAACCTCTCTCTCCTTCTGGCTTCGTAGCATAATACGTTTAGCCTATGAGACTGCTGGACAGCAGCCCCCTGAAAGAATTACAGCTCATTCCACTAGAGCTGTGGCTTCCACCTGGGCCTTTAAGAATGAGGCCTCTGTTGAACAGATTTGCAAGGCTGCAACTTGGTCTTCGCTTCACACCTTTTCAAAATTTTACAAATTTGACACTTTTGCTTCTTCGGAGGCTGTTTTTGGGAGAAAGGTTCTACAGGCAGTGGTTCCTTCCGTTTAAGTTCCTGCCTTGTCCCTCCCATCATCCGTGTACTTTGGCTTTGGTATTGGTATCCCATAAGTAATGGATGACCCGTGGACTGAATACACTTAACAAGAGAAAACATAATTTATGCTTACCTGATAAATTTATTTCTCTTGCAGTGTATTCAGTCCACGGCCCGCCCTGTCTTTTTAAGGCAGATCTAAATTTTAATTAAAACTCCAGTCACCACTGCACCCTATGGTTTCTCCTTTCTAGTCTTGTTTCGGTCGAATGACTGGATGTGACGTGAGGGGAGGAGCTATATAGCAGCTCTGCTTGGGTGATCCTCTTGCAACTTCCTGTTGGGAAGGGAATATATCCCATAAGTAATGGATGACCCGTGGACTGAATACACTACAAGAGAAATAAATTTATCAGGTAAGCATAAATTATGTTTTTTGACCTTCCCTCAATCATGTGGCTTTTTCTTATTCTTTTTGCAACTTCCCATCTCTTTTGGACCATGGGATGTCCTCTTTCAAGTGCTTATTATCCGTTCTCTCTGTACAGGGCAGAAGGTGGTGGATGGAAGCAGATGAGCCCTGGCAGGCACTAGCTTGCTGTATGGAGATTGCAAAGGCCTCTCGTTCCCCTGATCCTACAAAATACATCTCCCACTTCCCTGTGCACCAGGTAAAGAAACTAAAATGGATAAAGTGCTTTGTATTTCTGTTGCTGGGTGGATTTTGTTTTAATCAGATGTAAGGTTATATGTAAATTATTTGTCACCTCTGCACTGAAAAGTTCACTCAAATCAAATTCTAGCCACTTAAAAGTTGTATTTTAAAGTAACCGCCTAGTATGCTAGATTCTTTTTCTTGTAAAAATATGTAATAGTTATTAAAGGCAAGTATTTTCTGAAATAAAATCCAATTTATTCAATATTTTATTATGATTTTAATTTATTTCAGGGCTTGACATATTTGGTCGAAATTTAGTAGCCAGCCTAAGAATGTAGTAGTCAGCCTTTTTTTTCCCCTTTTTTTTTTTTGGAGGGGTGGAGGGTGGGATTGGCGTTTGTTGTGGTGCCATTAGGGTATTAGCATGTCAGACTAGGTGTAAATCTAATCTCTCATTTTGTTTGGTTGAAAAGATTAAGGAAGGACGAAGTGGATGATTCTTCTGTCCCTGTCTAGGTCAGCAGTACTTGGTTCTCTTATCTAGTTTATCTTATGGGAGAGAATGAGATATTTATAGTCTTCTGCCTCAGGTTCCAATTCCTAAAATTACTTGCATTGATGCTTGTCTATTTTTGTTATTATTGAATCCTCTTAAAGGTAAAGTTTTTTTGTTTTGTTTGTTTTTTACTTTTTCACATTAAGTTCTGTTTCTCCCAAACTAGCTGAGTAAGAGCAAAAGCAGTGACTTAAGATATTAAAATGCTGGAATACGAGGGGCGTGTCCGGGCAGCGGCCATGATCGGTCGCAATACTAGCTGCTGAGCATTGGAATAATACATTCCGCCGTGTATTAAGAGGACTATCTGACAACCTGTGCCTATTCTATATTGCTTAGACTCTAT